>NW_006159803.1:569003-624861 GCF_000334495.1 Tupaia belangeri chinensis | reverse complement strand
AAAACCTCTCCAAAAAAAAAAAAAAAAGAAAAGGGTATTTGGATTCTGAAATAATAAAAGACAATGCATTACAAACTATTCCCACCAACTGTTACAGGAAATCAAGCATTTCAGAGATATGTCTCCGAGTTTTAAGTTTATAAGAAATGCTGAGATTAACTGTGTAATGACCCTAATGTTTGAATGTTTGATGATCCTTATAGATCTTGTTCTTTTTTTTGGGGGGGGAGAGGTTTCCACTATAGGGCACGTGCGCTCGCCAGACAGACAGAGAGAGACAGAGAGACAGAAAGTGGAAATCACCCCCCAGGGGGGATGGCCATGCCACAATCCCTTCTCCTTCATTCTCCTCTCGGGATCTTGGGCATGCACGCACACGCGCCCGGCGTGAGTTTTAAGCCACCGGGTCCGGGACGTGAACCGTGGTCGACTACATGGGAGTCCAGCGACATAGCCATTACGCTAACTGCTGGTTCCCTAGATCATGTTCTTAAGGAAACAGGTCAAAAATACTGAATGGAATTCCAAATGGATAATATGACACCCTGTGATGGAATTCTTAAGTGTTGAGTTATGTTACCTTAATGTTTTCCATTGAAAACGAAGGAAGAGAGGAACTCTCTTCTCCTCCATTTTCCTCTTAGGATCTTGAGCACACATACAGATGCTCCTGGTATGATTTTCAAGTCACTGGGCCCAGCATTCAAACCGTGCAATTGGCCATATGGAATCCAGTGCCTCTCCAAGCTACCTGCTGGTCCCATGTAATTAAATTTTTATGGAATTCAAAATTTGAAAAGTCATTTCAGTTAAAAATTAAACCACATCTCAAAAACCACATGAAATTTTCAATTTTTAGTATAAATAAATATTAGATAGATTTTTAGAAGGATAGCACTGGCATGAGGGGAAAGCAATTTTATGGGAATTTGTTTCATGTTTCCATCAGTTCATATATAACTGCATGAAAGTAGAAATCAACTCAGAGCATATGCCATTAATGGACTACCTTTCCTCAGTTTCAGCTATAATGAAAATCTTGAAAAGAACATGAACCTCTGCCTGTCAGTTACTGTAAGAACATATCCCCCAAGGAGCTCTTTTAAAAATGGTCTCCATGCAGAGAGCTCCTTGTTTTTTTTACATAGGCACTTATAGCTTCAATTCTTTACAAGTCACCGAGGATTAAGTAGAGAAGGTTAATACTTTCATCTATAAGATGATGGCCCAGCAATACTGAGGTTTTGATTTTACAACAGAACTTCTTGCTTGAATCAGCATTGGTTTTATTTTTCATGGAGTAAAAGATTTGTTTTATGTTGCCAGCAGCGATAATAAAGTAACCTTCCATGTTTTTCTTGTGATGCTCCGTTTTTCAGCGTGGACAGCAGGTTTCCCTTTGATTACGCACTTTTATTTCCACTGGGAATAACTGATAGCACAAGGTGTGTAAGAATACTATGAAGCACACGTACTTAATGGAAATGGTGGAATAATCTGGTTTACTGCTTATGCAGACAATTTCAAATTTGCTGGTAAACTAAAGTCATGTGGTCTAACCACATAGAAATTCATAATGTTTACTAATGATTTCATTATAAGATAGCCTCATATTTAGCCATAGTGTAACTGGTATCTCCATAGCTTGTCTGCTCCATCCTTTTTCCTTCACCCAAGTCAATACAAAAGCCACCCTAGGCAGATGGGTTTCTAAATCATCTAGTAGCTATTAAGTTATAGAGACTTGAACCTGACTACCTGAACAAATTTAAAAATCACCCCTCCCCTGCAACTCAAACACATAAATCTCCTACCCTGTTAAACTAATCCTTAACCTAACATAGCTAAAATTCATTATAAAACTGATTTATTTGCATGGTAAAATGTTAATACACTATGGAATATGCAGGCTATCAAAATAAAATATAAACACATTTTGCAAACATGATTGTAATAAACTCATAAAATGTTCCACTGTTAAGTAGAAGGAAATATTTAAAGTATTTACTATCCAATTCCATATGTACTTATATATTCACTATACTTTCTACATTTTGGATGTAAATAATACATTCTACCTCAAATGTAAAATGTAACTTCAAATTGATTGCATATGCAGATAGATGGTGGTTAAGAATTCCTGTCTTTCAATCTTAGTACATTAAAAAACCCAGGAACACATTATAATTCACTTGCATCTTAATATATTAAATATGATTTTTCTTTTGAAATGTTTTGTCTTTGAAATTGTATTAAAACAAATATTTTCTTTGATAATTTATGAGTTACATTATCTTCCTTTTCCCACTAACATGAAGAGACTGTTTTCTCTTTTGCTTTGAAGCAGAATGGATAAGACTGAAAGTGCTTTCTGAAGGTGTAACTGCTGAGAATAGGTATTTGATCCTCCTGGAGCACTTGGCCTAATTTGGTGTGTACAGTGGGCAGTCAAGGGCTGTCTTTAGAATAAAAGCAAAAACTGGTATTATTCAACTCATTTCATCCAAAAATGACAAACGAATAGTAGTAACTGATTTTAAAAAATAAATTTTTCACAATCTCCAGCCATTCTATTTACCCTCAGTTACAATTCTGTTTTGTGCTATCTCACTCTAAATGTCAGTTTTGAATAATGAATGCTCTCTAGAGTCAAAGGTTCAAATACCAGTAAGAGTGATTAAGCTGTTTTAGCTCCAACAGTGAAGAAGTAATCATTATGGCAGCATTTCTGCAAGTAAACGGACATGGCCATCAGAATCACTAGACGGGCTTGTTACGAATCAGATCTAAGTCCCATCAAAGGCATCCTAAGTCAGCACTTGGGTGGTGGAGTCTGGAAAGGTATGCATGCACATATACATATATATACACACACATAAGTATACGTATATATACCTACATACATACCTTCTTTATATATACATATATATGTATAAAAAATTATTTAACTTTATTTATTTACTTAATTCGACCAGAGAAGGATAGAGTGAGAAAGAAGGGTGGGGGCATGAGTAAACAAGCCACCAGGTCCAAGACTTGAACAGTGGTCAGTCGTGTGGGAGTCCAGCACCCTTAACTACCATGCCACCTGCCAGCCCCTGGAAAGGTATATTTTTAATAGACTCCCTAAATCCTAGTTTTACGATTGGGATGGAACTGGGCCAGTAGGTGGTGTAGTGGTTAAAGTGGCCAGATCCTTTATGCTTGACTGCATAGTTTGAATCCAGACCAGCACATTGAAAATCACGCTCTGTGTGTGTGTGTGTGTGTGTGTGTGTGTGTGTGTGTGTGCCATAATCCCAAGAGACTGGCATGGCCAACCTTCTGGGGAGGAATTTCTCATTTTCTCTCTCCTCCCCTGTCCCCACCCCATCTTCTGCATGTACCATATATAAAGAAAACAAAATAAAACAAGATTGCGATAGAATTGTTCTAATGTGAGTACACAGGATATTTCCTTAAGACTTCATGATATGGCAATGATAATCTTATATTACTTTTCTTCTCCTAATATTATACTGATTAAACAATTAATATCAAAGTTACTTTCATTATTATTTTTAACCTCATGGGTCTATTATAAAAGGCAACAATGAAGCCATTGATGACCAGCTAGACCTCTGTAAGATGGTAAATTGGTGCTATTTTAAGCTGCTAAACTTGTGGTATTTAATCATAGAAGTAACAAAAAACTAGCACAGGAGTAGTTGGCTTTGTTTCCACCTATGTTCCTTTATGTAAAAAAGCATGTACTGATACGGCTAGTAGCTGGCATAAAAAATATATCATGGTTGTTACTAACTTAGCTTTTTGAACTTTAGCTAAGGGTTTTAGAGATTTATGATATGTACATGTAACACACAAAGGTATTTGGCATCGAATCTTATCACCAAAATTATATTTGTTGCATACTTTGTAGAGATGCCAATATAGTGTAATCAAGTGAGAGTAATCTTAAAGTAAGTGTAGATCATGTACCATGTCTTACCTCTGGTCGTCTTCAGACAAACACATTCCCTTCTATGCACATCACTCCTCATCTGGAAAGTAGGTATTCTAATACATAATCTTCTTCCCTAATGACTCTGTTTTATTAAAATGAAGTAGCATATACATGGCCTAGCCACAGCGGTAAGATGCTGCCATTCCACAAGCTGAGGTCACATAGAAGGCCCAGGCTTGATTTTCTGCACATTGTGTGTGTGTGTGTGTGTGTGTGTGTGTGTGCACATGCACATGCTATAGGGTGCATGTGCTTCCAGAGAGATGGAAGGGGAGAGAGAGAGGAGAAAAGTGACAATTCACTCCCAGGGGGATTGCTATACCAATCTCTTCTCCTCCAGCATCCTCTTGGGATTTTAGGCATGTATGCACATGTGCCTGGTACGTTCTCTTTTTTAAAAGAATTATTTATTTTTATTTTTTGTTATTATTTTAATATGTGATCAGTTATTTAATTAGGTTCTTGGCAAGAAATTTAGAACACCAATTTGTGAGGATAAACTCCATTTGTAAGGGCAAACACGGATCGCAGGTAGCCCTGGAGCTGAGAAACAGCTTTGACTTTGGTAAAATTTGCAAGTCCACAGCTTTCTGACCAACCTTGCACTGCTCTGTACTCTTGTATTTCTCCTTTTCTGTGTTGAAGAGCTCACCTTCCTGGTGTCTGGGCTTCCCCAATTTCTCTTTCTTGAAGTAAGCATCAGTAAGGTACTTTGAGTTTTTTACTTCCTAAAATCAATTTTTGTGGAAGTGGCAATGACAAATTTCTGGTGTGTTCTTTACAGTGGAACTCGATTAAGAACCAGTGGTCCAGTTACAAGTAGCAAGCCACTGCTCAGCTGCTTCAGGAAAACCACTCTCTTGCCTCTGTGGCGTCCAATGAGGATGATCACAATGGTCCCTGGAGTGATGCTAGCTCATAGCTTTCTCACATGCTGACTGAAGGGTTTTTTCCCGTGGCTCAACAGCTTTCGAGGCACATCTTCAGTAGGATAATACCTAGGCATTTTGCAGTTTAACCACCCAGGTACTACCATTCTTGTCTCCACCTTCTGCTTTTGTGACAGTCGCAAGAACTTTCTCCTTTTTCTTTATGATCCTGGATTTAGTGGCCAAGTACTTCCTCTTGTACATGGCCTTCCTGGAATACATGGCAGACCAGGAGTGTCGGCCAATGCCCCAGACTAGAACCAGGTTTCGACTGCAACGGGGCTTTCCCTTCTTGGGCTTTTTAGCCTTAGGGTCACCCTTTTTAACCTTGCCACTGGCATCAGCCTTCTTAGCTTCAGGTTTTTGCTCCTTAGTATCCTGCTTCACAGTTTTTTCACATGTCATCTTGTATAGTAGGAAATATTATTATTTATTTTTAAATATTTGACCAGAGAGAGACAAGGAGAGAGAAAGGGAAAGTGAGAAAGCAAGTAGCCAGGTCCAGGACTTGAATCATAGTCAGCCATGTGGGAGTCCAGTGCCTTAACCACCATGCTCCCTGCCAGCCCCAATGCCTGGCATGTTTTTCAAGTTCCCAAGTCTGGGCTCAAATGGCACCATCAGACATATGGGATCTAGTGTCTTAGCTGCCATGCCACCAGCTGGCCCCTCTCTACATATCTTAAAAAACACATGCAGTAGCACGCATCTATGGTCCCAGCTACTTGGGAGGTGAGGCAGGAGGACTGTGACAGAAGGATGATTAAAAAAAAAAAAAGGCAAAATATGTAAAGGCACCTGGTGGACATTAAAATGTCCTAAAAATGTAAGGTATTTAAAAATGTTATAGTGAAGTATCCATGGGAATTAAGTTACTTTAAAATAAGTCAACCTAAAAAGGAAACAGCAGAAGGGTTTTACAGACATGCTTCTTGAATACACAAAGAGATACAATATAGCTTAAGATTTTTTGTTATTTTTCTAGAAATTAAAAGTAAATTTACTCAATACCTGGTCATGCTAATTACTCATTTATTCTAGTGGTTGTCTGAAACTCTTACTATACCTCACACTCACTCTGTCCATCTCATCCAAAGAGAAGAGCAGGCAACGGTTTTGGAACCCCCCGTTTCAGAGGCACATCTTGTGTTCTCCAACATGGGGCATATATATATATATATATATATATATATATATATATATATATATATATATGAGAGATATTTTCGATCAATCCCTTCTTGTCCATTCTCCTCTCGGGATCCTGGGTATGCATGTATGTGTGCCCAGCGTGTTTCAAGCTGCCAGTCTGGAACCCAAACCACAGTCGACTACATGGGAGTCCAGTGAGGTAACAATTGTGCCATCTGCTGGTCCCAAGATTTGACTGTTTATCCTGCATAAATAAATCTGTAGAGGATGAAGAAAGAATTTTAGAATAGTATGGAAAGGATATTATTTTATTTTAAACAAAAAGATGTGTATATGTGTAGTTTTCTTTTTGCCATACTTATGTAGCTGACAAAATATAGGACTATGACATTAATTGAATATGACTCCATATATGTAAAGTCATGCATGTTTAATGTAATAATGAGATATTCTCTGAGAAATGTATCCTTAGGCCATTTCTTCATTGCTTGAACATCCTAGAATGCACTTACCCAAACCTGTACCTCTATCCTGTATGTCACGGGCTATGCTTCTAGGCTACACTGTGTACCTTGTGTTCCTCTACTGAAGGCAACTGTACCATAAAAGTTAGTATTTATGTATCTAAGCAAATCTAAATATACAAAACATAGTAAAGATATAGTATGAGAGATAAAAAATGGTAGACCGCACAGGGCACTTCCCATGGTAAAATTAGAGGTTGGGTGAGTCATTCAGAGAGTGGTGAGTGAATGTGAAGACCTAGGATATTACTATACACTACTGCAGACTTTATAAACACTGTATGCTAAAAATACGATAAACTTGGGACCGACAGTTGGCATGGTGGTTAAAGCGTTGTACTCTCACATGGCTGTGAACCACCATTCAAGTCCCAGATCTGGTGGCTTGCTTTCTCACTTTCTCTCTCTCTCTCTCTCTCTTTCTAGTCAAATTTAAAAATATAATAATAGTTATGTAAAATTAAATAAAGAATTTTTAAAAGAATACAATAAACTTATTAAGACATTTTTCTTTGTTCAAATAATAAGCCTACTGTCACTTTTTACTTTTTAAAATTATTGTCTCTTTTGTAATAACACTTAGCTTAGAACACCAAATACAATATATTCAACAGTGGCACAAAAATATGTTCTCTCTCTTTGTTTTCATAAGCCTTTTACTAACTTTTAAATTACTTTACTTTTTAAACTATTTTGTTAAGAAGTACAAATACACACACACACACATACACATACACACACACCACACTGGCTTAGGTCTACACAAGGCCAGGATCATCGATGATATCATTGTCCTCTCCCTCCACCTCTTTTTTCTCTGGAGGACCAGGATTAAACAAAATCAACATGAGGGTAAGTCACGCACAAGAGGAAAGGATACAATCAAGACCTTTAGCAAACAGATATGAGACTGTGCCTGGTATAACACGGAAATATTGTTTTAAACAAACCCTCTTTTGTGAACAGAAGGAGTATAACATAAAATAACAACACAGTATGATGAATATATAAACCAGTAACGGTCATTTATCATCAATACCCAGCATCCTGCACTGTACGTAACTGTCTATAGTAGACTTTCACACGACCAGCAGAGCAGCAGGTCTGTTTACATCAGCGTCACCAAGAACATGCTGTGCTACTCGGTGTTGGGATTGCTACAGCGGCATTGGGGAGGGCGTTTTTCAGTTCCATTATAATGTTATGGGATCTCCACCGCAAACGTGGTCTGCCTTGCAATGAAATGTCATTATGAGACACATGACTACGTATCTGAACTATTAACATATCTATATATATTAACTATATATTTTAACTGTGGTGTGGAGTTGATTAAAGTCCAGAGAGACCATGTAAAGATGGTACATGTAAAAAGCTTATGGTAAGAGTCGAGGGAGAGAAAAGTGGTCTAAATTAGAAAAAAAAAAATGCTGTAAGAGTGGAAAAAGAGATGAAGTCAGAGAAAAACAGTAGGCAGATAATGTTAGGAATAGCCAGGATCTGTTAACTGACTAAATGTGACAATACGGGAAAGATGGTACATGTAAAAAGCTTATGGTAAGAGTCGAGGGAGAGAAAAGTGGTCTAAATTAGAAAAAAAAAATGCTGTAAGAGTGGAAAAAGAGATGAAGTCAGAGAAAAACAGTAGGCAGATAATGTTAGGAATAGCCAGGATCTGTTAACTGACTAAATGTGACAATACGGGAGAACTAAAAACATAACTCCAAGTCATACACTGTTTCTAATAATCACAACAGTGCTGTCAAACAGAGTTATTATGTCAGACGCTGCTTCAGTGATACCTGAATTACCTCCTATTTAAAAAAGAGATTAGGTTTTCTAGAATATTTTGCTTAAAATCAGGTAGTTTAGCAATTATAAAGAAATAAGCTCATTTTAACATCCACAGAATAGAATACTGGGCAAAATAAAATTTATTTCCAAGGGTTTTTTATTCCCCTTTAGATTTTTATGGATTGCTAAGAAAAGGATATAACTGCTTTTGGAAATTTATTTTAGCATGTACATAGTACCTGGTATAAAAGAAATAGTCAACGTGTATTATTTGAATAGGTTAGTGAATAATCAGTACTGTTAGTATAGATAAATCACTTGTTCTCTTAATTTTATATTCAAATAAAATTGCTATTTCACTTTTCATTCTGAGAGAGACAGACAAGGATTACTAATAAATCATTATCAATACCTACATTTAAAAACTCTCAAGTCATGGTTCAAAGTTATATTAATATATAGCCTTGCCTATCCTTATAGCTACCACTTCTTCATCCATACAAAAAATATTGAAATAATACAAATTTGAAAATAAGATGGAAAGGCACTTGGTTTTGATGTATAACTGAATTTCGCTTGATTGATCACTAGTTATTCCCTGTCCAGCTGGAAGGTTTGACTAGAATCCTCGTTGGGCAACAGCCTTCATCCATCACGTACATGCGCACAAATAAGCATAAATGTTTCTTGATAAATGGCGTGGACACGAAGCTCGGTATTTCTTTCTGCGGAAATGTTTTATAAGCATTGAATGTGCTGAAGGAAGCGACTCACAAACAGATGGGATGCTCTCTCCCTAATTTTATCTGAACCCTGGTGGGGTCATTTTAACACTAATTATTCCCAAAAGAAAAGTTTTTAAAATTGCAATGATGATTGAGAAATTAGTAGTAGTTTTTACACTTATTTTAGCTCTATTAAAAATGAAACATTAATGAAAAGCCTTGTTTAGATCTTAGGTCTGCTCTAAGTTCAGACCATTTTATAAATATTTGTGCTCCTCCCTTTCTAGGCTGCTGCCAGCGCAGCGCCTCACACCACGCCCTGGCTCCTTGTCTGTTACCTCTCCTATTCTCAGTGGTTAGTGTAATTGCCAGTATCAAGCAGTGGTTAAGAATTTGGAATCAGATGGGTTCGAATCTTAACTCCATCCTGTAGTCTCTATATATTTAGGGCAAATTACTTAAACTCTCAGGAGCTTGGTTTCTTTGTGTTGAATGAGAATAAAAATATATCTTATAAGACAGTCATGACTCTTAAAAAAATACTTAAAGTTATTTTCTGTACATACAAAGGACCACATAGTTATTTATTATTACTGTTATCTCAAAATCAAATCTTATCATTTTTTTCAGGCCACTGGGCAGCTGCTGGTCAATGTGCTCAAATGATTCAAGCAAAGATATTTTACCAAGGCAGATGCGTGAAGAGGGTATGTCTGATGCTTTCCTAACCTAAAGGAGTGCACGTCAATGAGCAAAAATGTGTGCATTATAGGAGATCGAAAGGCCTTCCTTCAAAGGCCTTTCAAATCTCACTATAGAGGCTCTCACCTATATTCTATCCTGGTAGGTGTAACCTCCTAGTATTTGATCTTATTTTTAATGATCAAAGATTAATACAGCAGATCATCCATTTGCAATATTAACCAATTAGATTTTAAAAATCTACACTATAATGCTGAGACAGTACTTTTTGATGTTGAAAAGATAAATGAGAAACAAATAAACCTGTTTATATCATAATTTGGCTTTCAGAAAATTGATTTTGTATGTGAATGCCAATCAGTGAAAACAGATGACAAGAAAATCCCCAACCTTTCCTTTCATAAAAGCAAGAATGTATTTTCCTTTTTAGAATTGCAAATGGTAAAATATTTGGTAAATTGAATGATAGGCAGGTACTTTGTCATTACCACAAATTAATTCCTTTAGCATTATCTCCCAAATATTGGCAAATTATCTCTCAAATAGTGCCAGTTTGAATTTGAATAAATTAATTGAAAGTGCTTCTTATAATTGCTTATCCTTTTTGAAAGAGAATCAAATGTTTGGATCCTTAGGGCATCATTAAACAAAATGAAAATCGCCCAGTTGATTCTATTGTGGGTGTATATTAGAAAGACACAAACAAAAAGATTGAAACTAGGCTTATTTCTCAACCTGCAAAAATAATTGTATTTGAGATTCTGTGACATCTTATCTGATTGAACAAGTTGGTTCAGCAATGAATTCTTTTGAAAATTGGTCAGAATATTGTCTTTCACAGAGGGCTAATTAAATCACACCAGCTTAGCAAAATAAGATTATTAATTCATTATTTTAGCAAGATGGCTTACGAATAGAAAAAACTAGTTCTGCCACAGAAAATAGTGCTAGATACTATTAGTGACAATGTGTATCAAAGCCACAAAGTACAGATACTACAGCTTGTTATCTTCTTAATTTATACATCATATTATGTCATTTTCCTGCATACATTCCAATTTGGGATAGAAATCAAAGCTCCATATTCTGTTTTTGTTTTGTTGTTTTGTTTTGTTTTGTTTTCAAAAGAGATTTTTGCTATAGGGTGCATGCACTCGCTGGAGAGACAAAGAGACAGAAAAAGAGAAATCACACACACACACACACACACACACCCAGGGACGATAGCCACACTGCAATACCTTTTCCTTTCCCCTCCTGAGATTTTGGACACAAACACACACACAACCAATGTAAAATTTAAGTCGCCGGGTCCAAGACTTAAACTGTGGTCAATTACATGCAAGTCCAGTGACGTAACCCCTATGCCATCTGCTGGTCCCCATAGTCTGGTTTTCAAAGTCCTTACTTGCTGTCACTCTGGGATCTTTTCTTGTGCGATTCATTCATTTGCTCACTATTCTGTTCTGCTGGCCCTTGGATTTTTTGGTTGTTGTTCTCAAGCTCAGTGATCTTATTTTAACATAGGGCCCTTGGTCTGGACATTTTTCCCTCCTTATTTTCACTTGTCTGGCTCCCAGTCATTCATAAACTCATTAAGAACATGACTTATGAGAGACCTTTCCTACCTGGCCACATTGCGAGAATGGAGGTTCCGTGAAATCAAAACCTTGGCTGTCCTATAGTCTCCATGGTGTTCCCAACATCATTACACACTCCAGACACACAAGACATTATTATAACTTTTAAATGATTTACTATTCATTTCCTCCATGAGACAGAGAGACAGAGAGAGAGAGAGACAGAGACAGAGAGAGAGAAAGGGACAGGCACTTCCAACAGGGTCCTCAAGAAACCCGTATGGCCTCCAGCACTGCAGATCCCCACACTACTGCCTATACCACCAGGCTGGGCCAGGGGGCTTTTTCTGTTTCGTAACCACCATCTGTTCTTGAAAGATTGCCACATCATTCACTTTGATTAACGTATCTTTCTATAATGGATGTCCTTTTGTTACTGCTCATTTGATTTCTTATGTAAGATTTTCTATCCCTCCCCAAATTCTACTTCAGATTCAATAAAATAATAAAACTCTCTCTCCTTAAATATTCAATACCTACACATACACTGTGGCCTGGTACACTACGTACACTTCCCATCCATCTGACAGGTTTTCTCTCCCTCCCCACACTTGACCTCTCCACTCTGATCTCCTGGCATTCTTACTTCTCGCTAGCTAACTCCCCACTGAATGCCAGGGGCATTTCTGCCTCTGCATCTGTGCCTACGGCTTTCTGCCTCATGAAATGCAATTTTTCATTCTGTTATCTCTTATTGTGATTATTTTTATCAGTGGAAAGGCATAGAGTTTAGAGACGGGCAGACCAAAATTTAGATTCCAGTTTTGCCATATAGAGATATGTGAATTTTGGCAAGCTGCTCAACTCACCTAGCTCAGTTTCCCATCAGTAAAATGGATGTTTTTAGGATTAAATAAGACGATTTATTCAAGTGCAAAATTTCTAATCTACTTTAGAGTAGCCAGTAATTACATAAACCATTAGGATGTTAGGATTCAAAGTCTCATTGGCTTTGTTACGGAGGTCTCTCCTGGTTTGTCATGTTGCATTTGCTTGTCAACTTGTATTGGGATTATATCCTTAAACATTTATTTTCTCTTGGGGACCAGCAGGTGGCATGGTGGTTAAGGTGCTGAACACACCCACATGGCCAACCATAGTTTGAGTCCTGGACCTGGTAGCTTGCTTTCTCTCTCTCTCTCGCCAAATTAAAATAAATGAATGAATAAATAAAATTAAATAAAATAATTTAAAAAAGCATTCATTTTCTCTTTTTATTCTCATTTCTTCCTGTACGAATTCACTTCTATTTGGATTCATGTCCCACAGAAATTATTTCCTTTGATCCCATGTCTGTTTCTTTTTATGGAGACTCTCTTTTCTTCTCCTAGACGCACCCCAGATTTTTATTTGTAATATAATAAATTATTTTACAAATTTCAGGCCATTTTCAAGACTCTGTTTGAAAATCAGTTACATGTTATTCTGAACCTCATTTTTACTATGTAGACTGGAAGTTTAAAAAGAAGAAAATGACTCAAGATGAAAATGACTCAAGGTGAAAAACAAAAACTTTATATATATATCAATTTCTAAACCTATTTCGGCAGTACTACTAATTATTGGAATGAGGAATAAAAAGACACTGGAACACCTTTTGAGACTATATGATACTTACGTTAATCTTTATCCTTTTTTTAAATTCTACTATATTTATAAAATTTGTTGTTAGCATTTTTTCTAAAAGTCATCTTTAAAAATAAAAAATTTCTCCATGAAAAAGTAAGTGTTAAGAAAAACTAAAATGTATAATTCAATCTAAAATTATTTTTAAATACCCTTTATCTTTCTTTTTCTAGGAAAGTTTTAGGTTCCAAGCAAAATCAGGCAGAAAGTACAGAGTTCTCAAATACTTCCTTTAACTACAAAAAAATTGCCTTCCACCTGTATTTTCTTTAAATATTTGAGTCTTGTTTTACCTTTTTATATTTCATAAGTTCTGCTGATTCGATATGGAATACAGAGCACATTATACTATCATGGTCAGAGGAAATTTAGAATCATCTCTAGGTGCCATCAGTGGGTGGTTGATTATGAAGCTACAGGGCTTGCAGCAATCAGAGAGACATCGGAATTGATTTTCCAAAGGATTTGGAAAGACAGTTTAAACAAGAGGCTGTGGCAATGGTTTTCACTGACAGGATTACAGATCAGCCTTTGTATCTGTTTTCCCACTTTTATGAAAATTTTTAACATTACAGATAATAGCTGTCAACCAATAACACTGAACAAAAATCAATAGGCTCGTAATGTGTTTAAGAATTACTCCATTTCCTTTGTTCATGAAGGAAAATAAAACTTTGTCCAAATATTCCTAACAAGTTAGAAATAATATAGTGAATTATTTTGGGGAAGTTTGATCATTGCCAATAAAATGGTGAGAAAGCATAAGCTTACATCAATGAGTAATTATTTTCTTAGTATAGACTTTCTCATTCTGGCGTTAACTACTGCAGCTGAGGGCTACCGTATCCACCACTGCGTTTCTTTGGTTCCCTAGATGCATTCTAGGGCTTCCATTAGTGTTTAGACTCTACAGCCTGTACTTCGTTAATTTAGGCTTTTTTTGCTCCCTGGAGCAATAAATCCATCTTTTTAAGTGTACAGCTTAAAAGGTACTTTAGCCTCAGGAATCCAAACCATTTCATTCAATTATTCGTGTACCCTTAATATACATTCTCTCTGGTTCAATATTGAGTATTAATAAGTACATATTTTCTAATGGAGAATCTTCCACTTGCCAATTCATTCCAGCATACTGGTTTTGCTTTTATAAATCAGTCTCTTCTTGTAATGATTATGAACATAAAACACATACTGAAATTACTTTTTAAAGACAACATCACTGTAAAATGGCAAACATAATTATTTCCAATAACTGCAATGAGGATTCTCAATACCTATGTTAATTAGAAATACTATGACCTTGAGGGAAATAATTCAAACAAAAAAATCTAAAAGCAGGCAAATAGTGGAACAGCAGTAACACAACACTCTGTGATACTGGACCCACGTGGGAAGGTCCCAGGTTCATGTCTCCCGTCTCCAGGCCCCCATCTATAAACCAGGTACACACATATGTGCCAGTGATTCAGGTCGGCTGAGTTCAGGAATGGATCACAGCATGAAAACCCAGTAGGATGATGCCACATTTTCTTTATCTGTTCTTACAGTTCTAATTCTTCTTCTTTTTTTTTCTTTTAGAACATCATTGTCTCTCTCACTGCATTTTGGCACAAAAACAAAGCCAAACTCAAAACACTTCTCTCATACCACCTTCCTACCTACCTGCCTCTTCTCATTAAGACTTCATTCAGGGACCAGCAGATGGTGTAATGGTGATGTTGCTGGACTCCCATGTAGTTGACTGTAGTTGGAGTCCCAGACCCAGCAGCTTAAAACTCACACCAGGCATGTGTGTGTGTGTATGCCCAAAATCCTGAGAGAAGACTGGAGGAGAAGGGATTGTGGTGTGGCCATCTCCCATGGGGGATGATTTCTCGTTTTCTGCCTCTCTGTCTCTCTGGCAAGTACACATGCCCTATAGCAAAAAACTTTCTTTAAAAAAAAAAAAAAAGACTGCAGTTAGTATTATCTTTATGTTTTTTTTTAAACTCATGATTCCTGATTTTTCTTTCTCCAGTAAGGCAGTTTTACATTCTGGGTTCATTCTTATAGAATGACAGGCCTATGTTCACTGAGCAAGAGGATCTTTCTGGAATATACGTTCAACTGAATATGACCTGATTAAAGTATGGTCAGTGCGGTACAATGGATCGATGTGCACTCTGAATAAATGTATGAGTGAATGTGACCAATAATTTCTTTTTTTTTAAAGAAGCCAAATTTGCTGATTCGGGGTGGTGGTGGTAGTGGGGTAGGGGGGTAATAGATATAACAGTCAATACAGTGGCTTACTTTGTGTGAGATTCAGACATTTTTCACCAGCAATACATATTAAGTATGTTGGACAGGAAGTGACAGAGCCTCATTAATGAGCTTAAGGACTGGCATTGTCTATTTCTGTTACTGATGCAATTCTTAACACAGTGAAGCTATATGGGGATGACAAATGGTAACAGGCTACTGCAATGGTTACTAAATACTGAGCCAAAGTAATGCACCCCCAATCAGAAGGGCACCGAGGAAAACACTGTGGTGTTATGGAGACATGTAAAGTGTCACCAAAATGTCAAACATTTGGATGCATTTGAGAAACATTCTATGGTATTTAATGAAGCCAAAAGATAGTATTCTGACGTTTACCAATGTTAAATGGAATTAGTTTTTTATACGTGTTGCTTAGCCAGTTTAATTTATTCAGCTGCTTAAAACTGGTAAGAAATATATATGATGAGTTACTGATCAGCCTGAAATTTCATTTTATAAATGTAAAATTTATAACGTTGGTTTTCCTATAAATTATTGATTTCAATTAATCAATTGAAAATGTATAGAATATTTTCTTTATCTAAGATTTCTAAGGAAAAGCTGGGTTGTCATTTGAAAGTCTAAAATGAATGTTCTTTAGGGACTATCTGCATAAATAACCTGGGTATGCTCACAAAATTTCTGTTCTTTTTTTTTTTTTTTTAGAGGTTTTTCCTAAAGGGTGTGTGTGCTCGCCAGAGAAAGAGAGAGACAGAGAGACAGAAAGAAAGAAATCATCCCCCCAGGAGAGATGGCCACACTGCAACCCCTTCTCCTTCATTCTCTTCTCGGGATCTTGGGCGTGCACGCACACGTGCCTGGTATGAGTTTAAGCCACCAGGTCCAGGACTTGAACCGCAGTGAACTACATGGGAGTTCAGCGACATAGCCACTACACTAACTGCTGGTCCCAATTTCTGTGTTTTTAAAGGTTTTTGCAATAGGGCACATAGACTGGCAAGAGAAAAAAAGACAGAAAAGAGGGCAAGTGAGAAATCGGCCCCCAGCAGGGATGGCCATGCCACAATTCCTTCTTTCCCATTCTCTTCCTGGGATTTTGGGCATAAATGCACATACACTCAGCATGATTTTCAAGGCACTAGGTCCAGGACTTGAACCACAGATGGTTATGTGGGAGTCCACACCCCTTAACTACCATACTACCTACTGGTCCTCACAAAATTTCTATTTGCTATGACCTATCTCAGAACAATTTTATCAGGATTTCAGAGACTAAAGTTCAAGAATTCTTATTTTTAAAAAGTGCCTTCCCAGCATAACTACAGATTCTCACGTACAGTAAAAGTAAATAAACCATCTGATAAGAATGCAAAGTTTTCTACCGTCTTTATGTTCAAGAGTTTTATGTAGTTGTCTTTTTCAATCATGCAAAATTTTTTCACACTTTTTGGTCATTATGTAATAAATTATTTAAATCTTACACACTGTCATGTCTGGTGTCCTATTTTCCAGTCTCAGGAAGTTGCTTCATGAGGAAGCTAAGGGCAGTAGATACAGGGGATTCTCACTGCACGAGAATGGAGCAAGCTGCTTCACTGTATCTGACAGACATTCTCTTCTGGGAAAACACTCTTTGAGATCTATGATTTCCAAGGTCTTTGCATGATGAGAAAGAATAGATAAGTCCTCCAAAAGTGAGACACACAAAAACAATAGTATTTCTGCTATTTTTTAAATTATAATTTTGCAACATTTGTAAATACAGAAAAGTTAAGTGAAACATGATTAGTTTATTTTCCAATTCTCTGAAAAACTCAGTGTTCAGTGAACATTTTTGTGCATTTAAAAAAAATGTTTTGGTCCAGCAGATGATGTGCAGGTTAAGGTGCTAGATTCCACAGGGCTGACCACACAGTTCAAGTCCCAGACTGGTGGTTTGAAAATCATGCTGGGCGCCGCATGTGCACATGTGCCCAAAATCCCAAGAGGGGAATGGAGAAAGAATTGTGGAGTGGCCATTCCTCCTGGGCATGCTTTATCACTTTCTCTCTCCCTCCCCTCTGCAAGTGCATGCACCCTAAACCCAAATCAAAACAAAACACAAATAAACCCCCCAAAACTTCTCTTCATATATCTATATGGTTGAGATCATACACGCATACTGCCTTAGGTTCCGATTTTTCCCTTCCAATTTTCTCTCATCACTGTTCTCTTAGAGAATTCAAAATTATCAACATTATTTTTTAAATGTCTTCATATGAGTCAATTTTGTGGCCGATTCACTGTTAGCAACAGGTTCCCTACATTTTTGACATTTTGACACATGGATTATGAAATTTGAGTAACTTTAATGTACAAAAAATAATGCTGAAATTTACCTCTGTGTTGCTGAAATAGTAGTTAATATACAGGTCAAAGGTTATGAACATTCTTAAAGTCTGGATAAACAACTTGTCCTTTTCTTTTTAAAACTTTGCTAATATGTGATGGAATAAGCATCTTGCTTTTGCCTAGGTTGTTTTTAGGTATAAAGCAGGAAGGAAGGTCCCATTCATAGGCCAACGCTAATGCCAAACAAAGAAGAAGCCAAAGGGCTTGGTTTCTATCTTAAACCTTGCCTGTTAAATAGAACTGTCAGATCAGTGGAACAATAAATAAAACATTAGTAAGATAAAATCAAAGGTCAAAAATTGGATAAAATAATTTTAATAGCATTCATTTTTTTTCTAAAGAAATTCAAATTCTATACCAATATATTCAAAGACCTTATAAATGGAAATGCTGGAGCATTCTTATAGATGTTTAAGATAAACTAAAGAATTAACTGTATTTTGTCATTTTTTAGAGCTTTCTTTCTTAACTGTCTTATCTATAATATTATGACCTATTAATACTAAAACATTTCTATTGGTTTCTTCCTTATATATTTATAGTTTTGGGTTTATACATGTCAATAGTAGAATATTTGATATCTAAAGAGTTATGAGAACACCATCTTGACTTATCATTTATAGATTTATAAGGAGCAAGTGACCTTTCTGATCCCATTTGATGTTTTCCTGTATTAACATCAGCTTTGACTGATAGGCACAATATCATGAGTGTGACAGTGAAGGTCATGAGCTGCAAGCCAGACTCTGGAGCCGGAACCTCAGTCCTCATGCTCAGAAGCTGGGACACTGTGGTCAAATAGGCTCTCTATTTCAGAGTCTATAAAGTGGCAAAAATAATATTACCAACCCAAGGGCCTATTAGATTACATAAATCAGGCCAGGCCAAATGCTTAGAAGAGCAGCACACCTCTGTTGCTTTGTAACAGTGCAATTTCCTATCTTTCTCTCTCCCTCCCACTCTTTTCCTCCAGATGTTTCTTTCTCCTCTCCTTCTCTCCCTTTATGTCTAATCTCTTTTTTGTTTATCTTGTTATCACTGCAAATATTCTATCTTCGAACTCTATGAGACATTTGAATTGGTTGTGCATTCTTTAGAGTATATATTATTTTTATATAATAAGAGAAACATTACTGTTAATAACTGAGGCTATCTGATTATAGTATTATAACTATCAATTCCTAGCATCTTATTTTATACTTTTCTATTTCCTTAACAGTTTCTATCTTTTGCTATAGAATCTGTATATTCCTTGGCACTTTTGCTACTGCTAATTGGGAGGGGAAATAATTAATTTTACTTTTATAACTGTAAATATTATACTTATTTCTCTGTATCTTGTCTTCAGCCATCAACAGTATGTTAAAACTCATTTCATTCTTATTTATTTTCTGTTTCCCTTCCTTGTAACTGTGTTTTTGTAACAGTGAATTATGTTTAATATTGTTTTTATACTTTATTGTTTTAATTTAAATAATGAAACCTGATTCCTTTTTCAACAATAATCATTAGCATTTTATTACTAATTATTATTTAAATAATTGTATTTACCTCTAGATCGTCATACCATTAGCTTCCTAAAAATGAGTTTAGTTTTTTGCATAGTATTCTCTTTTATAATTTTATTTAAATTTTTATTTATACCTGTAATAGTTATACATCATTTAGATTGTAAAGAGACTTTACTCAGCATCACACACACCTCAGTGCAGCCCAGTTGAGAACATACGCACGTCCTCATCAACAAATAATAAACCATATCTATATCCCACAAATGCCTTACCTATCCATTTTTTTCCCCAAATTTCCTTTTCTATGCTCTTCCCCTCCCCCACTCTTTTCACTTTGGCTCTAGTGTCCATAACAATCTTTAATGCTTTTATGTCTTCCAGTCTTTCAGTCTCTGTCAGAGTGCTGACAGTCAGTATATGTTAAGGGGAGACATATAGTGTCTCTCTTTCATAGTCTGACTTGCTTCACTCAGCAACAGATCTTCCATATTTGTCCACTTTCTATCAAATTCCAGGGACTTGTTGTTTTTTATGGCTGAATAGTATTCCATGGAGTGTATGTGCCGCACTTTTTCGATTCATTCATCTCTTTGTGGATATTTGGGTTGGTTCCATGTCTCAGCAATCGTGACTAAGGCTGCAATGAATATAGATGTGTAAGTGCTTTTCCAATTGAGCGTTCTCCTATCCTTTGGGTAAATACCCAGGAGTGAAATTGCTGAATCATATGGTAATTCTATTTGAAGGTCTTTGAGGAGCCTCCATATTGTTCTTCACAGTGGCTGGGCCAATTTACAAATCTACCAACAGTGTAGGAGTGTTCCCTTTCACCGCATCCCCTCCAGTATTTATCATTTTTTGTTTTTTTAATCTTCACCATTCTGACTGGGGTTAGGTGGTATCTCACTGTTGTTTTGATCTGCATTTCCCTTATGATGAAGGATGTTGAACATTTCTTCATATGCTTTTTGGCTATTTATATGTCTTCCTTACAGAGTTGTTTATTCAGCTCATTTTCCCATCTTTTAATTGGGTTAATCTTTTTTTTTTTTTGTCCCTCAGGTAAGCTGCTTGAGTCCTCCCTACTAATGAGTTTAAATATTTGATCAAGCTCTCTATTTATTGAAATATGTTTCTAGTATTTTCAGGAAGAATACAGTGGTGGCTCATGTTCTCAATAATTGCATGTTTGATATTATTCTTTTATGAGTAGTCACCTAACCTGGTAAAGCATTCTTTTTAAAATTTTTCCAGAGGGCATGTGCACTTGCCAGAGAGAGACCGAGAGAGCTAGGGAAAATAAAAAAGCATCCACCATGGGGTTGGTCATGCTGCAATCCCTTTTCCACTTCTCTCTCCTTCTGGAATTTTGGGCGTGCACGCACATATGCTTGGCATATTTTTCAAGCTGCTGGATCCAAGACTTGAACAGTGTGGAGCCTTGTGGGATTAATCACCTTAACCATCATGCTTTGGGCTGGGCCAATATTCCTAACATTTTTTCCTTTAAAACTTGTACACAATGTCACACTGACATCTCCTGGCTAATGTTGGTGAAGAGATAGCAGTACCGTAGAATGTGACTGCATTTGGAGGTAGGGTTTTTTTTTTTTTTTTTTGTTTTGTTTTTTTTCCAAATGGTTAGAAATCCCTTGGTATAGGCACTTGCCAGAGAGAGAGAGAGAGAGAGAGAGAGAGAAATCATCCTCCAGATGAGATGCCCATGCCGCAATCCCTTCTCCTCTATTCTCCTCTCAGGATCTTGGGCACGCATGCACACGTGCCTGGCATGAGTTTAAGCTACCAGGTCCGGGACTTGAACCATGGTTAACTACATGAGAGTTCAGCAACATAGCCATTATGCCAATTGCTGGTCTCTAGAGATAAGGTTTTTAAAGGAGTAACTGAGATAAAATGAGGTAATAAGGACAAACCCTAAGGCAACATGGTTGGTGTCCTTATACAAGGGGACTTAGAACTCAGGCATGTATGTCCAGAGGGAAAATTGGGAGAAGACGGCCATCTCCAAGTTAAGGAGCAAGGCCTCAGAAGAAACCAAATCCGGAGACACCTCTAGGTCAGCAGATCACATCCCAGCCCCAGAAATGCAACAAGCAAACAAACAAACAACTATTTTGCTTACACCACTCTGAGTGTGATACTTTCTCAGGGCAGACCTAGCACTCTAATAGAAGGTCATGTTGTACGCTATAAGAAATAGATGACAAGTAACACTGCTTTGTGACCCTGAACCACACCATATACATTGGAGAACATCATTCCCTTCACAAGGCAGCAAGGATGGTTAGGTAACTAACTTTATATATGCAGGAAATGACACTGGAGAATGGCATCCCCATAGGGCCCTTGGGATTCACATGACCACGACTGGGAGTGACACAGAATGATGTCATATGGCTGCCCATATGTCTGTAAGCCATACTCTACCTTGTTATATTCAAGCGTTCTTTGTAGATTTTTTAAAAATCCCCCAAATAACAGATGTTTTAATTGTGAGGTCTCTTTCTACTTAAACTCTCTCTTCTAGTCTCAGTTACCAAAATTTCTCCCCACATTTCTGCTCAAATATTTGCTATGAGAAATATCAGTAATGAGAATGAACTGGGAAGCAAAATCACAAGAGAGGATAATGACTGGTGGTCACAGAGCAAAAAGTCAATGTAACTGGGCTGGATAATGGCACAGTGGTAATGCGACCGTATCCACACGGGAGAGGCTCTGAGTTCCCCTCCAGAGACCTCACCTAGCATACCAGGAATGGATACCTATGCTTATTATCTGGGCCAACTGAGACTGAGCGGGTAGAGGGGCTGGGTTGCCAGTCGCTTTGGGACTGCCTGTCTTTCTTCCCCCCTCTCTCTCTCTCTCTCTCATGGGCCTAATAAATAAACTTCTGAAAATAAATAATACTGATGTAGGTGGGAGGTGACTTACCATTTTTAAAAAGTGAATATAATACTAAGTTAAACAACCATTGGATCTAATTTCTGTAGCACTCAGTTTATAAGTTAATGCAATTGCCAATTTCAGGATTTCATTAAGCATACAGGGGTACTAATTATTTTTATTAGTTTACTCATTAAATGCTAATAAAGTTCTAGATTTAAATGGTGAATGGAAGTTCTATTTTATTTTACTTTCTTGAAAATTATCATGACAGACATTGGATAAATAAACACTCTCATAAACACTGTAAATGCTCATTAAAAATTATAGAGCAATGTTCCATGATTTTAAACATAGCTATTTATCGTAAAATAATAAGTAAGATAATAATGTTCTAAAACATTTTAAATATTCTAAAATAGTCTGTTTGAGGCTTCAAAACATCAATCTAATTTATTTTTTACATGTTAAACAAACAGAAAGTAAAAATAAGCCCCAAATGGAAATTTTTAGAAATACATTTAACAATGTAAACCAGAATGAAAATTATTATGATTAACCATCAATTTTTAAAATGAGTAATTATTATTACTTGGTGTGATGAAACAGTATTATCATAAATACATGATGAACATGTAAGTCTATTTGGAAAGCAATTTCACAGTATTTATCAAGAACCTTTAAAATATTCTTCTTCCTAGGATCAGGTGGGGTGGTTCAGGGTGATACACCTGGACTCACTTTGGAAGATTTTGAGTTCTCATTTTGGACACCCCATGCATGCCCGTGCCCATAATGAAGCTGGGAGTGGATTATGGACCCATTGGGAGTGCTTGTCTCTCTCTTACAGAAGAAATAAGTTAATATACTAAAAAAAAACAAAAAACAACAAAACATATGTTTCTTCTTCATTCTATAATTCCCTTTAGGAATATATTCAATACAAATAAGCAGAAATATGATCAATTTTCTGCTTCCACTTGTTAAACATTACAAAAAAATAATGTTAAAAATAAATAAATTATTACCATCCATAAACTATTGATAAATCATACTTGGTCATTAAATGAGTATTTGGAATAATATTTCATGGAAAAATACCTAGAGTAAAATGTTAATCCAAAACAGAACAATAGATAATATAAATGCATTTTTTAACAGAAATTTTGCCATAGGGTGCATATGATCACTGGAGAGACAGAGAGATAGAAAATGAGAAATCACCCCCCAAGGGGGATGGCCACACCACAATCCCTACTCCTCCATTCTCTCAGGATTTAGGCAGTTATACACATGCACTCGCATGAGTTTCAAGCCTCCGAGTCCGGGATTCAAACCACGGTCAGTCATGTGGGAGTCCAGCAACATAACCCTTATACAATCTACTGGTCTCAATAAATGCTTTTAAAATGGTTAAAATTAGTATGTGTATTTTTATTATTTGGTAGTAGGATTATTATGTTTTGTTTGTTATAACTATATTTATCAAACTGTCTGCCACAGGTAATTAATTTGTAATTACAAATATTTGTCAAACTAAAGCATCAAATGCAAATGCATTGCTAAAGAATCCCAAGAATATAAGGAAAAAATTTGAAGGTTTTTTTTGTTGTCTTTGTTTCTGCATTTTTGTGAGTTTGAAATTTTTATAAAACATCCCCATTTCTTAGGTGAGAAAATAGATATCTTCTCTTTCCTTTTTGAGTGTTAGGGAAACATGTACATCAGACCCTTAGAAACAAACTCTAGACTATATTTCAAATGCTCAAATGTAGTTTTTCACTAATATTGATAGTCTTCTAATAGAAATCATTGTTTACCTATATTCTCCATTGACAATTCATTGTAATATTTAATATTTATTTGTTGCCAGAAGGTGTGTGCACTCCTGACAGAGAGGAACGTAAAGAGGGAGGGAGAGAAGAAATGAGGGAGAGGGAGAGAGGAAGAGAGTAAAAGAGAGAGAACCACCCAATAGGGTGCAGTTACACCACAATCCTTTTCCTTTCATTTCCCCATTCCGTCAGGATTTGAAGTGCACATGTGCACATACCTAGCGTGTTGTTCTTTTCTTTTTCTTTTTTTTTTTTGGAGAGGATTTTGCTATAGGGCACGTGCTCTCACCAGAAAGACAGAGAGAGATAGAGAGACAGAAAGCGAGAAATCACCCCCTAGGGGGGATGGCCACACCGCAATCCCTTCTCCTCCATTCTCCTCTCGGGATCTTGGGCACATACACACATGTGCTCAGAGAGAGTTTAAGCTCAGGGTCCGGGACGCGAACCGCTGTCGACTACATGGGAGTCCAGCAACATAGCCATTACGCTAATTGCTGGTCCCCTCTTGTGTTCTTCAAGCCACTAGGAATCAAATCACTGCGGCTATGTGAGATCCAGCCCTCAATCTATCATGTTTAACCACTGCACTACCAGGTCGGCCTCACTGCAATACTTTCAATGAGTTTTTAAAAATCTTTCCGCTACATCTTCCTGATAAAGATTAGTAATCCCTGTAGTTATTCTGATAATGACAAATGCTACCAAGATTTATGCAGCACAAAAATACAGGAAGCTTGTATTTATTAGGTTGTTGGGGAAGTCATGACATATGTTTCCATGTTTTTCTATGCAAAAATGTGTCATGACTTTTCTGACAACTCAGTATTTTCTTTTTTATATTTAAGCATAATCTAAGATACAAGCTGTAAAATGAAGGGTGTAAAAACCATAATCTGTATCAGTCTCTGTAAATTCTATGATTCTTTGCTATCTTTACACTAGTAAGTTAGCTATTCAACAATGGAAAACATTTGGAGTCTAAAAAGGCATGAATTCATAGTCCCAAGTGTATAAAAAAAATAAGGCATGTGTCTTTAGGAAAGGCACTTAATTTTCCTGGTAGAAGGACCTTTCTTATTTAACAGGTACTATCCAATTTATGTTTATAATGGTCATGGTTACAGTTTAAATGGGAAAAGTATGAGGTTTCATCATTGAGAATGAAAATATATGGTGTGCAATTTGAAATAAAATACCACACTGCATGTTAAATATGCTCTCAACATTTCTAACGCAAAATTCTTTCAGTATTTCCAAGCAATGCTATTTATTTAACTTTCAAAAAGACCATGAAGCATAAAAGAGGGCAGATTCTAGCCATGTGCCAGGGATATGACTGTGATGCTGAGACCTTTATAGAGCAAGAGAACTCAGGCCTCTCTTAAATTCATTACTCAAATATTTCCACAAATGTACTTCATTCAAAAAATCTGTCTACTTAAGAAGAACTTTAAACATTTTGTATTAATTCAGGAACTATTTTTTTTTTAACAGAAGCAAATCAGTGGACCTAATGAATTCAGATATGCTCAATTCAGAGTTGGAAAGAAAAGGGACAATGAATTAGAATTGACATAGCATAAATTTTCCCTGTTCTCCATGGAGTTAATGTAATTAAACACATACTCCCTTTCCAAATGAGAGGGAGATGAGTTTCAATTTCTGCTTTGTTTGTTTTCTTGGATGGTTTATTGTTTAAAGATAAAATGAAAACCTGCTACTGAAATATTGAGTACTTGAGTAATATTTGCTGCTTGTCTACATATGTGTACTATACTGATTTGAAAACTGAGATCAGATCATGCAAACAAATTTGTGGGCAATTTCACTAATAAAAGGTAAGTCGTGATAAAGAATAGAAATAATTGACATTATCCCAGGAAATCTAGAGGAAGGAAAAGAAGGTAAGTTTTAATCAGTCAAAGAAAGAAGAACAAAGGAAACAATTCCCTCAGAGTACAGACGAAGTAAAAGAAGGCAAGGATGTTGAGTTGTCTAATGGAGGCAAGAGAGTAAAACCCGAAGTTAATGAAGATATTTTCAAATGCAGGAAGAATAGTGTTTTTTTGTTTGCTTGTTTGTTTTTTTGTAAAAAGGAAGGCTTACTAATCAAAGATGTTCTTTCAAAAGGGGTGTAAATGATATGCACTAATAAAGTACAATGAAAACAAACACTCTCTAAGGTGCAGATTCCTGTGGAGAAGATCTACATTGGAGAACACCAGCTCTTTGAACTGACCAAATCTGTTTAGAAATAATTGATATATTATTTACAGAATGAAATAATAAGATTTCGAACAACATGTGCTCAGCAGATTCAGGGTAGTTTCATAGACATTTTGCTTCTTGGCGGTTGTGGATGCCAGGAGGCCTCGTTAGCCTCCAGCTAATACAATGTTTCTGATCCGTCTCTTTCATGCATCTCTCAGTGTTTGCATCAGCATGAGCTGTCTGTTGCTTTGGTTTCACATCAATCACTGGGCATGATTTTCATTAATGTTCCAATGCACAACTCAGGATTTACTGGTAGAGAGTTTCTCATAATTCCACGCTTGTCATTCCCAGCCTATGCACTACTCTCATTGTTTCAGTAGAAGCAACTGATGTCATCTATCAGGGAACATCCTGAAATTAGTTCAAATACATGTGATGAATTGGTAGCACTGATATGCCACTACAGGAATTTAGAAAACAGGGTGCTGTACACAGTAAAAATATGCAATTTTGGCTCAGTGTGGTGGTATAGTCAATTGCAAAGTGAACTATAGTGCTGAAAGCCACATGGCCAACTGAGAATTTGGGTCTCCAGATCAGCTTGAAAACATGCCAGGTATGTGTATGTGTGCCCAAGATGCTGATGCACTGCAGGGCCATCGAAAAGGATGACGGCCTGAGTAGACCCTGAAAAGGGAGACTTGCTTTCTCTCTCACATTTTTATGTGTGTATATGCACGCACATGCCCTTTATCATGAATACAAATTTTTAAATTACAATTTTATAAATTAAAAATTAATTCATTAAGAGATTAGGATCTCACATATGTATGTTGATAGGGAATTGGTGCTTCATTCATGGTTGCTGTCTTCTAGATCTAGCTTTTAGAAATCTTCATGTTCAAATTATATGCTCTTTTACCTATCAGAAGAGCAACATGCTATCATGACTCTCAAATATGAATGATTAAAAACCTGCTTAGGTTTAAGATGCAAGTGTCGTATTCTCCTGGTTTGGAAACGTCTCTGTCCTTGGAACATGCAGACCACACTGTGGTACTCACCACTGCCTAGGTCACCTGGCAGTTAACAATTAACAGGTCTGATTGCGCCTACTGGACTTCACAAGGGCAGAAGATTTACCTAGTTTTTCTCTAAATTCTTTACTATGCCTAACATGGTATGATATATAAGGTAGGCACTCAGTAAATATTTATAAATAATTGTGTTAACAAATACAGATGCTTTTATGAGATGATTCATATTATACAACAGACACTAAATCCAGGGATACTATTCCTCAGAGAAATTCAGTCCAATTTAAAAACATTACTTTTTAAATAGCAATGATATTACAATACCATTTCAAATGCTGATGTTGTAAGCAAAAGGGTTGTTTGAAGGTGACAGGCATAGAATTCTATTGTTAATATGATGAAATGCATTAAAATTAATTCTGTATTTCCATTTCTAGTGTTAAGGGTAAAAAAGCTTCTATTCATACCTCATACCATTAAAATTATCTAGCTTCATGGAAAATATTTTTAAATGGTTGGTTATTTTCTCAACAATACTGAGGAATACAATATATCTAACTTAAACATCACTTTGTAGAGTATTCATATCATAAATGTTCTAAATTCTTTACCTCTATACTTAAAATCATAGATTAAAAAAAAAAATCACTATCATCACTTCTTATTGCTACATGCCAAGTAATTGTTCTATGCAAATTGGGCGGCATAGTCAAGAAATGGAATGATTGCGTGCAACAATTCAAACTCAGTAGACTAAGGAGAACTAGATGGTTTGATGGTAGCAACAGACACTGCAGATTCAATTTTAACCAAGTCAAGTGAGAACTGAGCAATTTTGCCTCTGCAGCTTATTTTAAATGATTCATTGTTGAGGGACACTGTCATTCCATGTCATGAGTTTAGGATTTGTCTTTACAAAGAGCTCTCAAATTAAATAAACATCCTTTTTCCAAAGCATATGTTTACAATGACCTTGTCCCACCAGTGAGGAAGCACTGCCATATGGCAGCTCTAAATGAGGCTAGACTTTAGACAATGGACTTCCGAAACCTGAGAACAGTAGGGACAATGGGGGAGGGCATGGCAATGTTTTTCCTGGTAGCCTTAGTACTTTAGGGGTTATTTGGGAGATTTTATCTATGAAGAAAGGAAAAGGATAAAAACGTGGGATGTTTTGATTTAACATGTGTGTTAGGTAGGGTAAGGAAAGTAAATGAGACTTGGAGTAAAAAGTCACTTTGAACTGTAAAAGCACCTGACCTTGAACAAAATGTAAAATGGCAAAGTAATCTTGAGGGGGAAAAAAAAAATGAAAGGAGTGGGAAATTATAATCGGCACTTTTGCAATTTTTGTTCACTATTGCTTTAAACTGTACATTTTATTAACAATACCTGCCTTTAATAAACATGAAAAATGTATATTATGAGACATCCCATTTGGGAGATCATCTGACAAAAACTGAACTGATGAAAAGGAAGAAGATGTTTGTCTTTTATTCTTTTTGCACTGGGAGCTGCTCATTTCGTATTCCAGAGCTGTCTGCTTTATGTTAGTGGATTATAACTGCACTTGATAATTAGCAGCACATGTTTCGAGTTCTCGCTGCACACATGCATGTAGCAGGGTGGCAGGACAAAGCGGCCTCTGGGTTCACATGCAACACTCAGCTCTTCGGGTCTTCTGGGGCATTCTGTGTTGGTGCTACAGAGATCATCTTGTATAGCTTCTTGCTGTTCAACTAACTTGAATGCCTTTATAAACTTCTTATTCAGGACATGATTTCACGTAAAGTAATTGAAATAAATAAGGCTAAGATTTACTGTGACATGTAAGTTAAGTAAAAAGGTGAGAATCAGGCCAGCCTGTAGCAGCTGGATCCCACGTGACTGACACCCCGGTTTGAGTCCTGGGCCCAGTAGCTTGAGAAACATGCCATGCGCACTGGTGGGTCTGTGCCTAAAATTCTGAAAGGATGGAGAGATGGAGAAGGGATTGTGACTTGGTCATTCTCCATGTGGGGTGCTTTCCTACTCTGCCCTCTCTGGAAAATTAACAAAACGAGGGACCAGCAGTTAGCGCAATGGCTATGTCCCTGGACTCCCCTGTAGGCTACCACGGTTTGAGTCCCAGATTCAGTGGCTTAAACTCATGCAGGGCGCCTGTGCTTGCGTGCCCAAGATCCCGAGAGAAGAATGGAGGAGAAGGGATTGTGGCAAGGCCATCCCCCCTGGGGGTTGATCTCTTGCTTTCTGTCTGTCTCTCTCTGTCTTTCTGGTAAGTGCTTGTTGGTAGTGGCACGGCCCCTATGGCAAAAAAACCAAAAAAAAAAAAAAAAAAAAAAAAAAGAAAGAAAGAAAAAGAAAGAAAATTAACAAAACAAAACAATAACAAAAAAAAGTAAGCGCTTAGCTTATGTTGCTCTGTATTCAAAGGCAAAGGCTGCCCTTAACCACTAATACAATTTCCAGTGCAGTGAAGGTGAGGGTCGCTCAAGGGGATGATTTGGCTAGGATGCTTGGAGCCGGAGGTTCTGCATGGACTGATGCCACAGCCCTGCAGGCTGCAGGGAGCTGCCTCTTCTCATGCCTCTAATGATCTGTGAAAAGGCATGGAGCCAGGACAAGACTCACCCATATGAGCCCCACAGAAATCAAAAAATGTCCTTCATAGTATTTCCTTGTGTCAAAAGTATAACTCCCACAATTCCTATTTCAGTTTTATTCAGCTCCTCTCCTAAAGTAAAACCAATAACGTATACAATGCATATTCTTATGCTCGGCATTTAACCGTGGACCTGTCACTCATCAGCTCCAAGACAGAGCTTCCTCTGGTCTTCTCCCTCCAAATACTGACTTTCTCCTTCCAAGTCGCATAATGACTTTTTCGCCCAAGTCACAAATAATATATTTAAACTAAAGTTTCTTAGTATGTTTGTAATTCAAATGCTGACATTTTACATTTAGGCAGTTAATTTCCTATAGAGACATTAATTCCCCAATTGTATTTTGTGTTCCAAAGAAAATTAAAGACAACTGAAAGTCCCTAATATTATTTTAGAGAATATTTAAATATAAGACTATATATTTTTTTTCAAATCCTATATACCTATTTCTTCAAGAGAGAGGAGACAGAGAGAGAGAGAGAGAGCAAGAAAGAGAGGTACCCCAACAGGGGCAATGGCCATGCCACAACTGCTTCTCCTCCATTCTCTTTTCAGGACTTCTTTGGACATGTATGCACATGTGCCTGGTGTGAGTTTCAAGCCACGGGGTCTGGGACTCCAACTGCAATCAACCACTATACCACCCCCTGGTCCCTCACATAATTTCTGAATGCCTCATTATTTAAACACATGTGCTAAATGTTATTACCATAGATATATAAAGTACCATACTCCTCAAATCTCACCCTAAAATTATATACTCTGAAATAATTTAATTAAATATTGATGTAAGCTCTATAGGATAAATCTTTTTTTTTTTTTTTTTTTTTTGCTATAGGGTGTATGTAACTTGCTGGAAAAGGGGCATGTGAGGTGAAGAGTGACAAAGCAACCTCTGTGGGGGATGACCATTCTCCTCAAGAATTTGGGGCATGCACTCATACACGCCTGAGTGTTTTTCAAGGTACTAGGTCCAGGACTTTAACAGTGTTGTGTAGTCAGCCAGGAGGGATCCAGCTACCATAACACCCACACGATCTGCTGGCTCAGAATTAATACTTTATATGAAAGATTTTTTAAAGTTTTTCTGACACTGACCTACACCTAGAATGTAACTGTAATGTTTTCTTTTCACAATCATGTAGCAAGTTCAGAAAATAATTTCATGTATGTCACATAATAAGATCACACAGGCAAAACAGGATATATTGGAACTGTCAGAATTTGGTGCTACAAAATGACAACTCCCAAGCAAGTGTAGTCTTTTGAGAAATAGAGAAAACAACAAGGAATTTGGAGTCACAGATTAGGTTGGAATTTACTTCCCCAGTGAAGAATCTTGGGCAAGGGGTCAAGCTGTCATAACAGTGGTTAGATTAGCACATGCAGCAAACACTGTGCTCAGCACTTTTCAGGCAAGACCTACCAAAAGCTCATACTGGTCCTATAGGTCTATTATCTCTACTTAGCAAACAGAAAACAGATTCGGAAAGGTCAAGAAGACAGATTCAGAAAGGTCGAGAAACCTGCCTAAGATCATGATATCTAGGAAGTGTCAGGAACCATTTTCAGCATAAGGTAGCAGGCTAGTACTAGAAGTCTTATTTTTTAGTCTAATATTTCTAGCTATTTCTCTGCATTCTTTTAAAAGGATTATTTAATTTTATTCACTATTATTATTTATTTTTTAATTTAACCAGAGAGAGAGAGGAAGAGAAAGGGAAAGTGAGATAGCAAGCCACCAGGTCCAGGACTTGAACTGCAGTCAGTCATGTGGGAGAGTCCAACACTCCAACCATCACACCACCTGCTGGCCCCTCTCTGTGTTGTTTTAAGAATCAATTAACATACGCCCTATGAAAGATTTTGTGCACGGTAAATTGGTTGTCATTTACGTACCTTTAAAAAAAAATCTCTTCCAGGTCTGTGATTCTAATCTGTTATTAAACAAAGTCTGGAATATAGATCTTCTGACATGTTGAATCTGGATTTCTGTGGTGCTAGAGTTTTTAAAACTTGACTTCAATTATTCTAATGAGTTATATCTAGAGACTCCTTGAAAGAATGCATGGTCATGGCAGATAACTTTGTTTTTCTCTAATAGTCTCTAAACTCCACTGCAATTACACTTGATCTGTGGATTCACAGCTTGAATAATAATGCAAATTTACATTCAGAAATATTTACCGAGCTTTACTATAATTAGTCCACTGTGCTGTGACCTGTGCTTGGGGATTTAACAGAAATATAGATGCAGATTCTGCCCTCAATTGGCTCACAGTCCACTAAGCAGAGAGAGGTACCACTGACAGGGTCTCACCATGCCACAGTCCTCCCCCAGTTGCCTCCCCACCAGGCAAGATCACAGGTGTGGGCAAGCATATGTACTCAGGTTGACTCAGGATCCACACCGGGGCTATTTAGCTGCAGGATTGCTGTGAGGCACCCTACTACCTGAGTATTGTGGCTAGGCCCAAATCCTTATGTTTTAAACACTAACCTGATATATTGTGGTAGTCCTCTTAAGGTTCCTGGTTTTAATTACCACTCGCATGCTGATCATTCTCAAACCTGTATGTTTACTCCAAGACTTATGTTCTTTTTTAAAAAATATTCATTTAATTTTATTTGTAATTATTATTAGTATTATTTTTTAAATGTGATCAGACACACACACACACACACACACACACACAGAGAGAGAGAGAGAGAGAGAGAGAGAGAGAGAAAGAGAAAAAGAAAGAGAGAAAGAGAAAGAGAAAGAGAAAGAGAAAGAGAAAGAGAAAGAGAAAGAGAAAGAGAAAGAGAAAGAGAAAGAGAAAGAGAAAGAGAAAGAGAAAGAGCAAGCCACCAGATGTGGGACTTAAACCATAGTCAGCCATGTGGGAGTACACCACCTTAACCACCATGCCACCTGTTGGCCCACCAGGCCATACTTTCTAACGCCATTTGATACTCAGCTACCTTCAAAACTCCTCCACCTAACAAATTCTCCTAACATGATCAGCTCCAAAATGCACCTATGATTTTGCTTCAGGTCCTTTTATTGCACTTGCATTTCCAGGTTAACAGTACCACCCTCCAACTCACCATCCTGAAGACCTCCTTCATCTCCATCAGTCACTAAGCTTACATTTTCTTTTGTACCTATGAGGTTGAGCGAATGATATGTATTATTATTTGAATGGTTATTTTTATTATGCTAATTCTTAGAGGACAATGACTACACACTTTTTATGATGCAGTTTAATGTATATTGCTTTATAAGTTTCTAATTAAAAATAAGGAAAGTACCTCCACCCTGGCCCTCCTTAGTTCATCATTTAAGCTAAAACTCAAAGATGATGATTAACTCATCATTATCTCACACAGGTGGCAGCGAAGCCAGGAACACGGACAATCTATCTGCAGAAACTTTGCTCCCCTTCTGCACCAGGGAGCTGGCTGTGGAAGGATGGCCGTGCTTCTACTCATGGGAAAGAGGAAAACATCCAAATCAGTGCTGCTGTCTTTGAAACTGTTACGTGCAAGAGAGCAAAGGCCAGAAAATGCACATATTAATAAAGAGAGCATCTCAAGGAGGGGTTCTTATGTGAAGGTCAGACAAGTTGCCAGTCAATACTCCAGACTGAAGAGATCCCAGAACAAGAAGGAGGGACAGAGAGGAGAGCAGAGTGAGACTGTAATTTGGCTCATTTCACCTTCTGTGTCTATTTTCTTTATTCTGTGTTGTTAGCATGTACACATGACAGAATAAAGGTCCTTCAGTTCTCCTTTTCATAATACAATCCCCTGCCAAAACTTTCAGATATCCCAATATCAGACTCATTTTTTTCTTTTCCTGGCTCTAAACTCTTGAATTTGTAACGAGGTATCCTGTCTCTCTTGCTGTAACCATGCTGATACTCAGCGAGACCTATTCTTGTACCATTTCACCCTCTTTTTCTGCTGCGATGGTAGCCTACTCCGTGCCACCCTCTTTTATGCCTCTTCCTTTCCTCTTCATTGATTTAAAATCAACTGTCACTTTACGGAGCTTTATGTGTTCTTTTTTGGGAGAGGTCATTGCTATAGGGCACGTGCACTCGCCAGAAAGACAGAGAGAGAGACAGAAAGTGAGAAATCACCATCCAGGGGGGATGGCCACGCCACAATTCCTTCTCCTCTCGGGATCTTGGGCATGCATGCACACATGCCCAGTGTGAGCTTAAGCCACTGGGTCCGGGACTCAAACTGCAGTCAACTACATGGGAGTCCAGCAACACATCCATTATGCCAACTGCTGGTCCCTGGAGCTTTATAAGTCTGGCCTCTTCTGATATTCCATCCTTAGTGATTATCATACAGTACGTAGCTCTTCTAATTTAACACCACTTTATTTCATATTTTTGTCTCTCCAGCAGATTATAAATTTGTCTATTTTTTAATTATTTTTTTTTAGTTTATTACAGGGCTCCTGTGCTTACCTGAGACAGAGAGAGGGGGAAAGTGAGAAATCACCCTCCCCAGGGCTGGGCATGCTCCATTCTCTCTTCCATTCTCTTCTTGGTTTTGGGCACATACACATGCTCCTGGTGTGTTTTTTAAGCTATCAGGTTAGCTGGCTACATGGGATCCAGCCACCTTAACCTCCACACCACCTGCCAGCCCAGTCATAAGCTTTTTAAAGTTCAGTAGTACATCTAATATTTCTTTTCAGTAAACTGTGTTGCACACTGGTGAAAGCATGACAGTTGCCAAGCGAACATTCAGTTCATTAAAGTGATAATTCAACATTTAATAAGTCACATTTTAACAGGAGTAACTTGGCAGCAAACACACAGATGTATATGGAATATAGAAGTGACATAGACTCTGAGACAATGTAAATGGATCAGATTCATGAGAGGTGAATCTAGTTTGGGACTGTCAAAGAATTTTATTTAATTTTTATTTCTCTCCATATAAATACTGATATCTAAGTAAATTTCCCTAGTCTTGCATCATTAATAACATAAGTCTGGCTAATGTAGAGTTCTTTTCTTTAGTCTGTTCCCTTGGGTGTGTAAGAGAGAGCCCAGCTATCCTGCTGGCCCAAGAGGGGAGGAAAGAGGAAATACCCTTTGAAGCACATTATACATGTATGTAAAAACCCAAGGCAGTGGGCTGCCCCCTTCCCAAAGTAATCATAGCTTCTGTCACACAGAACTGAGGTTTGGTGCTCTTCACTACACTGTGTGCCTCTTGGGAGCTAAGTGGACTGTGTCCCCAGAGTAGAAAGAAGAAGCTGTCCCTTTAAAAAATTAATATATTTATGGAGTACAATGTGTGTTTCGATCTATGTATACGTCATAGGATGATTCAATCAGCCTAATTAACATATCCAGAATGGTGCCATTTTATTATTTTATTTTTGTGCTAAGAACATTGAAAATCTATTTTTGCAATTTAAAAATATGTAATATATTAACTGTGGGTACCATGCAGTGCAATACTTAGCAACAAGTTATTCTTCTACTCTGGTATGTGTATGTATGTATGCATGTTTGTGTGTGTGTGTGTGTGTGTGTGTGTATATATGCGCCACTGGGTCCAGGACTTGAACCGCAGTTGACTACATGAGATTCCAGCGACATAACCCACTTGGTGGTAACATTTTAAAAAATTTAGATAACGTTAATCGGAAAAAGTATAAATATTTACTCTTTGCAAATATGTTAAAAAATACAATAATATATATATTAAAAATGGAAATTTTGGGACCAAGAGGTGATGCAACAGGAATGCAAATTAACCCACATGGGAAAGGTCCAGAGTTTATGTCCTGGGACCGCTCTGAGAATGCTGGGTACACAAACATGTGCTAGGCTGGCTGAGACTGGGAGTGGATTAGAGGATTTACAATGAAAAGAGAACCTGTCTTTTCAATTTATCATCATATCTACATATTTCCTATGTATTAAATTCTCGACCTCACGGTATTTAACAGCTACATTTGACTCTGCTAAACAGACAGCACGTTAGTAACAGTGTAATCATTTTAATGCATTAGTGTTACTTCAGTAAATGCAAAATTTCCCTTTGAAATAAAATAAAGTGGAGAAGAGGTTAAGACATTGGTATTTTGAAAATAAAATACCCTATTAGCAACAGTTCCTGCAATAAAAATATTCACACTTGGTTTCTAATCTGTGATTTTTATCACTTCTATAAAACAAGGTTTATTTTCACAGTCACTTGTGTTTTCATAACATATAATCATTACCAAATTTTGTGAAAACAAGAATCAAGCACTAAAGGCATGTAAGAAGTGTGTGTGTGTGTGTGTGTGTGTGTGTGCACGCGCCATATGTATGGCAGTGTTGCTATATGATAAGTATAACAGATATAAATTATTTATAAAATTACTCTGAATCTCGAGACAAGCAGTTGGCGTAATGGCTATGTCGATGGACTCCCATGCAGTCAACCATGATTTGAGTCTCGGACCTGGCAACTTAAACTCATGCCAAGCACGTGCGCGTGTGTGCCCAAGATCCTGAGAGGAGAAGGGACGCAGTGTGGCCATCCCCCCTGGGGGGTGATTTCTCACTTTCTGTCTCTCTGTCTCTCTCTCTCTCTGTCTTTCCGGCGAGGCACGCACCCTATAGCTAAAACCTTTCAAAAAAACCAAAAATGTTACTCTGAACCTTATATATAAATGTCTATAAGTTTCTGTATTCTATTTTCAATAAATATATAAATTTGTAATTAATGTTCAGCAAACATAAGCACATGAAAGCTCATAATTTATTACTACAGTTATGATCATTGCTGGAGGGCAAACACACTTGCCAGACAGAGAGCGAGCGAGAGCGAGCCTCCCCTGGAGGGTGTTCATTCTACAGCGCTTTTTATTCCATTTTCCATCCTGTCAAGATTTCGGCATGCATGCACTTGGCATGTTTTTCATATCACAAGGGCAGGAATTTGAACTGCGGTTGGCTACATGGGATTCAGCTCCTTATGCGCAGTGCGTAACCACCAAACTACGTGGCTGGACCATATAATTCATTATTTTTAAGGGGAGGAATAATCATATCTTGCTAATGGTCTACGTTACGATCTTACTGTATGTTCTCCTTTGGTGGGTTCTGTGTGCATGTGTCTGTGTGTACCATGCAGACATGACCGTGTCTGTACTAATGGCTATTTTAAGATTGTTTAAGCCATTTATTAAAGCATATTCTTACTACTCTATGGTATATGATTGAGTGGCAAGTCACAATTGAAGAGCAGATTCTTACTTGTGCCAATAAAATTAAGTAATTAACTTCTATCAAGAACAATAACTTTAAAAGGGGAGGACGGTTTGACATTTAACCAGGATGGAATGTGCAGTGTTCTATCAGCATCTAGACTCACTAGTAAGGAGATTTAATTGTCTTTGCACCTACTGTAAATGATGCTAAATAGTTTCTTTTTCCTTGAATCCATGCCAGCTCTTTCCTGACCTGCTTATTGTCATTCAAGATCTAGTTTGCAGTTCTGCAGATACGTGGTTCAGGTGATACACTAAGTATTTGTTGCTAGAAATAATGGTTCTTGCTGGAAATAGTGAGGAGAATTACATACAATAATGGGTTCTACAAACAACAATTGAAGTAACAAAATAGCATTTCTAGCCTAGGAAATGATTTTCTAGTGCATTTGGTATGGAAAAGGAACAGTGTTTTGCAGTATACAAGAGTGGTGAATAATGCTGTGGGCTGTCTTTCTAAAACACAAATACAATTATGATATTGACTGCTTCAAATCATTCTTGCTGTCTTCTGTCCTAGAATACAGAATCCTTATCCAGGTCTAGGGGGCAGTTTGCAAGCCCCCTCCCTGCCTCTGCAGTGCTGTCCCCATCCTCCTGTCCATCCTCTGGTCACCACCTGTCAACCCTCCTACATTGTCTGGGTGCATTACTGTCCCCCAGATCATCCATGCACTTTTACATGTTTTCTGTGATGCTGTTTTGTCTGCCTGTAATATTTTCATCTCTCTCCATAGCATAACAAAATCTCATGCATCTTTCAAGACACAAGCGAACTGTCACATAATTTCTACATCTTGTCCCAACATTTTATGCACTTGGGAGGATGAGGTGAGAGGAAGGGGAAAGAGGACAGATTAGGACAAAGTAAATGACAGTAATTTCCCGTATCAGTCATCAACTGGAATTTCCAAATATCCTGACGTACACTACCTTCAGGACAAGTAATGCACCTACTATCAAATCCTGGGCTTTGGCCAGGAATTGTGTAGAAAACCTATGCTCCTCTGAACAACTGATGCTTTAGAAAACTACCTAACAGCTCTACTGACTCCATACATCATTATTAAGCATTTTTTTCCTACCATAACTCTGGTACTTCTATAACAAAACAAAACAAAAAGCATGTTTATATAAAATTATATAAATAAATAAAAAATATATAGAGTCTCTATATACATAAAAAAAATTCTTTTTTAAAAGAAATTGCTAGAAGATGCATGCACTGACCAGAGACACACAGAGTGACAAAGAGGGAAGGAGCAAAGGAAAGCATTCCACTACAGGGATGTGGTCACGCGGTAGTTCCTTTTCTCCCCTATTTCCATCCTGTTGGGATTTGGGGCACACACACATGTATCTGACATCTTTTCTTTTCTTTTCTTTTTTTTGGTATAGGGCATGTGCTCTTGCCAGAGAGACAGAAAGCGAGAAATCACTCCCCAGAGGGATGGCCACAATGCATTCCCTTCTCTTCCTTTCTCCTCTTGGGATTTTGGGCATGCATGCACACGTACCCAGAGTGTTTTAAGCTGCCAGGTCCAGGACTCGAACCATGGTCAACTACATGGAAGTCCAACAACATAACCATTACACCACCTGCTGGTCCCATATCTGGCATATTTTCAAGCCACTGAGTAAGGGTCTCAAACCATACAACCACCCATGTATGATCAGGCTCCTTTAACTACCAGGCCACAAAGTAAGCCCCTACATAGAAGAAATTCTTGAATTCAGAATGATTGGCACTAGTAAGAAAATTCTTCCTTGAACAATCCAGCTGGATTTGAATTCATTTAACCATCCCCCCACTAAGTATTGCTATGCAGTAGTCAATCCTGAGATGAGTCACACATTTAATCTTTTTTGATAAATTATAATGAGTTTATTTTCAAAGGTTTTGTATTAATTTCAAATGTATCAACCATCCTGAGTAACTTAAAATTCTTTTTCCTGCCAAAATCAGCTAATTTATCATGTAAAAGCATATATCTAATTTCAACTTGCTTTTCTCTGATTATTAAGGTAAAATATGTTTTACAATTTGTTTACTAAAATTAATTATTCCAATGTGAATTATCTGTTGTGTATCTCTTGTCCATTCTTTCAGTCTGTGTCTGTGTGTGTGTGTTACTCTTTATTCAATATATTTCCTATTTTTTTGTTTGTTTCGGAGTGTAAATAGTACAAATGCAGCAGTGAGATGGTAATTTTTTTATGGTCAAGACAGAGAAATTTGATCAAAATTAATTATTTTTAGGGAAATGCACATTTAACACATACCTAAAAATGTATTGATCCATGTCCTGGTATCATCTAGTATCTATTCTAGAAGGTTGTCAGAAAAGTCATGACAAGGGACCAGCAGATGGCATAATGGTTACATCGCTGGATTCCCACATAGTCAACCATGGTTCGAGTTGTGGACTGGTAGCTTAAAAATCATTCCAGGCCTGTGTGCGTGCATGCCTAAAATCCTGAGAGGAGACTGGAAAAGAAGAGATTGCACCATGGCCATCTCCCCTGGGGTGTGTGTGGGGTGATTTCTCACTTTTTGTCTCTGTCGTTCTAGAGAGTACACACGCCCTATAGCAAATCTCTCTCTCTCTCTCTTTGAAAGGTTTATTTATTTAATTTCATTTGTTATTATTATTTTTTAATTTGACCAGAGAGAGAGAGGAAGGGAAAGTGAGAAGCCAGCTGCCAGATCTGGGACTTGAACTGTGGTCGACCATGAGGGAGTCCAGTGTCCTTAACCACCATGCCACCTGCCGGCCCTGCAAAACTCTTTCTTTAGAAAAAAGAAAGAAAAAAGTCACGACATATTTTTCTAAGCAAAAATGCATCATGACTTTTCCAATGACCCAATATATCCCAGCTTATTCTAAATTTCAACCAGTAATAAGGGTAATCATAAAGAGTCATGGGGGATTTTTTTTTTCTTTCTTAGTTTTTAGAGAGATTTTTTCCAATAGGGCATGTGCACTCACTGGAGAGACAGAGAGACAGAAAGTGAGAAATTATCCTGCAGGGGGCATGGACACACCAAAATCCCTTCTCCTCCATTCTCCTCTCAGGAACTTGGGCATGCATGCATATGTGCCCATTGCGAGTTTTAAGCCACTGGGTCTGGGACTAGAACTGCTGTTGACTATGTGGAAGTCCAGCGATTTAACCTTTATGCCATCTGCTGGTCCCAAGTCACATAGAATTTTGCAAGTTTATAGCCAACTGACTGAAGATTGAGAATAATATTGATGTTTCCAAACAAGCTGAAATATGAGAATAGACATATAAAAACTTTCATTGTAATTTTTTTTATGTTCTATGGGGTAATTTGTAGCAATTCATGAGGGAAAAACAGCAGAGTGTGAGTTTTATTGACTACAAACTTAACATGTATTAACAGAGTGATGTGAACAGACTAATCAAACCCAAATAAGCAGGTGTGCACACAGGAGAGAGAGACAGTGAGAGGGCAAGTGAGGAATCATGCCTTAGGCTACCCTGCAGTCTTTTTTACATTCTCCTGGGATTTTAGGCACACTCGCACACATGTCAGGCATAATTCTCAAGCCACCAGATCCTGGACTCAACTACAGTCAGCCAGCTGGGAGTCCAGCACCTTAACCACTATGCCACCTGTTGGCCTCCCAAATGGAAATTTGAATATTCAAGCTGAATCTAATCAACATCAGTGTTGAATTGGATACCACCTAGACTTTTTAATTTATAACCAGAATACCTCTGTTTCTACTTTCTTCTCTCTTTTTTTTTTTTTTGGAGAGATTTTTGCTATAGGGCACGTGTGCTCGCCAGAAAGACAGAGAGAGGCAGAGAGACAGAAAGTGAGAAATCACCCCCCAGAGGGATGGCCATGCTGCAATCCCTTTTCCTCCACTCTCCTCTTGGGATCTTGGGCATGCATGCACACGCGCCTGGTGTGAGTTTAAGCCGCCAGGTCCAGGACTCAAACCGCGGTCAACTACATGGCAGTTCAGCTGTTCGAGTCCTGGTAATAGCCATTACGCTAACTGCTGGTCCCTCTTTCTACTTTCTAAAAATGATGAACATAGTCTTATAAAGTCCAAATGCTTAACATGCAGTACTTATATTATTTTTTAGGAAAATGAAGAAGACAAAAAGAAAAATGTGAAAAATGGATAGTAATGTTGTTATTGAATAGCAAAATACAGAATTGAGTTTCATGGTTGTCAGAACCAAAAGAGAAACATTTTGACTTACAACTTTTCCATTAAGAAAGATGGAAACATGCCAATTTTTCAAGAGAAGCATCTCTTTCTTTTGATTCTAAATCTTTGGAGCAGAGAAGAGATGGAATCCCTTTCAAGCTTATCTAAGTAAGACTGTTACATCATTAAAAATTAAGTAGGTAGTTAAGGAAAAGCTCTTTCAAAAGAGGGAATATCAAAGGGTTATAGAAACTAAAACTCTGTGAAATTTACTATAGAATGCACATATATAATATAGATGATCAAGAAGTGATAGAATTAACATACATTTATCCCCAATTGTCCTTTCCAAAGTCTTCTACTTCTACGAACTTTACGTACTGCTGAGGGGTCCGATGGTGGCACAGCATTAAAACGTGAAGCTCTGGGAAGCTGACCTGCGTGGGAGGGTTACCAGTTGGCATCTGGAAACCTCCCTGAGTACATCTGGTGTGTGCCCATGACCCAGGCTTGCTGAGGCCGAAGGTGGACCGGTACACTGATACCTTGCAGGGTGCCATATCTCCATCTGTCTGTCTGTCTCTTTCTCTCTCTTTCTCATTCATGGAATAAATAAACTTCAAAGAAAGAAAGAGAGAGAAAAGAAAGGAATGCTGAGAAAGCGGCCAATATCTGAACAGATGGGATTCTCCTGAGTGAGCTTCTTAGCTCACATGGGCCTCCCAAATGGGTTTTCTCCTACTTTATAAATAGTTTGTATCAGCATTTTCAAGTTCTTTTGTCAGCAGACACCAAATGTTACAAGCTCCTAGAAGTTCTCTTCTTCCCGATTTAAGTTTATCAAAGTGCTTTTTTGCGGACACTATGTCCATCAATCTGTATTCATAGTTTCACTTCTGCCTTCCAGGACTCAACTTTCCTCCTTACTTAACTCATCACATAAATCCAATCTAGTAGAAACAAGTAAGAAAACAAAAGCTTAAGATAAAGAAAACGTAAAACCTTCGTTGTGGATCTGCTACCTCTGTCCTCATAACCTCTGCTTGATTTTCTCTAGGATAACACATGAAAAATATTAGACATTGTAAGGATGCCCCAAAAGCAAGTGAGCAAAAAACTCATGGCATATTTGCCATTTATTTATTCCAGAATATTTACTGATTCCTACTTTGTACCTGGCATTGTGAGAGGCTGTGATGACCTATTGTTTAATGAGTCAGACACAGCCTTTTGTTCTGAAAGTTATTATTCTTGTGGGGAAAAAATAAATGATAAATAAGTAAACAATAATGAAAGATTATGATAAAACCAAAGATGATCCTTAGGTTATTAATACAATAGTGAGTAATTGAAGTTATGGAGTGAGAGAGGTTAGTCAGAGAGGTTTTCTGAGCTGGTGACATCTGACCTGAGTCTCAAAGGTTCAGAAAACTAGTCGACTAAGTAACAGGTTGGAGCAGGCCAATAAAAGGCAATGCCAAGCCCAAGGACACAGAGTGAGGCAGATCGGCTAGGACACCCACATGGTGAAGCAGGGAAAAAGGCAGGCCAAAGTCGTGTCATGCAGGATCATGGTAAAGAGTTGGAATTTTCCCGTAAGAGAAAGAAAAAGCCATCGAAGGGTTTTAAGTAAGGAAGAGAGCATCTCTGATTATAAATTCAGAATGGCACCCCTGGCTCTAGTAGGTGAAGCAGATGGACAAAGGTAAGCAGCAAAAGCAGGAGATTAATTACAAAATGATTACAGTAGTACCATCAATGTGGCCGTAAAGGATGGGACTCAGTTAGTTAGTGATAATCAAAAGAAAGAAAGAAATAGTAAGATTTATGAAGTAAAAGAAGGGGTAAGAAATTGATGATAAAAATATCAAAACCAGCAGGACGACAATGAGGAACTATCAGAAAAGGGTAGGCTGGAGAAGAACAGCAAAAAGGAGAACTTCCAAAGAGATAAATATTTGATTTCTGCTGAAACTCAAATCTAGTTAAGAAAGGGTGTTGGTTAAGTGCACTGGACTCCCACATGGCCAACCACGGTTTGAATCCCGGACTTGGTGGCTTGCTTTCTCGTTTTCTCTCTTTCTCTCTCACTAGTCAAATTAAAGTAAATAAAATTAAAAAAAAAAAAGCAAGTGCATTGGTTTTGCACAAACAGCAATTCAATACTTAGAACTGCTAATTCAAATAAAAAATGCAGGAAAAAACAAAATTGATCCTTCACATGCATAAAAAAATAAATTCCAGAAGTCTTACTGTTACAAATATACAAATAACTAAAACCATAAAGATATGAGAAAAAATATAGAATCATATTTTTATCATTTAGAATACTTTCATAAGCTTAATATAAAACCCAGAAGCCATAAAGAATGACTGAACAATTTCACTAAATAAATTTCTTTTTATGTCTGTGTAACAAAAGACATCATACATGAAGCTGGAAGTCAAAGAAAAGTTAAAAAATAATTTGCAACATATACGGCAAAGGGTTAATTTCTGTAGAAGATGAAATACTCCTGAAAACTAAGAAGAAAACATTGGCAAAGAAAAAGAACAGTCAGTTCACAGAGAAAGAAGTAAACATGTCTTATGAATACAGAAAATTTTCCTCAGCCTTGCTACTAATAAAAAAAAAAAGCCAATTAAATCAGCAATTAGATATCATTTTCACCCACAGGACAAGTGAAGAGTCAAGAGACTGATAACAGCTAGTTTTGGCAGGTTTTAGAAAAACTGTTCTCACACAATGATTGTAAATTTAAATCACTTTTTTGGAGAAGATATGGTAACATCTATTAAAAGCAAAAATCTACATTATATGATAAAGTAATTTACATTCAGGAATTGATCCTACACAGACACACAAATGCTTTTACTACTATTTTACAACAGGGGCCAGCAGATGGCATAATGGTTATGTTGCTGGACTCCCACATAGTTGACCACAGTTAGGGTCCTGAACCCAGCAGCTTAAAACTCATACTGGGTGTGTGTGCATGTGTGCCCAAAACCCAGAGAGGAGAATGAAGAAGGTATTGTGGCATAGCCATTCCCTGGAGGTGGTGGTGGTGGGGGGGGGTGTGATTTGCCACTTTCTGTCTCTCTATCGCTCCAGTGAGGACACGTGCCCTATAACAAAATCTCTTTAAAAACAAAAACAAACAAACAAACAAAAATCTGGGCAGCAATGCAAACGTTAAACCAGAGGGGATTGAGTACATTAATCATAGAAATTTAGCACAGTGTCATGTAAGGTAAAAGAAAAATGAGATAGTTCTTATATACAAATGGAATACTTTTTATGTTTACATGAGATAAACCATTAATAAAATATAGGTACAAAGGATTTTATTTTTATTAAACATTTTTATCTCTACATATCTATTAGAAACTTGTGTTTATAGAACTGTTAATTTCTGTAGGAATATATAGAAAAATATCTGCAAAGATCTATAGGAAACTGTTTACTCTGATTATCCCCAAATGGTAGAGTTACAGAATCTACTGAGTTTTTAAGATTTCTGAATTATTTGAAATTTTTCTGTGTTAGTTTTTAAGTAAAATCATAAAATAGGGCCAGCAGGTGTTGTGTGTGGAGGTTAAGGTGCTGGATCCTGCATGGCCAACTACGCAGTTCTAGACCTACACCTGGAGGCTTGAAAATCACACCAAGTGAGTGTGTGTGCAGCATGCTTCAAATCCCGAGACTAGAGGAGAAGAGACTGCAGTGTGGCCATCTCCACTGGCGGGATTTCTCACTTTCTCTTTCTCTCTTTCTCTGTCTCTCCCTGTCTCTTTCTGCTAGTGCACCTTCCCTACAACAAAACTAAATATACATATATATTCTTTATATATTTATATTTATATAAAACTTGATAAAATGCAGGGCTGAATTTATTTAAAGTTACTGAAGATCAATTGTTTATTTTGGAACAAGCATATAAACAATAAAATTCAGCAAACTCTGATTATCGCTTATGATGCAATTTTTGCTATACCTGGAAAAATAACATTGAAAGAAGGTATAAATCTCAAATATTTTTTACCTTTTATTTCTAATACAACATTGACCTTTTTATTGTCAATATCAGCAGTTTTATTAAGTCAGAAGCAAGCGAAGATGCTATAAAGATTGGAGTGATTTTGACTTAGGGTGATGTTTTTTAAAACAGTCATCACCACATTTATTTGGAATCTGAAAACATGTCAAATAAAACCTGAAAGAAAATGCCTTAGAGCTAGCAAGTCTTAGAGTAAAACACTTGGGAAAATAATTTTGACTATCTGTAGTTACTCTGAAATCAAATAATGTTCCTATAAAAAAATATGTAGGCTGGCCAACTAATGAAGCATCCAACACTGTTTTCATAACAGTTTAAAGAGTCATTTAGTCATTTTTACACATGGTGGTATTTATGACACGAATTTGGCAATATAAAGTAATGGGAGTGTCATCACTTAGGATTCTGAAATTTCTGTGTTGCATTACAAATCACATAGAAGAATCAATTCCCAATTAAAGAAAAGGCTAATAACCATACACACTGGGGTAAAACAAAGTTATTAAACAGGTAGCTTTGAGACAAACATCTTGATAAGCAAATTAAGAGCTTATCTAAATACTCTTATCTAAATACTACTTCACAGTGGTGAGGTAGTAATTTGTGGATGACTGTTTCACAGATTCTGTATTGATCAAGATACTCTAGTATAAATGGCGGGTTAATCACGCATTGGTGAATAATCTGACGTCATGTACATTTTGCGTTCTCAGGCAAATTTTCTTAGGTATATAAATCCTCAGTTTCTCCTCTTACAGTATGATGACAACAATGCCTACTTCTCAGAACTGTGTAAAAACCAAGGTAACACAGAATCCAGGCACAGAGTACTCCATTATAGTAGCTCTTACTATTATTAGAGGAGAAATGAGTTTCGAAGGGCAGGGAGTTGTCAGCAATGTTGAATCCTGCAAACTACAGACAGAAAATGAGGAGGGCCAGGACTGAGAAACAGCAGCTGGATTTACTAATCTGAATGTCATTGATGACCTCCAAGAACATGGTGCTCCAGGAGTGGTGACAGAAAGGGAACAGGTAAGAAGAGATAAAAATAGAAGAAACAGATGTAGAGTATGATAATTTTTTATAGTAAGAGAGAAAAAAAAATCATAAAACAACAGTGTGAGAAACATAGGACTAAGCCAAGAATTTTTCCAGTTAGGACACGCTGATGATTTTCCATGTCTGGAAAGAAGCTAGTAGAGATAGATTTCATAAAAATATTCCTGACTGAAAATGATGAGGGTAGGAAATGAAGAACTGTTTGCTCATCTAATTTATGGGTGGTTCTTCTAAGACTGCGATATGGGGTCTTTTGGGGGGCTGAAACTCATTTAACAGTTATTAAAAAATTTAAGACTCTCTGTAAACACATGCACATACACTGTGCACACAAGCACACATACTTTTGTTAGAAGAATTCACTGAGTTCTTTTAATCCATCAAAGAAACAGTCTTCTCTCTGAATAGTCCAAAGATCTCAGAAAATGACCCTCCCTTGGGTCTTAGAAATAATTTTGACAAATATGGTTTTAGACTCACATACATAAATTAAAATGAACTATGTAGTGAATGCTCAAGAAGATTTCTATGAAATATCAATAAAATATATTCAGAACATAAATTACTTTTTCATAATATAAATATAAAATATAATAACTTAGATTGTTTAGACTGGCTCAGAAATAAATGATTAACATGACATGGAAAATGTAATAACTTGAGTTCTAACTATATGCAGGATATTTTCCAAACTCTTTTCTAATAGTCATGAAATTCAAAAGTGGTAGGTGTGATTTCCTTGAGTTAATAGATGAATAAATTAAGGCTCCAAAGTAAGAAGTAACCCATCCTCTGTCAGGTTGCAAATTCAAAACTACCTGGGTCAAAAAAACAGAAGACTGTCTCTACTGCTAAATACAAGATAAAAATATTCTGAGCCAATATATGCAAAAAATTATATATTAACAAAATCTATGTAAAGCTAATAAAGGGTTTTTTTGTTTTCTTTTGTTTCACTTTGCTTTCCTCTGGCCAAAATATAAAAGAACACTCTAAAGAACGAAGGGAGAAGAAAGCAGCTATGTTAAAGAGATTACAATTATCGTGGCAATTCATTACTTAAACTCTGAAGACTTTGACAAGGTTGATCACTATTTACTTGAAATTCTCCCCATGTCTTGGCTCCTATGAAATTACTCTTGGCTTATTTTCTTCTGAACTCTCTGACCCATTTTTTTTTTTCATATCTTTTCTTGTATTCTTTTTGTCTCCCTGGTCAAGTGTTGGTACTTGCTAGGGTTTGGTCCTGGGCAGCTTCGCCCTACTCATGCCTTCTCCAAGTGATACATTTCCATCACTTGAACCATCACTGGTCATCTGTCTTAACTTCAGTCTAAACCCAAGAGCCACAGACATACATGTTCAACTCTCCAGTATATCTCCCTTTGGATGTCTTAAACAGCTCAAAAACAGTACATCCACATTTATCTCACCTTCCCGACTCAACTCCTTCCCCTTTGTCTTTCCCTTAGTCAATAGTAGCACCATCTTAAATATTTACCCATGCTATAAATCTGAAAAGCTATCATTTATTCTTACCATACTCCTTTCCTACCTTCCCACACAAACAACTAATCAATCACTAAAGTTCTATTAGAAGGCTGGTATTCTTAGATCTATATGCTTTTTTCCCTCTCTTTGGTGCTTCTACCTCAAACCAAGCATTCGTCATTCTAAGTTGTATTCCTTCAGTGCTCAACTAACTGTTCTTTTCTTTCCATTTTATCTCCTTCTAACCTGTTCTCTCTCTTGCAGCCAGCCTGTTCTTTGTAAAATAGAAATCTGATCATGTCATTGTGCTCAAAAAATTTATGGACATCCTTTTTTGAGTCAAATGAGACTCCTCGCAACAGTTACGATCCTTTATAGATCTACAAAGCTTCACCCTTTAGGACACCTTTCCTTCTCACACTCGGTGCTTCAGTGAGCCTAAGCCATATTCAGTGCCCCAAATGTACCTGACTCCCCCACACTGTTATCTTCTTGAATACTGATTTTTTTTAATGCCCTCTTTTCCTCCTTTTTTCACCTAACTCATAGCTAAAGCCTTAACACACAGATCACACCACACCATCTTTAGTAGGTAATGGAAAGTGTGCTATAATCATCCTTCCAGTGTTCATCTCTGTCATAGCACTTAGTTTCTCTATCATGGCTCTTTATAGTACTGTACGGTAATCTGTGCTATAATGACGAACTTGTCTGTCTTTCCCAGGGGTTTATCAGACCCTTGACAGCAGCAACTACTATTCTAAATACTTTTTATTCTCAGTTCCTAGCATAGTATCCTGACTAGAGTTGCTCTTGATAAATATTATGTGGATAAATTCATTACCTAATCTAATGAATGGATGGCTTTATTACATAATATGACTTCAGCCTTTACATTATCACTCACTGTCATATGATTAATGAATAAGTCGCCAAGACTGGTCTCACCCTATTTTCTTCAAAATATTGCAATTAGAGAAAAGATACATGACTATTTTTTTTTAATATGAGCAATCTCGATATATTAGGTCATTGGGAAAATCCATAGAAAAATGTGTCATGACTTTCCCAACAATTCAATAGACATTATATTGTTCACACTCTTAACCGCCTTTGGGTAAAAATACTAACAGAGTACTTAGAAGACTTGGTTTAAACCCTGACTTTGCAGTTAATTACTATATAATCTTTGACGAGTAAAGTACCTACTTTCAGGCAAAGCTGGTTTAACTACAAAATAATGACTGCCTTCTCAGACCATCATCATGGAAAGATTAAGCTTGAGGTTAAAAAAAATGCATATGAAAGTAGTTAAAAACTATGTGTCATCATAATAAGGTATACTGGATTGAATATCTTCATTTTGAAATCCAGTACAATAATATTACCCTGTGAATAAGATAAATGTATAAATATATTATATAGTATATATACATGCATGAGGTCCTCAGAATGTTCATAGAAAATGCATACTGTGAAGAAACTATCTATGGATTTCAAAATGTTTTCGTACCCAAATAAGTTCAGGCTTTAATTTCATTTTTCTGTGAACTTTAGACATTCCCTCATGTATGTGTGTGAGTGTGTGTGTGTTTTCAAGTGTATATTTGTATACATAACAATTCCAGGAACCAACATTTTTCCACTTTGGGAAATAAACAACAATTGGAAGAAATCTGGACTGGAAAAAAAAAAAGAGTTTTTCTGATGGTTTTTGGAAAACTTAATCCTGTAACAATTCTGAAATGTATCATCCCGTAATTTAAAAAATGGGAAAACCATAGGAATGTAACTCATATCTTTGTCATTAGTCTAAGGGCAAAAATTAAAGGAGGGAAAAATGATAAAAAGAATAATTTAAAATCAGCATACAATCTTGCTATCAGTTGAAAATAAGGAAACCTGAGAGTCACAATTGAGTTATGACAAACATTTTCCTAAAACTAAGCAAAAGTCAAATAGTATTTCATTCTAACATAGCTTTACTAACTACTTTGAAAGTAAACCATCTGAATTTTATCTTGAACATGTTTAAGATTAATTACATTAGCTCAATATAAATTCTTTGAATTCCTTTTAAGGGCTTCATGTTACTGGATGAGAAAACATACAACGAAATTTAACACTGTTGAATCAAACCCTCCAAACACCTTGTTACTTAGCACACTTAAATTGATGAGTTTTGTTTTTTGCTTTTTTTTTTTTTTAATCTATAAGATAAGTGGTAATTCATGTAGAGCCTACTGGATATAATAAGTTTAATGTATTTTAATGAACCAAACTGCTCTATTTTACATAACAAAATATTTTACAAGTACCAGTCATTTTTGATATTCAGACTTGACAAGTAAATCAACCACAAACAATGTTAATTTTTAACTTAGAAAAGAACTTCATCATCATTACAAGGGTAGAATACCCATTCTTTGTGATTGTTACAACTTCTTAATCTATCGTCTTTTAAACAATTGAATAGAAAGATTACATACTGAAAAGGTAAGCCAAGATAAACACAACTTTAAACAGAAAAAAGGAAAAATACTAACAGTCCTTTCTGTCAAAGCTTAAAAAGTTGGAAATAGCCTATAAAATTCTTTTATTGTTTCACCAAGGTGACAATACATGAATACTGCTATGTTTTATTATGTACTTCCTATTGCCCATCTGAAATTTAAAAGGGTCATTTTAGGAATTGAATATTTGTGGATTACATCCAGAGGGACTGCCTTATTAAAAGATGTTTTGGTTTTTTTTGCAGAATTTCTAATGGAGCTGGACTAAACTACTAGACATGCCTCAAATATTTCTACTTTTTTATAAAATGTGGTGATACGGTCATTTAGTATTTTGGATTTTACCTTGCCCAGATTTAGTATACATCATCTATCAAACTGAAATATCTATCTCTTTTATAATATTGGAAAATTAAAATAAAAAAGCCTCCTTTTAAGTAGTATAAAATGTTTTGCAAAAGCTATAACCAACTTAACTAGATAGCTATTTGGTATCTATCTGAAATACAGGGGTATGAGATTTTAATTAAAGAAAAATTGACCCTGTAGAGGTTATTTTAAAAATATTCATTTTGTCATCCTCTGTACTTTGGGTAGATCACAGTGAACAAATGTATAACCTTAATTAGATTCTGGGATTTGACTACAATTGGTTTTTATTACATTTACATATTTTGTTACTGAAATAGGTCATAATTTTATATTATCTGTGTTTCTTCTTATAATTTCAGTTTAATTTTCATTCAAGAGTGACTTTCTAAGAATGTAAATATTTAAAAAGGAAAAATATTTTAAATTTTATCTTATGTAAATACTGTTGAAAATAAAATTATGAGCCCAAAACCAAACTCCCTGCCTGAACTTGGGATTTACACTAAAAATGATGTTTGAGTTGATTGGGTTTAGACATTTAAGTGTGTAAACACATAGAATACATAGTAGAGTGCTGAAAGCTTTCTTAGAACTCTAATTTAATTTTGCAGAAGAACCAACATTAGATTATATCTGTCCACCAAATGACCAGTACACTTAATTGTTTTAATATCTTTTCCTAGTATACATTTCATAAAATAATTTAATATTTTATTTAATGGCCCTTTTTCTCAAACAGACTAAGTCTTGTGGTTTTACAAGGAGGCACTGTGGGAAAATAATGATTAGAATAAACCCAACCAACCACATATCTTGCTATTTAATCCAATGTGACAAATGTAAAAACCCATTCTGTATCATGTTGAGAAATACATTTCATGTTAATTCCCCTGAATACTAAATTTTAAGACCTACTTTTACCTTTCTGTACCCACTGGCATGGAGTTTGATAGACAAGGTTGCCTTATACTTGCTGCTTACGTTTTCACCTTTAATTAGACTGGAAAATCATGCCTGTGTGTGTCTCCATCAATCCATTCAGCATACATCAATCACCTGATCCACACTGCATTGATTTTCCCCAATTTCCACTTAGATCTGCCTAAGGACCCTCAGCATACTCATTTGTCAAAATAATTTTCCTTTTCTTCACTAGAAAACATATTTTCCTTATTTATAATCAGTTTTTAAAACATTTTTAAACATCTTCTCAAAATCAATCATGTGATTATGAAAATATTACATCACATTGTATTATGCCTGGGTTCGAAATAAACAAAATTAAAGTCTAAGTTTAATTGTTTCAACTTTCTGAATCCTAATATGCTAAAGAAGAGCATACTCTCTATATTTTGTACTTTTTCTACTTTTTCATCCTGTATGAAGCTTCCTAATAATTCTCATGTTTAAAGGTACTTTACCAGTAAAACTTCATATCATACATATTTTTATTACATAAATAATACCAATTAAAGTAATACCAAACAAGATGAACAAATGATATAGGAGGAGGAGAAATTAGCACTTTATAGTGTCATAGTAGAAGTCATAGTAGAAAGTTTGAGGTATTTAAGATGTCAATTTATAAAAATAAAACAAATTTATCTGTCATTTAAAAAGAATTCAAAATTCAATCATTATAATGATATTTAAAAAATAATTTGATGTTGACTAAGTATCTTTATGTGTATTTTGATCACGGATTATTTTTAAAGTTAGTAAACTTGTACTGACAGTATTTTGGGGGAACCATAAAGAAAACTACATAAATCAACAAATAATATTCATATGTTGAAAAGAATATTTTCTCTAAAACTACTTGAAATACCGACATCACTTTTAAAACTGGGCACATACAACTAGTAACATATAATTTATCCCCTCCCCCCAAAATAACTGTTTACCAAATTTCGAGACCTATGCACTAAATTTCAAGTAAAAAAAGACTATCTACAAACCTAGCTACAATTTATATGCATTTTACATTAAAAATAACTCCTTCTGTTTTACCATCATATTTATCGCATCACTAGATACAGGAAATATACTTTTTAAAAGTAAGGTAGTACTCAAAGGAACTATAGCATTCCTATAGAAAACCATAATGTGACAGTTTACAAAACTGCCAAATACTTCAATTTCCTTATGACACTAAATTTTAAAAAATAATAAACACTAAAAACTACGAAACAGTGATCATCTTAGCTGAAAGGTGAAAAAATGTCAAATAATTATGAATTAAAATATTTAAGGTAATAAAATAACTGTCTTTTAAACATTAAAATCTCTTCATTTTTAATTTTACTTGTTTCTTTGTTTAGTATACTTTCTTGCACTAAAAAGATTTCTGACTTTAAAATAGACCCAATTTAACATAATAAAATGCTCTATAATTCAGACTTAACATTTTGTTATTGCTGTGAAAACATGCAGAATTTTATATAGAAAGTATTCTCATATGTCTTATATAATCTACAGCCATTATCTTACTCTATAAGTTTCAAACACTGGTAAATTATCATATAAAACTCAGGAGTTATTTGAAACAGGTACTTCCTTCAAGAAGGAAAAGGCAATGTAAATGCTATTGCTATTGACTGATCATGTTTTACAATGTTTTAAATTAACACAGAGATAATTGTGTTTTTTCTTACATGAAGTTACATAGCATCTTGGTGGGCGAGAACTGTGCCACTGCTTCTTCACAGCATTAGGTGAGATCACCTCTTCCATTTCATTCTGATCCAGCTAGGTTGCTTTGTGAATTCAGGTGGATCAGAGACTAACGTGACTTGGCACCAAGGTAAGGATTCGTGGAGTTATATCCACGGGATATATGCATTACGTGATAGTATGAGACATTTACAACCCAGAATATAAGAGCAGGGCAGCCTCAAGTGACATCACCAGATCATCTGCAGCGTCAACCAACGGACTCAAATATATATCCTCCACAGCCACCACTCCTCTCCTCACTATTAGCAAATCTTCCATCACTTATACCAGTGTAAAAGAGCATGCATCTTCTCTAAAAAGCAAGATACAAGCTTATTCAAGTAAAAAAGTAAGAAATAACAAAAGAACAGAACCCCCAAAATACACCAAGTACAATCTTCACTAAACTGTTGTTCGACGACAGCAATAATACTGAAATACTGAAATGTTAGTGGACTATTTTGCTTGAATTATCCAGACAAGAAATGAAGAGGAATGAAAGAAGAAATGAAGGAAAGAAGAAAGGGAGAGAAGGGGTGAGAAGGAAAGGAGAGAAGAAAGAAACCAGCTGAATATCCCTAAGACTAAAGCTTGTATTTAACTCTGATTTGCTCTGAACTAGGCAACTGTAGGAATCTTGAATTTCTTTGTAAAAAAAAAAAAAATTAGCAAATCTTCCATCACTTATACCAGTGTAAAAGAGCATGCATCTTCTCTAAAAAGCAAGATACAAGCTTATTCAAGTAAAAAAGCAAGTAAGAAATAACAAAAGAACAGAACCCCCAAAATACACCAAGTACAATCTTCACTAAACTGTTGTTCGACGACAGCAATAATACTGAAATACTGAAATGTTAGTGGACTATTTTGCTTGAATTATCCAGACAAGAAATGAAGAGGAATGAAAGAAGAAATGAAGGAAAGAAGAAAGGGAGAGAAGGGGTGAGAAGGAAAGGAGAGAAGAAAGAAACCAGCTGAATATCCCTAAGACTAAAGCTTGTATTTAACTCTGATTTGCTCTGAACTAGGCAACTGTAGGAATCTTGAATTTCTTTGTAAAAAAAAAAAAAAATCATAATAACAAAGAGGAAAGGCCTCCATGGCTTCATTCAACTTCTCCTCTAATTTACCCATTACTTATGTTTTACTTACAGGCATTTGTTACAGCAAAACTGTTGGCTGTCTCAATGTTGTCCACATGAGGTACCAAATTAAAAGGAGCTTCCGATGCATTGGGGCTGGTGTTGTGAAGAAAAATCGCTAATCGAAAAGCTGTGTATTCCTGATCTGTGTTTCGGATGAAGAGACCACCTATTAAAAACAGCAGAAAAAGCATAATGTTTCCTCTTGCAAATGTTATACCCCAGTCCAAGCACTGTCAAATCTATTGCCATTCACAAGCACATACAATTAAGGAGCTACCCTTGTCACAGCTTAGGAGTCTGCCCTTTGTCCCTAAGGTGCATGCTTAGTATTTCAGCCTTCAGGACAGCTCAGCTTTTTTTTTTTTTTTTTTTTTTGGGGGGGCTTCTGAATGTGTCATGATCAAGATGACCTCTGAGGCCATTCAGTGTTCTCTTGTTTCTCTTGCCCTCCCCACGATTCCTAGCACACTGCTACATCAGGCAGCTGAGCATCTCTCCATGAGATGCATGCGGACAGATGAATGTAAAGAGATTGACATTAAAATACCCAAATGAAAGGATGTGATCATATGCTGGGGAAGGAGAAATGAGACCAGAGAAATGAACTTTGTTTTCCTGCGGCTCGTGGGCACAGCCTAATTAGCTCCGTTTTGTGTACGGTCTATGAGAAATGATGCAGTGTTGAGGCTGGGCTTAGCTGGAAGAAATTCAATAGCTGCGTCCCATGAAAAGACAGGGGAGGGAGAACAACTAGAACAGACAAGGATGAGGGGGGTCCCTGCAAATAGAGTCGCGGTGGAGGAATAAAGGCAAAAGCTTCAAGAGGAAAACAAAATGAAACAAGAAAAGGTTTCTGGAAATGGATCTAACTTTGGAATCTGCTAACTGGTAGCAAGAAAAGGCAGGAGGTTAGGGTGGAAATGCTTTTATTCCCCCAACCAGTGTCTTTCTGTAATAGCGAGAAAACTGTGCAAGAAGTGATTTCATTATTTTTTAAAACAAACTCAACATCCCTACCTGCTCTGGAGAAAGGAATAAAAATGAAAGGCAGTATAAAACACAATAAAAATCCCACAAAGGTCCCCCCCCCCCAACTTATTTCAAAA
>NW_006159803.1:568283-568972 GCF_000334495.1 Tupaia belangeri chinensis | reverse complement strand
GGACCGAGCTGAGGAAGGATGCGTGGCCTGTCCGGAGTATATTGATAGAACCTGCACCGAAGAGGCAGGCTTTTCAGAGAGGAGAGAAAGCCGAGAGGGGAAGGGAGCCGACCAAGGCTTCCCTGAATTGCTTGTCAGCAACTCATTTAACTCACTTTCCGCCACATGTACACCCCACCCGCGCAGAGCTTACCTATTTGCACGCTGCTCGGAAAGGCTCCCATGGCGAGTCCCCAAAATCCAGAAAATAATAAGACAATCTGTCTGCAAATAATCCTCATCTTCTTTTCTCCTCTCCCCAGCGCGCGCTCTCTCTTTCTCTCACACTTCCTAAAGGCTGTTCAGGGAGGCATTGAAGACGAAGGCGCTAAAATTAAAAACAACCAAAAAAAAAGGGGGGGGGGAGAAAAAAAAGGAGAGAGGTTTGGGTGTTTTATGTTTGTGACTATTTTCCTTTAGCAGTCCATTGCGAGCCGCCAGATTTTGCCCGCAGTCTCCATAGCCCTGGAAGGGGTTTTCTGTCCGGCTGCAAATGTTGCACATGCAGAAGATGGTGGTGGAGCGTCTAGTGGCTGCTCGCAGGATGAGACATGCGCTCTGTCTGTGCCTCACTCGCACTCGCGCTCGCCCCTCGCTTTCTCACATACATACAAACACTGGCCGTGGCTGCTGCACGCGCCCCCCCGCCT
>NW_006159803.1:560889-568169 GCF_000334495.1 Tupaia belangeri chinensis | reverse complement strand
CCGCCCCCCCCCTTCCCCTTCCCCCTTCCCCCCAAGTCTGCACCAGCCTGAGCCCCGCTGTTGTCCTCCTAGCGTCCCCTCCCTGAGCGCGCACTCCCTCCGCATGCCCCTCGCCCACCGCCGCAGCCTTCACCCCTTGGGTGCTCACCGGAGCGCCCCAGGCTCTCGACGCTCCGGAGCCAGTCCGGAGACAGGTTTTTCCTTCTCCTTTCCACTCTCTGACTGCCTCTTCTCTTCTTCTCTGGTTCGCAGAGGTACCGACTCTGGGGATGGGCACCCCCAGGGCCCCTCTCGGCTTCCCAGGCGCCTCGGCTTCTCAGCAGCGCTTCGCAGGAAACTGGCCCCTGGGCCAGGTGTGCAAGCCCGGATCAGGGGCTCCGGAGGTCAGTACCTCCCTGTGCCCCCGGGCCCCTGCCGCATCCTTGCAGGCTCCGCGGGAGGACTGGCTGCCTCCCTGCCTCCCTCCCTTCTGGTCCTCGCCTTCCCTCCCAGCCTAGCCCTCTTCTGCCACTGGGCTGCGCGCGGGGGACTCCGGTCCTTGCTGCAGCAAAGATTTCTCACCAGCAAACAACCCGGGAATCTGGAGAGCCTGAGACGGGAATGGATGAGGTGAAGGAGCTCAGCGAGGGAGAGGAGGAGAAAAGAGGGGCAGGGGGCAACTCCAGGCGAGTCTAAGATGCTGGGTCCCAAGAGGAAAGAATTGGAGGAGGTAAGGTGGGGAAGAGTCAGAAGTTGAAACATCCGAGGAGGAGGAGGGAAGAAAAGGTTCATCTAAATTGTGGATAAAGTTAAGGATACTAAAATGGGAGGTGGTGGTGGGGGCTAGGGGTGCATGGGAGAAACTGAGAAATGAAAACCAAATGGGATTTCAGATAGGTTCTCTGAAAGGCAAGAGGCAAAGATAGAAGAATCATGCGGAGTGGAAAGTAGAAAGTGATTAAATGAGCTCTGCTTTCCTGTCCCCGTTCCAGAGGACCCTTTTCCTGTGTCCTGTGTCCTATTTCTGAGCAGGAGGGACATGACAGGGGCTGGTGATGCTTGTGGAAGTGGGCACAGGTGTCTGGTAGGAAAACAAGAGTATTTCTCGTGCATACCCTTCTTGACTGGGGCTCTGGAAGGTTCACGGGGACTCACTCTGTCACCTCCAGGAAGACTTGAACACTTCGCTGCTGTTGTTCTGACCAAGTAAAAGAAAATAAAAATGAAAATGAATGATCCTAAAAGGTTTAGGGCTCTGGTGTCACTTCCTCTCCAGAGTCACTGTTAAAACTGTCATTTCATCTAACTGTCCAGGCAGCCTGTGCCACACCCAGAGGCAGTGAATGACAGGGATCTGATTATCTCTGTGTAGTGTGAGATCTCCCGGTGTAAATACTAAACGCAATCCCCTGATTCCAGCAAGCTGTGTGAGACAGTCATTAGAGATTCTCTGTAAAGATCAGGAAATCTAGGTTCATTTCTCCCATTATATTTTTTAAAAGAATATAGTGTCTACATTTGTCTGATGTAATATTTGAAAAAAAAGAATGGAATGATTAATGTAAAATACTTACAATGGTTTGCTTCTCCCATTATATTTTTTAAAAGAATATAGTGTCTACATTTGTCTGATGTGATATTTGAGAAAAAAGGAGAATGGAATGATGAATGTAAAATTCTTACAAAGGTCCCACTTGATAGACTTTTGAAATATGTATTACCTTCGCCCCTTCCAGCCTCCTTGTATTAGTTGTCATTAATTACCTGTATTTATAGTTGGTAAATGACATCTAAAAAAATTTCTGTTTAAACTTCAGTGCTTTTTTATTTTCTAAGTTCTGAATTTTGTTTTTAAAAATCACTTTTTTTTAAACTTATCTATGTTCTTGTTATCGCAGGCTGTTGTGACAGAAACAACCTAATTGTGAGTAATGAGATTACACAAATCATATATTTGTTGTTTGTGTTTGTGAAGTTTTAGTCTTGGAAGTTGAGTGATATTTGAAATTTTTTTTATCTTTTCTGTCTGTATAGAAATAAACGCTATAAATAACAGCATTCTCTTTTCTCTTACAAGAAGATAATAAAATAGGCCACATAAAATGCAAGTGAAATTAAAATTTCAAAACCCACCAAACCGTTAAATTCATCACTTACTTGGGCACCTGGTGAAGCTCTGCCTGGTGCACAAAGGCAATTATTAACTTTTATTCTTCTCAAAATGGAAAGATTGCGACTTTCATGTGATGTAACTGCACCATGATACGGATGTAGGACAAGTTCCACTTGTCATCTGCCAGGGTGATATCTGGACTCGTAAGGCCACTGATGACACACCTATGTTTTCACGAAATAATAAAGTGGTTTTAAAACATGTCTTATTTTTTCAATATTTAAACCTTTATTTTACTTTATGAATCTAGATTCTTTCTATATGATGTGCATACACACACACACACACACACACACACCGTAGATACACAAATAGATTGATCTCTCTCTATAGATCTCGAGAGAGAGAGAGATCAACTCCAAATATATATACTTTCCTATGTACCAATACATTTTTCTCTGTATGGTATGTGTGCATACATATATATCAAATAACTTTATCATATACTGAGCCCCTACCATGCTGTCCAAGTGCGTAAGATTTAAAGGTGAAAACACTAAAATTTCTGCTGTTATTGGAAGATTCCTGAAGTGTATGAATGCTCATCAGCATGCCTGGCTAGGGCAGTACATATCATCTGAAAATCAGTATCGTTATATTGATTAGAAAACACACTTAGAGGTTAAAATTCTTCTTCAAGGCTATATTCCCACTAAATGACAAAGCCAAGAGCTAGGAGTAGAATCAGGATATCTGATCTCAGAGACTCTGCTGTCTTCATTAAAACCTGCAAAGTTAATGGTTTACCGTGCAGTGAGAGGTCTGGGAGCCGAAAAGAAAACTGAAAGAGTCCATGTCCTTGAGAAAGGTAGTGTGGGCTACTAAAAGACCTTAGGCTTTCAGAAGAATACTTAATATCTGGGTACAGATAACAAACCCCTACTTTCTAGCTGCATTACCATGGATATGTTACTTACCTTCTCTGTTCTCAAACAATATTATGAACTTTCACCAGAGTTCTGGCACAAAATAGGCAATTTTTATGAATAAAAAGTTGCCAAAATAAGTAATCGAGTCTCCAGTAGAGGGAGTTACAGAGTGCCATGCAAGTAATTCAAGAGGTCCAACTTTGACTACAGGGAATTTGGGAAGAACTAAGAGAGAAAGGATCTAAATTTAATTTTTATGGATTTAGAGAGATTAACAGGTAGGGAAAAACTATGTGCTAGGTATGAGAGAACACATACCTTTCTGTACATGGCTAAAAGTTTAAGTAGATTATAGGTTGGAGAAACAAAGTACTAGAAGTGAGACCAGAAAGCAAAGCAAGGGATGGTTATGAACTGTCTCACTCAGAAGTTTTGTCCTCATCTCATGAAGATAGACACAGTGAGAGGTTATAAGCAAAGGAATAAGACGATCAGATTGGCATTTTCAGACCTGAAATCCTGGCATAGGTGTGGTAAATGCTGTACAGTAAGACTGAAGGCAGGGAGAGAAATGCGGAAGCTATAGAAATAGTGGAGGGAAGAAATGATGACGTTAACTAAACTAGTAACAGCAAGTTTTTCACTGGACCATGAAATCAAACTTTTAGGTTTCAAGCCCAATTATACACTAGAAGAATTATAAAATTTGCATGCACAAAGATATTTATCATAGTACTATTTGTCTTAGTAAAGCATTAAACAAGTGAAATGTCCACTGATAGGAGGCTGACATACTAAGCTGCGGTCCTTCTGTAGAATGGGGAATCACAGAGTCACACGTTGAACAAGGACTGTCTCTAATTATCAGCCTTGAGCAATCTCCAAGATACATGGGAGAAAAGCATGGTAGAGATGAGTATGTAATACACAGCATTTGTCTAAAAGGAGTTTTTCCTCCAGGGATAGCGAGAAGAGGATGTGGAAAAAGAAGCAAGTAAGCCTTCCAAAGCTACTCAGAGCTGGACTATGTCAATGTATTTTAGAACAGATAATTCTTTCTAGTAGGATATTGATTAGGAAACCCATCTAAAGGTTAAAATTCTTCAAGGCTATATTCCTACTAAATTATAAAGCCAAGAGCTAGGAATAGAATTCAGGATATCTGATCACAGAGCCTGTGCTGTCTTTGTTAAAACCTGTGGAGTTAATGGTTTACCATGCAATGAGAGGTCTGGGAGCCGAAAAGAAAATGAGAGGAATCCCTACCATTGAGAAAGGTAGTGTGGGCTACTTAAAGGATCTCAGGTTTTCAGAAGAATATTTAACAACTGGGTACAGATAACAAATACTCAGCTTTCTGCTGCATTACCATGTATATTTCATAATGTAAAAAATGTAATATATGTAAAATATGTAAAAACAGACAATAATAATTGCAAAAAATTTCATTGCCTTCACTGATCATCACTGACACTAATATTAATATTGCTATGCTCAGAATGCTGTGTGTATATATTATCACATAAAGTAAAGAAATTATTGTGCTACTGTAGCTGGGAAAAGACTGGAATAAAGTGATACATGTTTAAGATCAAAAGGATAAGCAAAAAAATGTGGTAGTTTTGAAGGTAAACTAGATGTTTCAGTATACATTAATAGTTTATGTTTTATTTTTGATTTTTATTATTGTTAATTTATTCATTCACTCATTTATTTTAATTTGACCAGAGAGAGACACAGAGAGAGAGGGGGAAAGTGAGAAAGCAAGCCACCAGGTCCGGGACTCAAACTGTGGTTGGCCATGTGGGACTGTCCAGTGCCTTAACCGCCATGCCACCTGCTGGTCCCTTAATGGTTTGTCTTTTTAATAAAATACGTGTTTTCTTGTTTCATACAATAAATAAGGCTTAGAAATGATGACCAAACTGTTCAAAATTAGCACCTCTGGTACATGATTTATGGTGTCTTACATCATTTTTCACTAAAGGTATCATATTCTTGAAGAAGTACCTCATTCAAAGCCTAAGAAGAGAATTGTACAGATGAACCTGGACCATTTTGTCATGACAGAAAGCAAGGCAGTAATTATAATCACTTAGAGCAAGTCAAAAGACTTCAGGAGCTAACTAGAAAATTTAAATCTCAAAAGGGATAATGGGTACAATGTATTACAATACATCGATTTTTAATCTATGTGATCATACTGAGTCTTTTAAGAGAGATATTATCCTCATTAGTTTCCTTTATAAGATGCTATGAAACAAACTTATACTTTCCATTAAAATAAACTTTTTAATAATAACTTTTGATTTACAAAAATTATACCTTCACCTAGGTTAAGTTTTCCTTAACACTATCATCTTCCATTACTCTGGTACATTTGTTAAACCAAAAGAAAATGACACTAATATGTTGCTATTAATAAAACTCCAGACTACATGTGAATTTTATCAATTTTTTCATTACTATATTTTACTATTCTGAGGTTCAATTCAGGTCATCTCACATCTTCTAGTCATCATATCTTCATGTTCTGTTCTGTGACAGTTTAATCTTACTTGTTTTTCATGAGTTGATAGTTTGATGACTACCGGTCAGGTGTTTTGCAGAATGCTTATTTAGATTCATCTGATACAAGTCTGTATAGATTTGTGGAACAAATACTGGGTCATCAGAAAAGTCATGACATATTTTCCTATGCCAAAATGCATTGACTTCTCTGATGACCCAATACTTTCCCCACCATATATACTCTATTCCTCTGAAGGGAGTAACTAAGTATAACCCATACAGGACCAGAGATAACATAATGGTTACATCACTGGACTCCCATGTAGTTGATCACAGTTTGAGTCCTGGACCCAGAAGCTTAAAACTCACAGTAGGTGCATGTGCATGCATGCTCAAAATCCCAAGGGGAGAACAAAAGAGAAGCGATAGTGGTGTGCCCCTCCCCCACCCCCAATTTTTCTTTCTCTCTCTGTTTCTCCAATGAGTGAACACACCCTATAGCAAAAATATCTCTCTCTAAAAAAATGGTATAATCCACACTACAGGAGTGGAGACCATCTATGTATATCATTTATAATTCTATAATGAAGATTGATGATTTGTTTCTTCTTCATTTTTTATTTAATCATTTATTTATATCAGTTTGTGTTCACATATATTTATTTTACACTTTGGGTTATAGTCTGATATCAAATTATTTGTTCATTTTGTTACTAAAATCAATCCAGCTTTGGTCACCAGAAACTAACAGAAGGATGTTTTCGAAGACTTCCATGCTTATCACTACACGATGCTCCAGGATCATCTTGTATTTCCCTGTTCTAGCCTTAATATAAGCTATTTCTTGTAGAAGTCCTATTTCCTTTTATTTGGAAATGAGATTTAAAATCCAAGATCTCAGTGATGGGATTACTCAGTGTTGCTGGAATGTCATTCCTTCCAAGTTCTCACATAAAACAATGTCAGGAAATACATTCAGTAAACAAACACAGAGACTTCAAAAAATTTGTGGAAAAATGAAATTTAGTTAAAAATTAATTTTGGTGCCCAAACAATTGAAATCCAAGTACTTTTTTTTTATAATACACATTTCCATAAATTTTTGAAGATATAATATATATATATATATATATATATATATATATGTGTGTGTGTATGTGTGTGTGCACATATATATAAGCATGTGTATGTATGTATGTATGTATATATGTGTGTGCGTGTGTATCCACCCATGTGTTATGTACATACCTATAACTGTTTTTCTATGTATTTTTTTTTTGCCATAGGTCATGTGTGCTTGCCAGAGAGATAGAGAGAAGGAAAGTGAGAAATCATCTCTCAGAAAGGATAGCCATGCCATTGTCCCTTCTCCTTCATTCTCCTCTTGGGATTTTAGACACACACTCACATGCACCTGGTGTGATTTTCAAGCGTCAGGTCCAGGACTCAAGCTGTAGTTGGTCATGTGGGAGTACAGTATCTTAATCACTATGCCATCTGCTGGTCCTATCTATGTATTCATCTTTACATGTATTAAGCTAAACATACTAATGTTCCCAACCCAAGTCCTGTACTCTAACATTCATTCTAGTCTCCCTTCTTTTTCTCTCTCTAACATTTGGAAACCTGGTTCCTATAATCAAGTAAAATATATTTACTTATGATATTACAGCTAAATTTAAGTTATGTAAAAGATAATTGATATTTTTAATTTGCAATAGGGCATATGCATTCGCCAGAGGGAAAGA
>NW_006159803.1:493535-560858 GCF_000334495.1 Tupaia belangeri chinensis | reverse complement strand
GAGAGTGAAAAAGCAAGCCACCCGGTTCAGGACTCAAACCCTGGTCTGCCGTATTGAAGTCCAGCATCTCAAAAGCCACACCATCTGTTGGCCCAATAACTGAATTTTTGATTCCATGTTTTGTTTTTAGATATCGGTTATTCTGAAAACCCAGTCTATTTTTGTCAGTTTCTACATTCCTGGAAAACATCGACTTCTGCAGATATTTAAATATATTGGTGGCATTGTTTATGATACACTCTCCTATAAGAGGCCAGTGCCTTATCCAGACTTATACTACAATTCAGTAAATTTATGTATCTATTTATTAGCTGAGTCATTTCTTGACTGGACCTAGTTTTTCAATATCTATGTATCTTTCTCTAGTTAAGCTGGTATTTTTGATTTTCATATATTTTAATGCTGTTATTTTCCAGCAATGGGAATAATACCTAGTGCCTCATGGAATACCTTGCTTTAGCTTTTTATCTGTCAGCCTTCCTTGAAATCAGTACACTAATCTTGCCCTATAACAGTTGCTAGATTAATCTTTTGTAGTCTATCTACCTCACGTAGTCTGTCCATGAAACTGATTGACATTGTGCCTGATTTTAATGGCTAACAAATTATCTTTCTTTTGGGACCACAGAATCCTCATTACCCAAAAAGATTACTTTTCTTGTTTTATGTTCCTCTTTCCTCTCCAGAGTCACAGTAATTGAAATGGGTCACTGAGTAGAACTTGATGGTTCTTCATCCACCCATTCATTCATTGCTTATTTCTGGAACATTTTCACATATGCACAAGTGAGTACGACAAAACTCATTTCAAACTCCACATTACTGGTAAAAATCTGATGTGATCTCTCTCAAGGCAGGGGTCATGCTATATTAAGCATGACCATACTCCTACCCCAGGACTGGATTCTCAGATCAATATCTGTTCCAGTAAGGAAGTGGTCAAGCATCATGGGAAAATTAGTACTTAAATTTGATTATAAAAGAGGTATTCATTAGTTAAAAATTAGAGGAGCATTCCAGACAGAGGGAAGAGGTCATAATTGAGATTAGTAGCCAAAAAGGCTCAGGAGTTTGATTAAAGCCAGAGTCTAAAGATTCTGGCATATAGCATCCAGTATATATATATATATATATATATATATATATATATATATACGTGTGTGTGTGTATATATACATATATACGTGTATATATACATATATACATATAGCATCCAGTATATATATATATACATATAGCATATGTATATATACATATATATATACACAGTATATATACACATATACATACATATAGCATCCAGTATATATATACACACATATACACATACATATACATACACACATATATACACATGCATACCTAAATATACACAAATATACATACATACATATGCACATGTGTATGTATGTATATATACATGGGCCAGTCTGTGGTGTGGTGGTTAAGGCAGCTGGATCCTATATGGCTGACTGAGCAGTTTGAGCTCCAGACCTGACAGCTTGAGAAACACTCTGGGTACATATGTGTGTGTGCCCAAAATCTTGAGAAGAGGAATGGAGAAGGGATTGTGGCTTGGATATCTCCCCTGGGGGTGTGGGGGGGTGACTTCTCACTCCCAGTCTCTGCAGCGAATGCAATCACCCTGTAGCAAATTAAAAAAAAAAAAAAAAGATAAAAAGAAAAAACTAAGTGTCTGGTTTACTATACCAGTTCTGTGCCTTGGCTCTGATGTAAGCTGAAGCTAATATATACTAAAGAAAGAAAAAATAAGTACATTTATGTTTCTGTACAAATATTAGTAATGACTGAGATGACAGAAATGCTATGGTATCATATGGCATCAATAGTATTATTTACTTCACTTTCACAAATGGAAATATTTGGTTGGTTGAGAAAAAGAAAAACAAAGAAAGGAAAATAAAACCAGAAACTCTAGATATGTAACTACCTTGGTACTTGAAACCACTCAGATCATTGATTTTTACCACAACACACCACCATCCTGAAGTGCCCGTTATTAATCACATGCATACCACATTGTTGGGCTTGAGTTCTATTCTAAATATTCTGACTTCTGTTTTCTGATTCTTTCCCCCTGTTCCTTTTTTAGCACCTAAGAAGGCTGAGTTGCATGTGTTTAGTCACACCCTATCCTATGGCCTTCCCTTGAAAATATCCTTGGCTGTGACTGATAGTATTTTGAATAGCAATTTTAACAAAAATAACATGGAACTATAATAACTTTACTTTCAAGATGGTTTAACTCACAATCCTCTCTGCCTTCCTGACTCTTCAGAGCTCTGTGCAATGTCCGTTTTCCAAGCACACCTCAGAGTCTGATGTAGAGTTACAGATAAGCCGTTTATAAAAGCGCTCAATAACTCCCATCTCCAAGTATACTGTTGAAAGCTGAGCATTATCTGAAAATCTTTCTTTTATCATAGAAGAATAAAAAAAAGTAAGAAAACATGCTATGAGATTATATGAATGAGATATAATTCTACATATAAAATCAGAGCATATCAAAGCAAACATTAGTTGTGTTTTCTTTTTCTGGGAAAATGTGGGATCATGGGGGATTTTTAGTTTCTTTTTCACACGTTCATCTTGCACGCCACTTTAATCAGTTTGTTCTTGCAGTAGTGGGGCTGCTAGATTTCTGTGGTGTGTAAAATCGTCAAGTTTTCTTTTGGTAGATACAGATCTTTTTAAAAATGAGTGAATTTTAACCTGTTGCACATGAATGCTATGTCATATTGGTGATATTTTACTTATTTTTTGTTTTTTAAAATTATCTAGGAGGCACGTGCACTTGCCAGAGAGATACAAGGAGAGAATGAGAGAGAGATAAGGAAAGTAAAAAACAATCACTTCTCCCCCACTCTCCTCTAGGGATTTTGGGAATGAATGCACAGGTCACTGGCTCACTTTTCCAAGTCTCTGGGTCCAGGACTCACACGATGTAGGAGTCATGTGAGACACTGTGGCCTTAACTACCATACTGCCAGCTGGCTCATCTACAAGTTAGTTTATATATTGCTATTAAAGAATAGATTAATAATATCTGCTGATTCTTGCTGTATGTCTGAAATAGTAGATGAAGTGTGGGTACAAATTAGGTTGACAGATTCCTCATAGAGTCATATGAGTAGGGACATACGGTACTAAGTAATATATTTTATTTGTACTGCACAAATGTGAATATTATGTAAGAGATATGGTCATAAAGCTACAAATAAGTCAAGATAAAGTATATCCTAACAAAATAAATACTGTGTATGTAACAAGGGATGTTACTTTCATACCAAATGTGAAGGTCCATAGATTGATGGAGAAAAGTGAGTGAAGCTTGCTGTGTAATTGGAGAAAAAAGGATTTACAAAACCCATAAAACCAAACTGCTTATACAAGGGCCAGCAGGTAGCGTGGTGGTTAAGGTGCTGGACTCCCATGTGGCCAACTACTTTTCAAGTCACGAACCCGGTGGCATGAAAATCATGCAGGATACATGCGTGTGTGCCCAATTTCCTGAGAGGAGAATGGAGGAAAAGGGATTGCGGTTATGGCCACAATCATCCCCCCGCCCCCTCGGGGGACATGAATTCTCATTTTTCCACACACTGTTTCTGTCTCTCTAGTGAGGTCATGCACCCTAACACAAAAACCTAAAAAGAATAAAGAGCATATATGGCAAGCATAAAAGCATGCACATAGTCTTTGTCAAAGGTAGAATCTATATCAAATATGTGCAATCACTGGTAAGATGAACATAGAACAAACTTACTAAATGAGTAGAGAAATTTGAGCATCATGGGACAAGCAGTCAGCATAATGGCTATGTCACTGGACTCCCATGTAATCGACAGTGGTTTGAGTCCCAGAACTGGTGGCTTAAACTCATGCTGGGCATGTGTGCGTGTGTACCCAAGATCCCGAGAGGAGAATGGAGGAGAAAGGATTGCGGCATGGCCATCCCCCCTGGGGGGTGATTTCTGGCTTTCTGTCTCTCTCTCTCTTTCTGGCGAGTGCACACACCCTATAGCAAAAACCTCTCATAAAAAAGAAAAAAGGAAATTTGAGTATCAGACAGGTTATAAAAATGCACTGAAGAGTGATTGTATTGTGTTTTCTTTTTTTTTTTTTTTGGAGAGGTTTTTGCTATAGGGCACATGCGCTCGCCAGACAGACAGAGAGATAGAAAGTGAGAAATCACCCCCCAGAGGGGATGGCCATGCCGCAATCCCTTCTCCTCCATTCTCCTCTCGGGATCTTGGGCACGAACACACACGCGCCTGGCATGAGTTTAAACCACCGGGTCTGGGACTCGAACCACGATCAACTACGTGGGAGTCCAGCGACATAGCCATTACGCTAACTGCTGGTCCCAAGAGTGATTGTATGTTTTCTAATGGTAGATTTCGCACACATTGTTAGGTTGTTTACAGCAGATGCATTGAGTAAGCTAGAACCTGAGCAAAATGATTGGAAAGAAAGCACAAGGCATCCAGTGTGTACCTGTGTCTTATGAAGGACTTTCAACATTGCATAGAGACAATAGTCAAATCCAAACTGTGTAACAAATAATTTTATTAGTAAAATAAAAATGAGCATACACCCTAATATATACTTAGTGGCATTTATAAGTTATACACTTATCTGTTACCACTATAACATAGTAATATGTACTAACCATGACATCATGCAAATATGAAAATTAAGAAGTAGGAAATAAAAATTTCTCAAGTACATTTTATTTTGAAAAGGGTAAAATCCTTGATTTTCTTTAAATTATTGTTTCATAATTTCTCAGTAAGGTCTATAACATTATATTTTTCATATTACTCTATATTTTATATATTGATATTTCTGTGAGTGCAATGTGAACAAATGTGCTTCATTAGTTTTTCTATTTTACTTTAATAGTTTATGATACAGGTATTTGGAGATCTGGTTATAATTTCAATGTTTTCTTTTTAAATGATTTTAATGACTATGAAGGTTAAAAAATACACCATGCACAGATATGTATGTACAGATTTACAGATCTAAGCAGAACAAGTTCACTTTATTGTGTTTATCTGGTCACCATATTTATTTTTGAATCATATACACTACTTTGTCAAAGTTAATACATTAAAAACTTTTTTTCAATTATTCCTGGACTTTTATTAGAAACCAACTCACTTAATAATAGGTTTTAAACATATGGGTACTGTTTGCTTTACTATTACAGTCCTGAACTTTTCAAGTCTGTGGGGTGGTTTTGTAAGAAGCTCACTCACATTTTCCTCAGCAACTAAACCTCACGATGATGGAATAGTCTCAGACATTCATTCTAAAAATGATTTTCCTATAATGTGAATTGTTTTTCCAAAACGAACAGATTTTTTTCAATGACTAAAATGTTACCTCTGCTTTAAAGGAACTAATTAATCATAACTAATACCTGCTACGAAACTATACACATTTATTTAAAAATCTGCTATATCCTATCTTACCGACAACTACTTTCCCAACAAGTCAGCCCATTTGAAACACTGTTTTTTTAAGCTGGCTCACTCTTTTATGTAATTTGCCTAAGGTAAATAGCAAACTTCCGTGTGTATTATACATGAGATTTTCATAGTCAGTCTCCTTTCGACATAGAATTAAAAATATCCTAGGATTGTAAAGACCTTGTTTTGGGGCCAGGAAGTGATGTGATGGCTAAGGTGCTGGACTCCTACATGGTCAACCATAGTTAGAGTCTCAGACCCAGTAACTTGAAAATTATGCCGGGCGAGTGCAAGCATGCCCAAAATCCCAAGAGGGAGAAGAGATGTGGCAAGGCTGTGCCCCCTAGGGGTTATTTCTCACATCCTCTTTTCTAACTCTCTCTGGCAAATGTACATGCCCTATTGCAAAGATCTCATTTAAAGAGAGAGAGAGAACTTGTTTTTTTTTTTTTTTTTTTTTGTGTAAAATTGTTCATAGTAAAAGCATCTTGTAGTTTATAAGCTGCTTGGAAATACTGAGAGTAAAGCAGTGATTCACAGCATCATTATTCACCCTTTTGGACTGTATAAATCCCACTGTTTTCTATGAAAAACCTGTATCTTATGGATGGATTTATGGCTGGGGGGGGTATGGATGGGGTTCTTGCTTAAAAGGTAAATTTGTACAGTAATCCTTTACAACGTGTAAGAATTAAGAGAAGGAAAGATGGCTGTTGGGTTTCTAGCATGAGTGAATGGGCTGTTGAGAATGTGATACAATGTAGGCATTGTAAAATGAAAATATGTGGGGTAAGAAGTCAGTTCCACTTGTGACTTGTTGATTGTCTTGAGGGAAACATAATAGAAATGTCCAGCTAGCAATACATATATGGATCCAAGGCTCAGCTGAGAAATGTGAACCAGATGTGTAAATCTAAGAGACTTCTGACTACTAACTGTGTCATTCACACTGTAGAAGAGACAGGAAACTCAGGAAGAGGATATAGGATGAGAAAAGGGGACCTAGGACTTACCCTGGAGAAGTAGGGTGAGCAAAGACAGAAGCTCCTCAAGGATGAAAAGAAGAAAGGCCAAGGAGACAGCCAGGGAAACATGGTATAAAGGATTTCAGGTGAAAAGTGGGTATCCAGAATGTGAAATAGTATATAAATCAAACAAAATGTTGGCTGAGACAATAAACAATTTTCCTAGTGATAGATCTTGTGTCGTGTTGGATCTTTAGACTTGTCCATCCTCCATATCTGCTACTTTGCATCATGTAAGCTGTATCTTCCAGTTTCCATTTACCTCCCCTACTCTTGGTTACCATATTTAGTAAACCTCAAATATACTCCCTAAATTTTTTTAAGAAATAAATAAATAATATCCTTAAACAGTCTGACAGCTAGTCATTACTCATGAAAAGCTATTGATAGAGTCTAAAGGTGATTTCATCTTATCAGTGAGTGACAGAAAACAGTTTTAGTGGTTGAGAGGGAATAGGAGATGAGGACTCGAAAACCAGTGAAACACCTTGATCCTGCGTTTTTTGAGCATACCATTCCCTTTTTCTGAAACATACCTTTTTTATTCTCTTTTGACATCCACCTTTCCTCTGCAATCCTCTCATATCCACTCTTTCTGTGATTCTTCAGCTAAATGCAACTACTCAGTGTCCTGCTGCTATGGAGCATGCAGGGACTAGGGCTTTGTTCTTCACTGAAGACTTTTCAGTTATGATTCATCTAATATGTGAGAGGTGAAACTCCTTTAGAGCTAGTGGAGCATCTGCGATGGATCCTGTCTCACTGAAGCAGGGCTTTCTACCTTTCCCAGATTACGGAACAGTGCATTTACATTGAAGTACATACGAAGGCATCTGTAACAGGCTTGGTGAAAAGGCTAATCATATTTGATATATTGAATAATAATAATAAACTTCAAAGTTGTAAGAAAAATAACAAGTGATACATTTGTAGCAAGTTTATAAATAATTTTTTGTCCGTTTTTAAGGAGAAACTTGACCTTATCACACAGGTAAGTTTTTATTTCTTATTCAAGTCAGGATTTAACACTTTAAATGGCTAAATGATATTCTTCATTACTTTTTAATTAATTACTTCTTCATGATTTTGTTGGTTTTCAGGTACAAGAAACTGTTCGCAGAAATTGGTGATAAAATGTCAACTTTTTAATAATCATTTAATACTTTTTCAGAGCTGAGATTATTAAGTGATTTGTCTCTTTTAATTGACACTTTGAATTAAACTTTCTGTAATAATGGATATGGATTTGGGTATATTCAAGGTTTTAATATGAAGTATTAAAAACTATGATTCTTGATTTATTGAACTCACATGCAATATGGGAGCAGTCACCCACAGTCAATGTGAAGGCAATATAAGGCCATCAGCTGTCAAGGGACTGAGGTATCAGTAACTGTGCAGAAAAAATGTAGGGTGCCACCTGAAGAGTCACCTGTCTGAACCCCTACGCGGCTTCCTTTTTCTCTAGCTCCTAGTTGCCAGCACTTTGGATTGAGTGACAAATTTCATGGGCACCCAGAAGATAAATGGTCAGAAATTCCACAGACTCCTTCCGCAATGGAAAGTATTCTGTTGTGACTCTCAGCCATGTAGCTGATCAGCCACCCAGTAGATCACCTTGTGACTCCCCTCCTTTCCTTGTAGATAAGCAGCGAATGCTCACTATGCTTCAGAGTGCTAAGTGCCTGCAAGGCAACAGAAAAGGACTCCATTTCATTGAGATTCTTCTTAGAGGAGCTGAGCAACAATCTCTTGTAACATAGAAGTGACTCGCCAAAGAATTTCTAGAAATTCCAGGCCTCCCATCTGTCCCAAGAACTGAGTTTAATATCTTATGACACATCTGTATGCCTGACTTTAAGAATACCGTTGCATTGCTAGGAAGCTCTGCTCTGTTGCACATAGCAAAATGTCTTATTCATGGAAGAAGAAAGGGAAAGAAAAGGAAAGAAAGGATAGGGAAAAGGAAGGAAAAGAAAAAAAGAATTCAAGAGAATCATAGAAGCTGAACACCTATAGTGCTGAGATACTGTGTTTGGGGGGGAAGGCATCAAATGCTTAGAAATACTCTGCCTGGTGATGCATGTGTCACATGAGACTATAACATAAGACAGAGCACAGTAAGTATAATGAGCGCAAAAAAAATAAAATTTCCAAATAACCAACGAATTTCACTTATGAAAGATAAATGGTTTCAATTGGTGGTTTGGTGGCTAAGGTACCCGGATCCCACATGGCTACTGTGTGTTTTGAGTCCTGGACCTGGCGGCTTAAAACCATGCTGGGCATGTGTGCAAGCTTATCCAAAATCCTGAAAAGAGGGAGAAATGGAAGAAAAGGGATTGCATCTTGATTATCCCTCTGGGGATGCTGTCTCACTTTCCCCCTCTCTCTCTCTCTCTGTCTCTCCCCGTGAGCAAATTAAAACAAGAAAGAAAGAAAAATGACAAAGAGTAAAGCCATGGCTGAAAATGAAAGTATACTGTGTTGTCTTTTGATACAGAAAAGTCTTTTGATCATTTTCACTAATTTGCTTATATGCTCTGTATAACAATCTTATGTGTCTTATTTATGAAACAATTTTTAATTCTTGTACTGGTTTGTAAAAGCATGCAAAGACTGAGATTATTCAATAATTCATATACTTTGAAGTATTCTCTAAGTAGATTTGTATTGTATCAGAAGACTGTAAATTGCCTCATATTACTTAATATTAATAATTTTTTAACAAATGCTAAGTTCTAAGAATAAGTTCTAATAAGTAAATAAATCATGATATCTGCATGAAGGAATGTGAACTTTACAGAAAGTTGTTCATATTTAAAAGCAGGTAGATTTTTTTTCATTAAAATTTTTTTTTTAAGAGAGATTTTTGTTATATGATGTGTGCTCACCAGAGAGACAGAAAGCACAAAATCACCTCCTCACTCCCCAGGGGAGATGGCCACATCACAATCCTGAATCTTCCATTCTCCTTTTGGGATTTTGTACATGCACACACACATGCCCAGCCTGAGTCTCAAGCCTCCAAGTCTGGGAGTCAAACCACAGTCAGCCATGTGGAAGTCCAGCAATGTAACCATTATTCCATCTACTGGTCCCTAGACTGGTCTCTTAATGTCTTGCAACAAATTATAATTTGAAATGTTAGGTGACATTTTATGTAGTGATTTTTTTTGTTATCAAATGCATTTTAATAGAAAACATTAACTCTTTCGTAACCCTTCATAGTAGTGTTTGATACTCATGAAACTGCCTATGACTATCCATGAACATTGATATTAACCTTTAAGATCTCTCTTCTTTTTTTTAAAAAAATTTATGTATTTATTTGTTTAATAATGTGATTTTCAAGTCTCTGAGTTGGGTACTTGAACTGCAGTTGGCCATATGAGAGTCCAGCAGCTTAACCACCACACAACCTGCTGATCCTAAGATATTATTTTAAAGATAATTTTAAGACACAAAACAGGTAGCAAAATATTTTCTCAGATTATTCATTTTATTTATAATTAATAGGTTAAATGTTGAAATATATTACATAATAATAAATGGTAACATTGGATATATCGGGTTGGTGGAAAAGTCATAATGTATTTTTGCATAGAAAAATATTGGGAACCAGCAGTTAGTGTAATGACTATGTCGCTGGACTCCCATGTAGTCCACCGCGGTTCGTGTCCCAGACCCAGTGGCTTAGAACTCATGCTGGGCACATGTGTGTGCGTGCCCAACATCCCGAGAGGAGAATGGAGGAGAAGGGATTGCGGTGTGACCATCTCCCCTGGGGGGTGATTTCTCGCTTTCTGTCTCTATGTCTCTCTCTGTCTGGCGAGCGCACATGCCCTATAGCAAAAACCTCTCAAAAAAAAAAAAAAAACATAGAAAAAAATATGTCATGACTTTTCTTGCAACCCACTGACTACAACTGTCAGGACCAGCAGGTAGCATAGTAGTTAAGGCACTGGACTACCACATGACCGACTGCAGTTCAAGACCTAGAGCCAGAGGCTTGAAACTCATGTCGAGTACTTGTGTGTGCATGCCTAAATCCTAAGAAGAGAATGGAGGAGAAGGGACTATGATGTGGCCATGCCCCTGGGGGGAGGTAATGATTTCCCACTCTCTGACTCTGTCTCTCCAGTGAAAGCAAAGTCCTATAGCAGAAATCTCTCTTTGAAAAAAAAAATCTGTCTGCTTTACTAGTTATTGAATATCAGGGCTGATGTAGACAAATATTTTCATATTTTATAACTCAATTACATTTCTTTCTATATATGTAACAAATTTAAAACCTTATTTTCTAGAAATTTAAAATTCAGTGTTTTGATTTTTTCCATGTATAATTATTTAAATATAAATATTAACAAATCTAAGTGCACTTAGCAGTCTCAGCTATATTTTAATGTAATTATTTTAGAAGAGTCTTAGATTTACAAATAATTATAAATATGATACTGATAATTCCCATAAAGTCCATTCCCAGTTTCCCTTTTTACTGACATCTTGCATTGGTATAGTACATTGTGGTCTATCTTGGTGAATGTTCCATCTGAGCCTGAAAAGAAAGTTTATTCTGCTATTGGTGAATAAATTATTTTTTAAAATATCAATTAGATTGAGTTGGCATATAGTCTCACTGATTTTCTTGTGGGATCTATTAATGACTGACAGAGGGTGTTAAGGCTTTAATTATAATGGTAAGTTTATTTATTTCTCTTTGCAGTTCCATAAATATTTGCTTCATGTATTTTTTTTTTTTTTGAGAGATTTTTGCTATAGGCCATGTGTACTCATTGGAGAAACAGAGAGAGACAGAAAACAAGACACAACCCCAGATGAGAAGGCCATGCCATAATCTCTTTTCCATTCTCCTCTTGGGGTTTTGGGCATGCATGCACATATACCTGCCATGAGTTTCAAGCCACTGGTCCTGGACTGGAACTACAGTTGACCGTGTGGGAGTCCAAGGCTTTAACTGTTACTCCACCTGATGACTCATGCCTCATGTATTTTGATATTTTGTTGTTACATACAAACACACACAGGATTTTTACACATTCATCACTATGTACAGTCCCTTTTTTATCCCTGATCATTTTCCTTGTCCTAAGATCTTCTTTGTCTGATATTAATATATCCAATCCCACTTTCTTTTGATTAGCTGTTACCATGACATCTTTTTCTCTACCTCTTTATTATTAACCTGTCAGTGTCTGTAAATAGTTTATTGTAGAAAGCACGTAGGTGGGGGGACCAGGAGGTGGCATGGTGGTTAAGGGCACTGGACTCCCACATGGCCGACCACAGTTCGAGTCCCAGACGCGGTGGCTTGCTTTCTCATGCTCTCTCTCTCTCTCTATCATTCTCTGGTCAAATTAAAATAAATAATAAATGAATAAAGTTAAATAATAAAATAATTCTTTTTTTAAAAAAGAAAGCACATAGTTGGCTCCTATTTTATTTATCCACTATGATGGTATCCATCTATAATTACTATATTTTGGTCCATTGAAATAAAATTTATAATAATCTATTCTACCATGTGGAACTTAGAAAAGTCCTAGAGACAATAAACCTATAAGCTAAAATAAAAAAGTCAAAAAATGTCTATCACATAGCAAATATTTCTCAGAGGAAAATGCTATGAACAAAGTGAGAATACATAGAAGTCTGAGAAAATGTTTATACTGTATAAGCTCCTTAAAGGATAATATCTATTATATTTTAAAAGTTCTTATAATTGATAATTTTAGTGGAGTAGAAGGAAAATGGTATGAATAAAAATTGAGAAGAGTAAACAAAGCAGTACCAAAATATATAGTGAAGTGCTCTACTGTCCAGGTGTAGAAAAATTTAAAAATTAAAAAATTAAAGTAACCATGAGATATAACCTAATAGTATAACATCTACATTCAGCAGTTTGACAAAAATGAAAGTGATAGCATTTTGTACTGACACAGTACTCTTACGCATTGTGAAGTTAGATATTATTGCAACTATTTTCAACAGCAGCTCCACTACATATATTAAAATTTAAAGCTTACATATAATATGATACAGCAATCAAAGTCCTGTGGAAGTTCCTCATAGGAAAAAAAGAACATAAATACATTAGATGATATATAGGAAGATACGAATGGTAGCACTTTATCTTCTTAAAGAATTATTGATTGAGTTTTACTTATCATTATTATTTTTAAATTTGCTATAGGGCATGTTGCACTCACCAGAGAGAGACAGAGATAGAGAGAGACAGAGAAAGCGAGAAAGCAAGCTGCCAGGTCTGGGGCTTGAACCACAGGCGGCCATGTGGGAGCTTAGCACCTTAACCACTACACCACCTGCTGGGCCAACTGTAGCATTTTTAGTATTAACAAAAGGTACCAGAATGGAAGGAAGGAAGGAAAGAAGGAAGGGAGCAAAGAGGGAGGGGAAAAAAGAGCTATAAAGAAAATGGCTGTATAAACTGTGGCACATCCATCCCTTGGACTATGATGTAATCACTAGAAAGAAAAACACGGCAGGATTTCTAGTCTGTTTTGTAAATGGAGACAAAGAAAATGTAGAAATGAATTTATTTTTATACCATTTCTGTAACACAATCTGTGAAAAATGCCTCTATGTGGGTATATACATATGTGGGGATATATGTACACATACATGTATATTGTGGGACATATACGTTATTCTTGTACACATACATAACGTTCACATATGTGTATTATGTGTATATATATAATCAAATGAATATCTGAAGTGTGTACATCAAGTAATTAATAATTATTATCTTGGGGTAGAAAGTTCAAAAGGCATAAGAGGAAAAACAAAAGAAACAAAGAAAAGAACAAAGAAAAAAATGTAAAATATTGGGTTGTCTGAAAAGTCAAGACATATAATCCATGTTTCTCTCTGCAAAAATGCATTATGACTTTTCTGATGCCCCAATTTAAGTGTCATAATAAAAATAGCATATATAATATATATTTAAAATCACATGCTTACATATAATTCATAAAGTGATTTTGGGAGAGATACTCACTAAGTATTGATTATTATCTCAAAATAGTCTAATTTTAAAAGATATTTTCTTATATTTTTTAATGTTGTGTAAGTTGTTTACAAAAAGTATATTTGTTTGTAACTTTTACAAAGGTAATTTTAATTGCAAAAATAATGAATGAGTGTAAGAGCTGTATTTTAATACATTTGCAACTAACTGAATGTCACTCAATTTATACTTTGATTTTTCTGGTTATCATGGACAATTTTTTAAACTTTTAGATTATATGGCCAATATTTTATTGTTGTTCTTTACAAATTATACTAGTAATAGGTGTTTCATAATAAAAAATTACAAATAAAATAATTTTATTTATCTACTTGGGTTCCTCTGTTGATTCACTGACATTTTGTAGCATTTTATAGCTTTAAACAATTACCTCCCAGTTTTATAATGTGGTAAATGTTTCTATAATATAGGTTTCTTATTAACCTTTGCCTTTATAATGTGTATGTTAAAGAATTGAGGAAGAAAAATTATACAAATTAATAATTTACTTCAAATGGTAAAACTGGTAAAAATGATTCTACCTATTTTAACTGCATGCACTACCATTAAAAAAATCAACTTGTTCTTTACAGTATATTTCAATATTACAACTCTTGTTATTTCGTTAGTTATTAGAAAATAAAGTAAACATGTTCTCAAATTTGATATCTAAAAAAAAGAAACAAACAAACAAACAAACAAAAAAACAGTGCCAGAGGGCATATGTGTATGCCTGAGAGAGAGAAAGCAAGAAAGCATCCCCTCCATAGGACACGGTCACTCCACAACCCCTTCTCCTCCATCTCTCCCTCCTTTTGAAATTTTGTCTGCACACAAACATACTCACACACACACACACACACACACACACACACTAGCATGCCTTTCAAGCCTCCAGATCTGGGACTCCAAAACATGATTGGCTATGTGAGATGGAGCTCAATCAAGTAACCAGTAGGCCATGGACTGGTCTCAAATTTTGATATTGTTAACCAGGGAATGGTAGACTATCTTTGGGAATAAACGTGCATATGAAAATATGAATGGTTGATTTCCTGTCTTGCTATAATTTACTACTTTTACGTACTGTATAGTGTTTAACCCTGACGTACAAATGCCTCTGTCAGAGTCATGATTTTGATTGCTAATGTTTCATTTTATCTGTTTCCTTTGAAATATGCTCCAAAGTCACCCTCCTGACAATGGTACATTTCAAATGTGCCATCTGTTTTAACTGCACACTGCTAAGTAAAGGGGTAAAGAGATGGTTTCTGTATTTGGGGAGAGAGAATTATTGCTATGACAGCAGATCAGATCCATGTTGGATTTTAATGCCTGTGCTATCATAACCCACACCAGATAACAAAACAATGCAATATAAAAATGATTTAAAGTAATTAACTAAGTGAACGGGGCTGCAGTGTTGAGGCTGTGCCATTCCATCTTAAAATCTGACACCTTACATGCATACGATGATCAGCTTACTGAGCTGTTTCAGTCCCACAGTGACCAGAGCTCAACCACTGGGGAGATAAATGCTTTTCAATTATTCAAGGATTCACTGGAGATCCCGTGGAGCAGAGAACAATTAAGAGATAGATAAATCTAAGGCACAGAATAAAGAACTCTAGGCATCATGAAAAAACATGACAGAGTGTTAGTAAATGCTAAGCACCAAAAACCTCTCCATTTTAGCCCAGCTTGGTTATCTATTCTCACATAAAATGAAATCTGCTAATTCCTGCTTTAGTTAGCTTTAAAGTCGCTAACTACCACTGCTAAGAGTTCACTACTTTTATTGACCCCTTGATGACAGAGATATCTAAACTGAATTCCCCAAATCAGTGAAACCCCTGTAAGTGCCCAAGTAATGATAAATTTGGTTAGGTTTTTTTTTTCTTTCTTTTAAGGCATACAGAAACTGTGATATGATTATATTTTAATCTGGAAAGGGAAAAGAATCACAAATAGCATACTATACTCAGAGCAAAATACTTCTTATTCTAGCATATTATTTTTCAGTCTTTTCTATATGTTTCTGAACAACAATCATTATGACCATTATAATTTAAGATATTCTGCCGTCATGGTATTGGCACAAAAACAGACGTGTGGACCAGTGGAACTGAACAGAAACTCCCAAAATAAATTCAAAACATACAGCCAATTAGCCAATTGATGTTTGACAAAGGGCACCAGTCAATCCAGTGGGGAAAAGAAAATCTCTTTTTTTTTCAAAATTGTGTTAGAAAAACTGGGTATCCACTTGCAGAAGAATGAAACTGGACTCCTATCTCTCACTGTTACCAAAACTTAAAATGGATCAAAGATCTAAACCTAATGCCTCAAACTAGGAAACTACTAGTGGATAAGACAGGAAATTTTTGGAAACGTCAGAGCAGGCAAAGACTTCTTAAATAAGACCTCTAAAACATAGACAATAATCCCAAAAATACACAAGTGGGTTTATTTTAAAAAGCTAAAAAGCTTCTTGTCACCAAAAGAAACAGTAATTAGGTTCCTCAAAGACCTACAAGTAGAACTACCATGTGCTCAGCAATTCCACTCCTGGGTATCTACCCAAAGGAAAGGTATCTACCATTCAGTCAGAAAGTGCTTGCCATTTTGATTATATTAATTCTCCCAATCCAGGAACATGGGATGTCCTTCCACATTTTTGTGTCGTTTCCTAGTTCCTTTTTTCAGATTTTCATAGTTTTCTTTGACTTCCTTGGTTAGTTTTATTCCTGGTATCTTACACTTTTTGTGCCTATGGTAAATTGGATTACTTTCTTCAGTTCTGCCTCTCTCTGTTTGTTGCTTGCATATAGAAATGCTATAGATTTTTGTAAGTTAATTTTGTATTTTGCCACTTTACTGTATGCATTTATTACTTTGAGAAGTTTTCCATGGATACTATTGGGTCTTCTATGTATACAATCCTATCATCTGCAAACAGAGATAATTTCAACTCTTCTTTTCCTATTAAAATGTCTTTATTTCATTCTCTTGTCTGATCGTATTGGCTAGGAGTTCCTGTATTATATTGAATAGGAGTGGAAAGAGGGGGCAGCCTTGTCTTATACCAGGTTTTAGTGGGAAAGCTTTCAGTTTTTGCCAATTCAGTATAATGTAAGCTATAGGTTTTTCATAGATGGGATTTATTATGCTGAGAAACGATCCTTCTATGCCGATTTTACTGAGATTCTTAATCATGAAGGAATGTTGTATTTTGTCAATGTTTTTTCTGCATTGATTGAAATGATCATATGATTTTTATCTTTCTTTCTTTCAATATGGTGTATTACATTTATAGTTTTGCATATGTTGAATCACCCTTGCATCCCTGGTCATGATGAATAACCTTTTTTATATGCTGTTGAATATGATTAGCAAGTATCTTGTTGAGAATTTTTACATCTATATTCCTCATAGGTATAGGTCTGTAGTTTTCATTTTTTGTCATATCCTTATCTGTTTTGGGAATGAGGGTGATGAATGCTTCGTAGAATGAATTTAGAAGGGTTCCTTCCTTTTGGATCTCTAGAAATAGTTCGAGTAGAATGGGGGTTGCCTCTTCTTTTAAAGTTTTGTACAATTCAGAAGTGAAGCCATCAGTACCTGGACTTTTCTTTGTTGGGAGACTATTTATTACTGCTTCAATCTCATTGCTTGTTAAGAGCCTATTCAGGCTTTCTATGTCCTCCTGAGTCAATCTTGGTAGATGATATGCATATAGGAATTTGTCCATCTCATCCAGGTTTTCTTGTTTGTTGGCCTATAGTTGCTCATAATACCCTCTACTGATGTTTTGTATTTCTATTATATCTGTTGTAATATTCCCTGTTTCATTGCAAATTTGATTTATTTGGTTCCTTTCTCTTCTTCTTAGTCTAGCTAACTGTGTGTCAATCTTGTTTATCTTTTTACAGAACCAGTTTTTGCTTTCATTTATTTTCTGTATAGTTAATTTATTTTCTATTTCATTTATTTCCATTTAAATTTTTATTCTTTATTTTCTCCTGGCATTTTTTTTTTTTGGAATTTTTTTGTTGTTTCAGCACAGGCAATAAATAACCCCCCCAAATAGACAAGTGGAATTACATCAGATAAAGAAGTTTCTGCATAGCAAAGGACATAGTAATTGGTATGAATTGACAACCTTCAGAATAGGAGATAATTTTTGTATACTATGTCTCTGATAAGGGACTGATAACCAGCATACACAGGGAACTCAAGGAACTTACCTGGAAGAAAATGATTAACCCAATTAAAAGATGAGGAAAAAAAGCTGAATAAACTACTCTCTAAGGAAGACATACAAATAGCCAAAAAGCATATGAAAAAATGCTCAGCATCCCTTATCATAAGGGAGATGCAGATCAGAACTACAATGAGATACCACCTAACCCCAATCAGAATGGGAAAGATTAAAAAAAAAATTAAGTACTGGCAGGGATGTGGTGAAAGGGGAACTCTCCTACATTGTTGGTGGAAATGCAAATTGGTTCAGCCACTATGGAGAACAATATGGAGGCTTCTCAAAGAAGTACCATATGATCCAGCATTTTCCCTGCTGAGTATCTACCCAAAGGACAGGAAAACGCTCAGTTGGGAAAGCACCTGCACATCTATACTAATTGCAGCATTATTCATGATTGCTAAGAAGTGGAATCAACCCAAATGCCCACAAACAGATGAATGGGTTGAAAAAGTGTGGTACATATATTCCATAGAATACTATTCAGCCATTAAAAAAAAAAAAAAAAAAAAAACCTGACATTTGAAAAAATGATAGAAAGTGGATGAATTTGAAAGATCTACCACTAAACGGAACAAGCCAAACTATGAAAGAGAGACACTGTATGTCACCACTTGATATATACCAAATGTCTACACTATGGCAGAAACTGAAAGACTGGAAGACATAAAAGCATGCTGAGTGTGACCAGCAGCTAGCATAATGGCTATGTCGCTGGACTCCCACGTAGTCGACCGCGGTTCGCATCCTGGACCTGGTGGCTTAAACTCACTCTGGGCACGTGTGCGTGTGTGCCCAAGATTCCAAGAGGAGAATGGAGGAGAAGGGATTGTGGCGTGGCCATCCCCCCCGGGGGGTGATTTCTCACTTTCTATCTCTCTGTCTCTCTCTGTCGGGCAAGCGCACGCGCCCTATAGCAAAACTTCTAAAAAAGAAAAGCATGCTGAGTAAAGCAAGTAAGGCTATAAAACAGAGACATTGTGTGTCTCCCCTTAACATGTACTGACTCTCTGCACTCTATAGCAGAGACTGAAAGACTGGAGGACATAAAAGCATTGAAAATGGTTATGGACACTAGGGACAAAATGAAAGGAGAGTGGGAGAAGGGAAGAGTATAGGAAAGTATGGGGGAAAAATAGAGAGGTAAGACATTTGTGGAACACAGATATGGTTTATTACCTGCTGATGATATGTATAGTATTCTCAACTGGGCTTAACTGAGGTATATATCATGCTGGTAAAATCTCTTTACAATATAAATGATGTACAGCAATTGAATGTACAAATAATAATAAAAATAATAATCAGAAAAAAGCAAAAAATGTACTTGCACGTCAATGTTTACTGGGACATTATTCACAATTGGTAAGACATGAGCCAACCCAAAAGTCCATGAACAGATAAAAGGACTGAAAAAGTATGGCACATAAACACTATGAAATATTGCTCAGTCATATTAAAAAAAAAAAAAAAGAAAAGAAAAACAAGACCCTGGCATTTGATAGAAAGTGGATGAATTACTACTAAACAAAGCAAGCCAAACTATGAAAGAGAAACATTGTATGTCCTCACTTAATATATAACAAATGTCCACACTGTGGCAGAAACTGAAAGACTGGAAGATATACAAGCATGGAGAACAATTGGAGAAACTAGAGATAGTGTGGGAAGAGGGTAGGAAATGGGGGAGGGTGAGGACAGGGAATCGAGGAGGAAAAGAAAGAAACAAAACATTTAAGGGACACAAAAATGCAAAACTATCTGTTAATGATAACCTGTATGTAATATCTTTAACTGGACTAAAATACAGTGTATTCATGTTGGGAAAATTCATTTTACAAGCTCTAATGATATACAGTGACTGAATATATATATATATATATGTGTGTGTGTGTGTGTGTGTGTGTGTGTGTATAATATATATATATATATATATATATAAAATGTTCTGCTGTCAGTGTTTTCAATTTCTATATAGTTCTTTTTGGGGTGGTATTGGCTACACTCACCAAACATGAATAGAATTCCATCTAGGAACTTAGAAGAATAGCAGCCAGAAACAATTGCAAAGAAGGCTTGAAATGCACACCTGACCACAGCTCCTTATTCATTTCTATTATCAGAACTTCAGAAGTGTTTTTATTGTGAAATGGTGTGTGTGCACTCACCAGAGAGATGGAGTGATGGGGAGAGACAGAGAGAGAAAAAGAAACAGAGAAAAAGAAACAGAGAAATTTTCCTCCCCAAAGGTGTATGGCCATGCTGCAATCATTTTCCTCCATTTCTCCAACCTGTCAGAATTTGAGGCATGCATACACATGTGCCCATGACGTTTTTCAAGCCACTAGGGCTAGAATCTATGCCATGGTTGGCCATATGGGATTTGGTTCCCTGTGTGTGGTTCCCAAACACTGAGTTATGGAACAAGCCCTCAGAACATTGGATTTATGTGAATGGAACCATTGTTTATCTCATTAAATGATTTAAAAGGCTATTTCTCCCCTATGAAGCAGCAAAGTACTCTACGATGAATATTTACATATGCGTCCTGAGTACCTTCTCTACTTACTCTGAGTTACTTCTTTCCAACAAATCTAAAACCAAAAATAAAGTGAGATGCTATAGAAACAATATAATATAGATTCAGTAAGACATGCAAATACAAAAATTTTAAGTGCTGGGACCAGCAGTTAGCGTAATGGCTATGTCGCTGGACTCCCACATAGTCGACTGTGGTTCACGTCCCGGACCCGGTGGCTTAAAACTCACGCAGGGCGCATGTGCGTGCGTGCCCAAGATCCCAAGAGGAGAACAGAGGAGAAGGGATTGCGGCATGGCCACCCCCCCTGGGGGGTGATTTCTCGCTTTCTATCTCTCTGTCTCTCTCTGTCTGTCTGGCGAGTGCATGCACCCTATAGCAAAAACCTCTCAAAAAAAAATTTTAAGTGCTAAGTTTAGAGTTCTAACTTTGAAGGAAGTTTATAGACATAGTGGAAGAATGTGTGCATGTGTTTCTGTGAGCTACAGTACTATGTTTACTCACTAATTCTAAATGCAAATCCAGTGTTTCTATTACATGACTGCTGCGTTTCTATCTTATTAAGAGTGACTGTGATAATACACTGAAAATCAACTACGTCAGTATCAATAACCACATTTTTTATGAGGAAGTAATTGCCTTTGATGTGACCTTCAGATTGTGTAAAAATGCTTTCTCTGAGCACTGATAAGAATTGCTTATTTCCTTCTCCAGCTTTCCTCTATTTCTTTTATACAGTGAGCATATTTTCAAGTAAAATACGTGATGTTGGAATGGTCAGGGATGACCAGAATGGATGACCAGAAGTAAGGTCCATGCCACTCATCACTCTGTAAAAGCCAATCTTGAGAGATCAGAGCTGGTGAACAAAGAAAAAAATTTATTCACTAAGGCCAACACCAGGGAGAGAGCAGAGAGGAGTCTATAAACATCTTTGCTGTACTGGACAAGATATAAAACTTATATAGAGGGAAGAGTAAGTGAGAACACACATCTAGAAGCAGAAGGCAGTATTCTTTGCCCTGGGACAGATTCATGTCTAGGCCTGGCCATCATCTTCGGGCAAGATCACAAGGAGACCTGATAGTGTCATAGAGGTAATCATTGCCTGAGGGGCAATTATAGTTCTGGGCATGCAGAGCACAATAGTCAGTTTCAGTTCCCTACAAGAGTCTTAATGATAAGCAATGATTAATAAGGCAACAGAAAGAAAATGGAGTTAGTCAAGGCAACTCTTAGATCCTGGTTTAGAACTGAGGGTCTAGGTAAGGCTTTGTAAAGCTTGAACTTATAGTATCTTCTGTCAGTCATATGGGAGGGGGCTGGTGGCTCTCTCCTCTCCTTGTCTCCACTATCGGTAAAGGCACAGCCAAGTTATTGTTAACTTCCATTATGTAAGCATTGGGCTTCATCTATTGTGAGGGAAGAAAAAAGTTAGGTTCTGTAAGACTCATTGTATAGTAAAAGACCCAAGTTAAAGATGAACTCCCCTAAGGTTTAATCTATTAAGAGGGACTATGAGACTAAGTTCAATATAAGGTTACTTTGGTTTTTTCATGATTCAGTTACATCCCACATTATTAATGCTTTCTACAATTTTCTAGTGTAAATTTAATTGGTCTTGCTTAATATCATCTGATAAGATTTTATAAACAATATATAAATATACCCGGGATCTAATTTTAAAGAAAATGCTCCTCTTTAATAAAATATCATAAGGGGACCAGCAAGTGGCATGGTGTTTAAGGGTGTTGGACACCCACATGGCCGACTGCGGTTTGAGTCCTGGACCTAATGGCCTTTTTCTCATTTCGTTCTCTCTCCCTCACTTCCTCTCTCTCTCTTTCTCTCATCAAATTAAAATAAAGTAAAAGAATTCTTCTAAAAATAAATAAAATATTATAAGAAAAACAATTTTATTAACACCTGATCTTTTTTTTTTTTTGGAGAGGTTTTTGTGTTAACACCTGATATCTTTTTTTTTTTGGAGAGGTTTTTGCTATAGGGCGCGTGCGCTCGCCAGACAGACAGAGAGAGACAGAAAGCAGGAAATCACCCCCCGGGGGGATGGTCACGCCACAATCCCTTCTCCTCCATTCTCCTCTCGGGATCTTGGGCACACACGCACACGCGCCCGGTGTGAGTTTAAGCCACCGGGTCCGGGACTCGAACCGCGGTCGACTACGTGGGAGTCCAGTGACATAGCCATTATGCTAACTGCTGGTCCCAACACCTGATCTTGATTTAAGAAATGTCACTCTTAGGAACAGCAGGTGGTATGGTGGTTAAGGCACTGGACACTCCCACATGGCTGACCATGGTTTGAATCCTGGACCTGGTGGCTTGTTTTCTTACTTTTCCTCTCTCTGTGTATCTCTCTCCATTTAAATTAAAATAAAATAAATGAATAAATAAAATTAAATAGTTATTTAAAAAAAGAAATGCCATTCTTTTTTTTCATCCTTAAAAAAAAAATCTTTCCTCATAGTTGGCATTTCATCCTCACTTTTAGTATTTCAAAAATGCCCTATCATTATAATCTAATGTATTTTCCATAAGTGGTAAAAGAAGAACATAATTATAAATGATTTATTTATAAATATAGTTATAAAAAGTTAAAAATGCAATTTAAAAAAACATGATTATTTTTATTTATTTATTTTTTAGAGATTTTTGCTACAGGCACATGAAATCATTAGAGAGACAGAGAGAGGTAGAGAGACAGAAAGCAAGAAATTATCCTCTGGGGGAATGATCACGCTAGAATCCCTTTGCCTCCATTCTCGTCTTGGAATTTTGGGCATGCACCCATATGTGCCTGATATGAGTTTCAAGCCACTGGGACCAGTAAATGGACCAAGTTCAGTCACCTGAGAGTTCAGTGCCTTAAACTCTACACCACCTGCTGGCCCCTAGAAGGATTATTATTATTAACATTTACAATTTAATCTACCAAACACAATGTGCTATTTCTACCATAGTATTTTATATGCTCTTTCTATGTGGTGATTAAAAGTAGTTTTATCCTGGGATTAATAGTATAATTTAAAAAATATTTAGACTTTAAAGTTTGTCTTTTTCACAGTGTCTTTAAATGATTACTTTGTAAAGGTAAGAAGAAATGAAATAGGAAATTTAAATTCTAACACTCCAGAATAAGCAACACGAAAAGTTATTGTTAAATAAATTATACTTTTCTTTAAAGAATTATTTCTTTAATTTTATTTATTACTTTTTTTTTTTTAATTTGACAAGAAAGAGAGAGAGAGAGAAAGTGAGAAAACGAGCTGCCAGGTCTCAGACTCTAACTGTGGTGAGCCTTATGGGAACCCAGAGCCTTAAACACCATGTCACCTGCCAGCATCAATAAATAATAAATTTTATACAACTTTAGATTTATTTTCTTCAAGTTCCAAATTGCCTTTTGGACCCTTAATATTTTTTAAGGCTACACTATTATTTCAAATGCTCAATATTTCGATGTGAAACATAACATTTTTAAAAAAGAATTATTTTGTTGTTGTTGTTGCTATTATTATTATAATTTGGCCAGGTAGAGAGAGAGAGAGAAGGGGAAAGTCAGAAACCAAGCCACCAGTTCTGGGACTTGAATCATGGTCAGTCATGTAGTACATTAACTACCATGCCACTGGCTGGCTCTAGATACATAACATTTTCACTGAGCCAAATAAAAATAATTCACATAGAACATATTCATTTTGCCTATTCTAAGGAAAAAGAAAAAATGTTTGAATTGCTAGTATATACATAAAATAATAGCCCTGGAAAGTTAGTTTTATTTAGACAATCTAATTCATTTGCAGATTTAATAAAATTTATCCTATATACTAAAAAATGTTTTGGGGGGACCAGCAGGTGGCATAATGGTTACATCACTGGACTCACACATAGTTGAATGTAGTTCAAGTCCCAGACCAGGTGGCTTAAAGCTCACACCAGGTGCATGTACGTGCATGCCCAAGACTCCAAGAGGAGAATGGAAGAGAAGAGATTACAGCATAACCATCCTCCTGGGAGGTGGTTTCTTGCTTTCTATCCCTCTGTCTCTGTCTCTGGTGAGTGCACCTGCCCTATAACAAAATAACTCTTTAAAAAAAAGGAGATTTTTATGCTATATGTTTTATAGCATATATACAGATAAATACACACTTCAGATGAATGTTCTAATGTCTGTTTACATTGAATGTTTCTAGATATCACCAACTGTATAATGGAAATAAAAAAAGAGGTCCAGCAGATGGAGCAGGAAGGGCAGGGAACCAGCAGTTAGCGTAATGGCTTTGTCGCTGGACTCCCACGTAGTCGACCGCGGTTTGCGTCCGGACCCAATGGCTTAAAACTCATGCCGGGTGCGTGTGCGTGCGTGCCCAAGATCCCGAGAGGAGAATGGAGGAGAAGGGACTGCGGCGTGACCATCCCCCCAGGGGGTGATTTCTCACTTTCTGTCTCTATGTCTCTCTCTGGCGAGTGCACGTGCCCAAAACTCTCAAAAAAAAAAAAAAAAAAAAGGAAGGGCACAGTCCTGAGGTATGTAACTAAAATAAGGCCCATTTATCTACGCCCCCCCTCCATCCCTAAACATACATACAGTGTGGATGTTGGGGAGAGAGTGGAGGAAAGATATCACATAAAACTTTGGATGCCATATTAGGGCTTATTCTGGGGGGGAAATGAAGAATTTTTTTAAGGTATTAAGCAAAACCTAATAAAATTCAACTTGAATTTTTTTTTTTTTGAGAAAGCTTTACTTTTAGGGTGCATGCACTCACCAGAGAGACAAAGAGAGACAGAGAGACAGAAAGCAAGATCATCATCCCAGTGGGTACAGCCAGACTGCAATCCCATCTCCTTTATTCTCCTCTCAGGGTTTTGGGCACACATATACATGTGTCCAGCCTGAGTTTCAAGCTGCTGGGTCCAGAACTTGAACCATGGTCAGCCATGTTGGAGTCCAGCACCTTAACCACCATGCCACCTGTTGGCCCTTCAATTTATATCTTTAAAAAATCACGCTGCCACAATATGAAATACATAAAATATTATTAATATTAATGGAATGGATTTATTCCAGGGTGTAGAGAAACCAGTTTCATGGCTTCTGCATTTGTACAGGTTGGAAAGTGATGTTTTAAGAGAAAGTATTACTTCCGATTAATATTTAGAATACAAAAATCAGTAGGTGATGGGAATGAATATGGAAATTATGCTTGAGGTTTCACAAGTGCTTCCTGTGCTAGTGTGTCAAACCGAATGGATGGTTGTTTCCAAACCTTAAGAGCAGAAGCATTTAAGCCTCTGTTAAAACTCTATTTAAAGTATCAAGTTCTATTTCTGTTGATTGCTCAAATATTAAAAATCCAGTTCCAACAATATGTAACACTTGAAGGCATGCATTTTTGTGTACCGAACTCATTCTTGGCTCCATCTATATCTTTCCAAATTTTGTTTTTTCTTAATTTTTCTTTTTAATTTATTTTTATGATAGCATGTGTGAGCATGCCTGTGAACGTGAGAAAGACACAGAGAGAAACACCCTCCATGGAGTCTGGTCACACTGTGAGTTCCATTGTTCATGCCTCCAGCCCATTGGATCTTTGGTACTCATACATGTGCCTGGTGTGCTTCGGGCTGACTAGACCAGGGATTTGAACCACAGTTACTACCTGGGATCTGGCTATGAAAAAGTCATACCCTTGAGCTTAAGGAGTTGGCCCTTCTTGTTTGTTTTCAATGTATGTTATGTCTTTCTTAATAGTTAGTATTTTTATAACCCATCTTAGTAATTTTTAAAAATAATATATGGATGGGACCAGCAGGCGTTTTTGTAGTTTAATGTTCTGGGCTCCATATGGTTGACCGTGGTCCAAGTCCTAGACTTGGAGACTTAAAAGTCACGCTAGGTGTATGTTCGTGTGTGCTCAAAATTCCAGGAGGGGAAAGGAAGAGAAGAGATTGTGGCATGGCCAACCCCAGGAGGAGGTATTTTTCACTTTCCCTCTCATTGTCTCTCTCTGTCGCTCTGGCAAGTGTACATCCCCTGTGGCAAAAACCTTAAAAAAAAAAAAAAAAAAAAAGAAACAATGTGTGGCTTAAAATAGATAACGAATGTAAATTAAATTTTAACATTTTAATGAATTTACTGATTTTTCAATAAAATGGTAGCAAGTAAAATAGAATACTTACAAGAATCTTAGCTCAGTGGATAAAGAGGTTAACCTAAAATTCTTCTGAAACAATTGGCAGAGCCCCCACCACCACCATTACTGCATGTCTATTATTATAAAAATACTGGCTCTTCCTGTTAGATAGCTACTGGAGCACCATCAGGGAGATCCACACATATTTTAGTTTAAAAAACAGCTAATGATGGTATAAATGTACAATATGAACTTTCTGGCACTGGATGCTTTATGGGTTAACAAATTATAGCTTTTTTCTTATGATAATGTATCACATACAAAAAATCTTTGGGGGCCCAGCAGGTGGCATATGGTTAAGGGTGCTGGACTCCCATATGATTGACTGGTTTGAATCTCAGAGCTAGTGGTTTGCTTTTCACTTTCCCTCTCTTTCTTCTGTCTTTCTCTGGTCAAATTAAGAAGTAACAGTAAATAAAGTTGAATAAGATAATTCTTAAAAAAATTTTTTTGGAAGGGCCTTTCCAAATAGTGGTAGTATGTATTATCAATAGTAGCAATGGCACCATCTTTCTACCATGACATATCCTGGTGAAACACTATAAAATAGGCTAAAAATAAACAGAGTTACTAAGAGCTATAAATCCTAAGAATCCTCTTCATACTTAGCATTAAAAAATTGGTTAATCAATTGATATCTAACTGATAGAAAATCTTTACTGGTATGCCAGAAAGCTCTGGGTCTCAAATTTATTAAACATGTTCACCAATAACTTGAATGAAGCAAAGTAATATTAATTAGCTTGTGGATAACAAGAAGAAAGCACAAGGCAGCATGAAATATCAGTACCCACAAAGCTCTCCAAATGAAATAAATAAATATCAATTCAAAAAAGAGCAGACACAACTTAAGAGTAATATGTATGGTACTAATTTAAAGGTCTTTTCTTTGTTTGTTTGTTTTTAACTTGTCAGAGGGCACATGGACTTGCCGAGAGAAAGAGAAAGAGAGACTGGGAGAGAGAGAAAGCATGAGGGCATGGTTACACCACAATCCCTCCTCCTCCATTTCTCCCTCTTTTGGGGGTTTTAGGAATGCATGCATGCCCACGTGTCTCTCAAGTCACCAGGTCCAAAGACAAACTGTGTGATCCTTCTAGGCCACAGGATGGCCTGATTAGAAGGTTTCATGTGATAGTAACTTGACAGAAATAACTATTTGATGTGACTGAGTCTCAAAATTCCAGTACCTTAGAATACTTAGGTGAAGTCAAACAGTTTACAGTCGTAGTCTGCTTGGATTGCTATAACAAAATCCCATAGGTTGAGAAGCTCAAACAAACAAAAAATTATTTCCTCAGTTAGAGACTGCTAAGTCCAACTTAGAGTGCTGGCTGAGAGAAAGAGATCAAATTTGAGCTTTCGCCTGTCTCTCCTCAGAAAGAAACTGAATTGGATGTAGGTCACACTTTCATGACCTCATTTAATCTTTCACCTTAACTACCTCCAGAAAGGCCTGATGTTCAAATACAGTCACACTGGGGGGCTGGCACTTCATCACATGAATTTGGGGGGAGATAAACCATTCAGTGTGTCAATGCAATTCAAACACAAATCTATAAAGAATAAAAATCTTCATTGGGTTCTGGAGGAAGTGCAATTCGGGAACCACAAATTCAGTATTTCTGTCCAATATCACATTAATGACTACAGCTTTCTGGTATGATTTTAAATAAGGAAATGTGATACTTCCAACTTTGCTTTTATTACTCAAGATTCTTTTCTCTTTTTTTGAACTATACAAGGTCTTCTGTGTTTTCCTACAAGTTTTAAGTTTTTCTATTTCTGTGAAAAGTGTCATTGGAACTTTGCTAGGGATTACATTGAATCTGTAGATTGCTTTGGGTAGTATCGACATCATAACAGTATTAATTCTTCCAATCCATGAACATAGAATATCTTTCCATTTTTTTTCTTCTTCAAGTATAGGTCAATTTGTAGTATGTTATGAGTATGTCTCTAGTTGTAATATACAGTGTAAAGACTATAGTTAATAATATTATATTTTATACTGATAATTTGCTAGGAGACTAGGTTTTAGGTGTTCTAATCAAATACACTTACAAAAGATAACTATGGAAGGTGATGACTATTTTGTCTGTATTGATTATTTCAGTTTATATTTGTATAACAAAACCTCATTTTGTACACTTTAAATATATACAATAAAATTGATTTTAAAAAAGTAAATGTGGTACAATATTGTTTCATATTCAAGATTATATATAAATGCTCTCTAAATGTGTTCAAAAGAGAGACACTGAGATGACTTTTTTGTATAGAAATAGGAAAAAATATGAGCAGATGCATATTAAGTAATGATTAGTCCATAAAATGATGACTGTTGGATAGGAGAAGCTAATGATTTGGATGGGAGAGATATTTTATAGAATGATCTCACCATTTTCTAGAAAATATGTCAGTGTGTCAAGTGTTTTCTTGAATACAGCAGTGTGCACTGCTATATGCAGAGCCATCCAGAGAAAAGTGTCCTACCTTGAGAAGTACTCACCTTTTTGTAACGTGAGATATTTGAAAATGGACTGGATAATTACTTTAGAAGAATGATGCAGAAAGATTTAAGTACCAGAGGAAAGTTCCTATACTGTGATAGTTTGCTTCCTAACGTGAGATTTATTATAATAAGTATTTTTAAAAACATTTTTTAGAGAGAGATTTTTGCTATAGGGCACATGCACTCACTGGAAAGACAGAGATATAGAAAGAAAGAAATCACCCCCAGGGAGGATGGTCACACTGCAATCCCTTCTCCTCCACTCTCGTCTGGGGATCCTGGGCATGCACTCACAAGCACCCAGTGTAGTTTCAAGTCACCAAGTCGGGGACTCAATCTGTAACTGACTATGTGGCAGTCCAGTGACATAACCATTACACCGTCTGCTGGTCCCAAATTTATTTTATTATTTATTCTGAGAGAGATAGAGACAGGGACCCGCGGCAGAGTCTGCATGCCATGATTTTTCTCTATCTTTAACCCCAGTTTCAACTGATCCAGAGCATGGGCACACGCACATGCATGTATGCCTGGCATGCTCAGAGAGATCATGTGACAAAAACCTAGAACTTTTCTCATGTAAGTCCAGTTGAGTTATTGTACTAATAGTACCTATTGACCTTAATACTGTTTTTAAATTTACTATATGAGCTATCTAATCTCACTAAAATTATAATATTTTTGTGGTCATTAACTATGTCTGCAATTTAAAATTTACACCTACCTAGGATATACTATAATGCCAGGTATATGTATAAATGTATATATTGTTTGAAATCTCACTGGCAAATAAATTTGTTTAATATTTAAGTTATAAATTAAATTTATATATATATATAAATATATATAAACTAAATATCTGATTCATTTTGAAAAGTTTCATTTATGTGGGGCCAGCAGGTGGCACTGGACTCCCACATAGCGGACTGCGGTTTGAGTCCTGGACCCAGTGGCTTGCTTTCTCACTCCCCACCCCCACCCCCAACTCTGACCCTTTCTGGTCAAATTAAATTAAATTAAGTAATTATTTTTAAAAAGTTTCATTTACATTAAGGCTACTTTATTAAAATTTTGAAACTACTTCATAAGTAGATTTACTTCAAAATTCTCTAAAGAATGATCAGGGCAAAATTCCTTATGAAATTTGAAGTTGATAATAAAAACTTTATTAGAATTTCATTCTTCCGACATTGTAAAGCCGAATGATTCAATGAATTAAACATTTTAATAATTGGATGTAAAATAGACTATTGATTAGAATGCTTATATTCTTTAGTTGCTATTTTTCTTCTTATATGAGGTCAGTGATATTAAAAGTTTAGATGTATAAGGGTCTGAGATTTGAGATTTATTGAATGAAACATGAGAGATGATCTCACTAGAAGGAGCCAAAACACCAAAAAAGGCCCTGAACTAACCTCAAGATAATGAATTTAATGTTTTTATATGAACAGTTATTATGTATTATACTCTTCATTTCTTTTCTATATTTATTTATACAGAGGATTGGAAAAAACATAGATTACACCTTTCTGTGCATAAACTAAGTCCTACAACTGTCAGCCAGTAACAGTAACCAAAATATATTTATGTCACACTAAAGCCTTGCTATTATTTGTACGTTACTTTATAGATATTAGTCTAATCCAATTTATTTATAAATATAATCAATAAGCTTATGCTTTTAATAGAAATATACAATATAGTATTTTGGCAACTTTATAAATGACTTCAGATCTGTAAAACTGTAACAGTCACATGTAGTGAAAATATATGACTTGAAAAGATACTCATTTGATTATTTCAATAAGTCAATCAAAATATTATAGGTCTATTTTAATCAGTTCTTAGGATACTATAATCCATTTCTGACAGTGCTATTTCCATTTGAAAACATTCAGGAAATAACCCTGTATGAATTACGGAAATCAACATCTTCCAAATTATCAATGTAATATAAATGAGATCAGTTAATCGTATAGAAAATAACCCTCTTAAGGAACAGCTTATCTGGGGTAAATACTTGCAACTTTAAAACAAAAAATCGAAATGTATAGAGGCCTCTATAGATAATAAAAATGCATTGTCCCAGTAGCACATATGCATAGTAAATGCAGGCAAATGTACAAATAAAAAATAAAAATGCTTCATTCTCCAAGTAATAAAACGAATGCAAATAAAGCTGGCAAAGTTTTTTCATACTCATAAAATTAGCACATATTTTAAATTTAATATGCAATACTGGTGATTTTATGATGAGACGAATATATCACTAGAGAGCAAATAACCAGTTTAACTTTCTAAATCATTCACTAGTTTATTCCCCTTTTGTGTGATCCTTATTCTCTTTTACAGAAGATAAATAATCAGAAATTCAATATACTTTATATAGGGAAATACTTTTCTATTTTGTGACAAAAATACTGGAAAAAAAGCATCCCAATGCTTAATGGTTAGGGAAAGTATTATAGGTTAGTTCAAGTGCGCAATGGGTTACTAGAAAAGTCGCGACATATTTTTCTATTTTTTCTATGCAAAAATGCTTCATGACTCTTCCTACAACCCAGTATTATGAAGCTTTAGAATGGCATTTATGAATGACTTTAATGATGAGTAAATGTTATTACATAATGTTGATATTTTTTCTAAAAGAAGACAAGTTTGGGAGATAACAGAAGAAAGTGAGTTAAGAGCACAGCACTGGGAAATAAGGCTGACAGACTGTAGATGTGGTTTCTCTTTGTGATGGTCTTATGGGTGTTTATTTTTGCTTTGTCTTTTTTTTTGAGAGGCTTTTGCTATAGGATGCACGGACTCGCCAGAAAGAGACAGACAGAGAGACAGAAACTGAGAAATCACCCTCCTCCTCCATAGCGGGGATGGCCATGCTGCAATCCCTTCTTCTCCATTCTCTTCTTGGGATCTTGGGCATGCACACGTGCCTAGTGTGAGTTTAAGCCATCGGGACTGGGACTCCAGCAACATAGCCATTATGCCAACTGCTGGTCCCTATTTTTTCTTTGTCTTTACATATCTATATATATTTTTAATATCCTAGGATGACCATTATATCACCAATTAGGATAGACACACACACTATATATATATATATAGTGTGTGAACAAGGTAACTTTTATATATATATATAGTGTGTGTGTGAACAAGGTAACTTTTCAAGTGTCTAATCAGAGAAAGAGAGACATCAGAGAGAGAGAAAAACAGAGACAGAGAAACAGCACCACCACCACCATGACAGTAATCCACCCCAGCCTCAGCCAATCTCAGAACATAGGCAATATGTGGACCTGCATACTCAGGGAGATCTCTGGACCTGATTAGATACCTTCCCATGTGGGTCAGCTATAGAGGTGTTGCTTTTTACTGCTCCACCACCGTCATGCTGCTAAAGTGTTTTGGTTTTGAATTTTTGCTATAGGGTGTGTGAGCTCGCTATAGAGACAGAGAAATAGAAAACGAGAAATCACCCCCTAGGGGGGATGGCCATGCCACAACCCTTTCTCCTCTGTTCCCCTCTTGGGATCTTGCATAAGAACACACCCGTGCCTTGTGTGAGTTTGAAGCCCCCAATTCAGGAAACTGCAGTCATCTATGTGGGAGTCCAGTGACATAACCATTATGCTATCTGGCGGTCCCTGTTTTTATGTTTGCTTTTTGGCTTTGTTTTTAAATCACCTTTTATAAATGGAACATACTACCACCAGGATTGATCACTGTTGCTGTTGACCTGGATCACCTGGAAGAAGTAGTGTTTTTCAGGTTCCCTCTCTGTGGAGTCACTTGCCACTTAACCCTGCCTTCCTATATTCTGGAAGGAAGTCTTCATGTGCAACTCACACTAGGGAGGAGGAGTAAGTTCCACCTCCTTAAGTGCAGAGTATCTCCAAAAAGTATTCAGAATCTTCTTCAAGGGACATTTGTCTCATTGCGTGTTACTTTTTAAATACGAAATAAAATATAACATTCATTAAATGTTGAGTTAATATCAGACAATTTGTTGAAAGAGAAATATTTTTCATTAAGATCTGCTAATTACTTGTGTAAAATATAATGTTAAGTACAAACACAAATCTGTTAGAATTTCCTGTTTCTGAAAAAAAAAAATCACTGTGTATACTTTTTTTTTTTAATTTATACTTTTCTTTTTTAAGGGATTTTTTGCTGTAGGGTGTGCACATTTGCTGAAGAGACAGAGAAAGTGAGAAATCACTCCCCAAAGGGGATATGGCCATGCCATAATCCCTTCTCTTCCATACTTCTCTTGGGATTTTGGGCTCATGTGCACACGTGCGTGGCATGGCTTTCACACCATCACACCTAGGTCACAAACTATGCTCAAACGTGTTACCCACTACAACACCTGCTGGCCCCACTATCTAATACATTTAAAAACTTGCAGTACTGGCAAAAAAAACACTTGGTTAAAAAAAATGTGTTTATTTTTATTTAACTTCCTAAAATTTCCTCTAAGAGTATGATATTGAGCAATACGGATTTCAAAAAGAACTTGTACACATACAGTTTAATAAAAATTATATTATATAAGATGAATTATAAAAGCTAATTTTTGGTTATTCTATGTTAGATTCTAAAGAAATTTATAAATTGTACATCACATTTTTTTCAAGAAGTGAAAAGTGTGTGTGATGATCAAGCCGAAATGAAAACATGCTAAAAAGGACTAAACTAATCTCAGGTGACACATAATGAAATGAAAAAAGGTTGTATTAGTATAATACTGTTTAAAACAAAAGTGATACATTTATAAATGAGGAAAAACTTAAACAGTTGTTCTTTAGATAAACAGCACACCTTTCACTCCATCGCCAGGTGGAAAAAATTTTATTTTATACTATAGTTAATTCACTTATTCAAGTAAAATCAATGACAAAGAAAATTTAATATGCAGATCAATTCTACATATATTTTAGAGAGTCTGAAAAATGATAATCTTGTTTGAGATCATGTTATTGCTATTATATTTTCAGCTGATCTGCAAATACTTTGCCCTTCACTGAACTCTCTCATCTTGAGTGCTTATTTGCTGGAGCACAAACTGAAACCAGATTGTATGAGCTGAAATCCCATTTTCCTCCTACTGTGTAATCACGGGCAGATTACTTAACCCTTCTGGGGTTTTTAATTTATAACATAAAAATATTAACAGTACTTCTGCCATAGACTTATAGTTGGGATATATTCAAAAGAATATTGGGACCAGCAGTTAGAGTAATGGCTATGTCACTGGACTCCCACATAGTCAACCGCAGTTCGCATCCTGGACCTGGTGGCTTAAAACTCATGCCGGGCACGTGTGTGTGTGCCCAAGATCCCGAGAGGAGAATGGAGGAGAAGGGATTGCTGCATGGCCATCCCCCCTGGGGGTGATTTCTGTCTCTCTGTCTCTGCCTGTCTCTGTCTGGCGAGTGCACGCCCCCTATAGCAAAAACCTTTAAAAAAATAAAAAAAGAACATTTAGTAAGCACCCAACAAATATTGGGTATTTGATTATGGGTTTCATTATTGCTGTGTTGTGTACTAACCCACAGTTAAAGATGATGAATAGCAGTAGGAAGAAACTACTTTAGAAAATAAAGCAGGTCCATGTATGTATATTTGTATTATAATTGTGCATGGTTTCACAAATAAACATATATACATATATGGAGAGATTTTGTTATATTGTATATTAATACTTTAAACAATTGTTTGCTCTAGAGACAGAGTGGGAAAGTGTAAAAACACCTCCTTGTGGGGGATAGTGATGATACAATCCCTTCTCCATTTCTCCCTACTTGTGGGCTCTGGGGCATGCATGCACACACATCCAGAGCCTTTCTCAAGCTGCCAGGTCCAGGACTCCAATTGTGCAGTCAACCATGTAGAGTCCAGCCCTTTAAACCACCATGTGGCTGGCTAGCCCAAGACTTTTTAAAAATATATGAGATCTGAATGTCCAATGATGGTGCCACAGTAAAACAGTAAAGCCTGTGGAAGGCTGACCCACATGGGAGGGTTCCCAGTTCGTGTTCAGAGACCTCCCTGTACATGCTGAGTATACTCGTGCCCAGGATCTACAAGTGGCTGAGGCTGGGAGTGGATCCTGGCATTGAAACTTTGTTGATGGTGCTGTCTCTGTCTCTTTCTGTCTGTCTGTCTCTCTCTCTGTCTCTCTTGCTTATGAAGAAATAAACTTAAAAAAACACTTTGATATTCAACCCTGTTTTGTATCAATGTGTGCAGAAACCTCATTGAAAATATATTGGGCCCAGCAGTTAGCATAATGCCTATGTCGTTGGACTTCCATGTAGTCGACCATGGTTCAAGTCTTGCACCCAGTGGCTTAAGCTCACACCAGGTGTGTGTGCGTGCATGTCTAAGATCCTGAGAAGAGAATGAAAGAGAAGGGATTGTAGCGTGGCCATCCCCCCCGAGGGGTGATTTCTCGTTTTCTGTCTCTCTGTCTCTCTCTGTCTTTCTGGCAAGTGCACACGCCCTATAGCAAAAACCTCGCCAAATAAAAGAAAATGTATAACACAGAGTGACATTCTATTATAAGGATGATGTATTTTAAAGACAGCATAAACTTTGAATCCTAAATATTTTACATTCATATATATTTAATACACCTCTCTAGACTTGTTCTTACTAGCAATATTCAGAATATTAAATAATCTTTAAATTGATTTAAGATAGTTATTATTTTTATAATGCAGACATAATCAAAGAGTTATTTTATCAATGTTTAAGAATATTTTAATATATTTTCTAACATAATTTCTATTTTTATTCACTTGTAATCTTCTTTTACCCTTACAGAGATGTCACCTTCTAGCATTTCCTATAATTAAATGTGAAAAGAAGATTGGTTGCTGCCCATAAGTCATTTTCAAGCCACTGAAATTTCATGGTTTTCTCTTTATTTAAAGTTCGTTCAGGAGACAAAGCATTCTAGTGGGAAAGATGGACAACAGGAATCTGTATTTTTATTTTATATCTGTAGATCTATTTATTTATCATCTACTTGTCAAGATAAATAGATCTGTATTTATGTTATATTAGGTAAAAATGAATACAAAGAGAAAAAAGAGAGTGATGTGGAGATAGTACTTTAATGTAACAGCACTTGTTTAAAGCTTTCTTTCTGAATTTGATGTCCGTATGTATCTTTCTATCTTCATTTACACACTCAATCACAAATGTCTTTGACTATTGTGTTCCGTGTACTGTGCTATGTAATACATGTACAGAGATGAATATGATAAACAAAAAGGAATGTTTACATTCTTGCTCCTAGTGTCTTAAATTCTAGTAAATATACAGTAATTTTAAATATTGATGAGTGGGGTCCAGCAGGTGGTGTGGTGGTTAAAGGCACTGGACTTCCACATGGCCGACCGCGGTTCAAGTTTCAGACCTGCTGGCTTGCTTTCTCACTTTCTCTCGCTGTCCCCCTCTGGTCTAAATGAATAAACAAAGTTAAATACTTTTTTTTTAATATTGATGAGTGACTAACATGTAGTGAATATTGGGTTGTCGGAAAAGTCACGACGTATTTTTCTATTTAAAAACGCATCATGACGGGGACCAGCAGATGGCAACACTGGACTCCCACGCAGTCAGTGGCAGTTTATGTCCTGAAACAAGCGAGTTAAAACTCACACTGGGTGCTTGTGCGTGCATGCCCGAAATCCCTGGAGGAGAGGGACTGCAGTGTAGCTATCCCTCCCGGAGGTGATTTCTCACTTCCTGTCTCTCTGTGTCTCTCTGGCGACTACATGTGACCTATAGCAAAAATATCTCACAAATAAATAAGTAAATAAATAAGATCATGTCTTTCCTGATCATGTCTTTTCTAAACCCAATAGTATAGACATAAGTAAAATATAATAATCTAAGAGTTTTATTAGAAGGTTTAAAAATAATTAGATTCAAAAATACTTGGGTTAGTAAACGGAAATGTTCCAATTTGTAGGGAGAATGTTTTTAGAATCAAAGGACAGAAGGCATAACACTTTCCTAACACTCCATTAGAGATCCATGAGATGACAACATAGCATTCTATTTAACTGCGTCTAATTGTGTCACTGAGAAATGTCTCACCTAGATATTTCATGGATTTCTAACAGACTATGTTTAAAATCAGAACAATAGAAATAATAATATTAGTTCTTGACAGTTCTTGTCATTTTATATTCCTGACAGCCCCTAAAATTAATTCAAACTGAAACATATTAAATATTTAAAATTTTTATTTTTAACTTACCTACCCTATTTTTCTAATTTTTTTCTTTGCTTCTTCTGATTTTCTGAAGAATAATCATGTTGTTAAATTTACACATTTCCATTCACAACATTTGCAATCTAGACTCTAATTATATCATCAGAGGCCTTGATGCATCCTAAACTAAGAATGTCAAAGTGGCAAAGGCGGCCAATGGTCTCACAGATCTGCCTTACCACATAGCCAAAAGTTTACAATGGAGCCTGGTCCCAAATCATTGCCAGAGTAGAGCCTGCTGTTTCTTCAACCTTAGATTTTATAAGCTGCATAGACTAAGGACCAGGGCTCCTCGTCCAGAGTTTGACATCCAGTTTTGCTGTATCTCATTTTATTACTCCAGAGTAAAATGGGCAGCAGGGCCCCTCTGCACCTGCTACTTCTTTTTGCCTTTACGTGTTTTTCTCAGTAAATGCTGTCTTAACCTGGTCCATGTGCCACCTGATGTGTGTCATTTGGCCTTATACGATTGGCAGGCTTACACATACACAAAAAATGTGTTCTTGTTCTGTTTCATTGGTGAATCAGAAACTAGTAAATATGATAAGCAAAGATTGTCAAAAATGCCATACCTTCATCCAATTGTGTAGCAAAACTTCATGTTGCGTGTATTTTCTAAATCTTGTTTTCATACCTTTAGGAACCTTTTCTGTGAGATTTCTGGCATTGTTAGATGGGCAAGAAAAACACTGCATTTTCTACTTGATTGTTTTCAGTGTATAATTTCAGTTATTTTTATTGTAGTAGAAAACCATTTTTTTCCCTGATGGTGTGTTGCTTTTTGGCCTTTTACTATTTAAGTAATAAACCTCAGAAGAGGTTTCTAAACACTTACGAGACTGAAAATTATGCAATTTTAGGCATGGGGAAAAATGTAGATATTTGTATCATTATGGACTTGATTTACTGATATTATAAATATCTAAAATCTCAGAGGATAATGTGCAATGTACTTTGTTAATGATATACATTGTGTATATTTAGGTCATACAAATACGGTACAGTCTTGCAATGTTTACAATGTATATACAGCATTCCTTCCTATAGCATGGCTCATAATTTTCTGTCTGGGTCACATTGGATCTTACCCTTATTCAGGATGGATCCTGAAGAGAACATATATTCTTTTATGAGGAAAATATCCCAAGCAAATTCATAACTAGGTTATTAGGGTTTTATTTTCCCCCTACTGGGTGCATGCACTTACTGGAGAGGGGGGAGAAGAGAGAAGAAAAAATCATCTTTTGGGGGGATGGCCACACTGCAATTACTTCTCCATTTCCTTTTTGGGATTTGGGCAAAGCACACACACACACACCTGGAGTGTTTTTCAAGCTACTATGTCTGGGCCTCACCTCTTCAGTTATTTGGGGTGCAAATGCCCTAACCATCATACCACCAGCTGGTGACATGGCTCAGTTTTTATATAAGGGTAAGTTAATTCCCTTAGGATAAAGAGGAATTGCTTTTGATGGAAAATTGGTTCAGGAAAATTTACGGAATTCAGAGGTTAGCCTCATTTGAGTGTACACAACTGTCTGTTTGAATCTTCGAGGTCCATTCATTCTCAGCTAATGCTGCTAGCAGGACACTGGGCAGGATGGTACATTGAACTGACGTCATAACTCACAAATATAAAAGTCCTGTTTTGGGGGACCTGCAAATGGTGTAATGGTTATATCACTAGACTCCAAAGGAGTCGACCATGGTTCAAGTCCCAGACCCAGCAGCTTAAACTCAAACTGGGTGCATGTGCATCGTGCATGCCCAAAACCCTGAGAGCAAAATGGAGGAGAAGGGATTGTGGTGTGGCTATCGTCTCTGGGGGGTCATTCTGTTTCTCTGGTGAGCACACACACCCTATAGCAAAAATCTATTTAAAAAAATCATATTTTGACTGCCTCAGGTATCACACAGATGATGGCCATAAAATCTCAAGAATGAATATGTGACCAAAATAATTTGTCTTCTCAATTTGAGTAATATTGTACACAACTAGCTAAGCACCATTGTTCCTACCATCAAAATACTCTCAATTTTGATTCTGTACACTTTACACAGACCTTTGGGAAGATTGAAGAGAAGTGGTGTTAAAGTACAATTGCAATAATTATGGGTATTACCTTGTACATTTTTTTTTAGAGTTTTTCTTTTCCTCTCATAGGAATATGTATGTGCTTGCTGGAGGGAGACAGAGAGGAAAACTGCAACAGGGAAAGTAAAAAGTCACTCCCTAGAGGTGGGGAGAATGGCCACACTGCAATCTCTTCTCCTCCATTCCCTTTCTGGGCTTGTGAGCGCAGCATGTATATGCACCCAGTGTGCTTTTTCAAGCCACTGGGTCTGAGACTTGAAACATGTGGGGGTCCGGCGCCTTATTTACCACACCACCTGCTGGCTTCTGTATAATACTTTATAAATTAAAATGTGAGCTCAAATATATTATCCCACCCAAATTCTCATCATTGTTTTTATGAAGTATTAATAGGTATTGTTTGGTGGCCAGCAGGTGGCCTGGTGGTTAAGGCCCTGGACTCACATATGGCTGACCACCAAGTTAAAGTCCTGGGTCTGGTAGCTTCCTTTGTCACTTCCCATCTCTTTCTGGTCAAATTAAAATAATAAATAAATAATTAATTAAAATAATTATTTTTTAAAATAGATATTGTTATTTCATTTGTATAGGTGTGGTAACTCTGGCTGCAAGTTACACTTTTGCTTTTTCATATAATTTCATACTTAATTGTTTTTAAACCAGAATAAAATAATGCTTCCACATTGTGAGAAATAGATTTATGTGTGCTCCTGGGAATACTGCTTCAATGACTAGGTTGCTTATTCCAAATAAATAGCTGCAGAGAAGGTAAGTGTATTTTCTTTTGAATATGTGAGTGACTGATATAGAAATTATGCATTTTGTTGCTACAGCACCATGTAGTGTTGCGTTCCAAACAGATTATGCAACCCATCAGTGACTCAGCTTTTCTCCTGAGCTATATACTATTTTGTAGGTCAAGCACTTGTAATAGATATGCATTTTTCTATTTTATGTGTCTGTGAGTTTTGTGTCTTAAATAGTGTTCCATTTTGTAAATGTGAGCATTCTAGCACTGATGTGTTGTAGGACTGTGAAATAAATGATCACTATTTGGTTTTAGGTATTGTTTAAATGAATGCACTATAAATGTCTTTTGTTAAAAGGCACACAGATGAGAATGTGACTTTAGCGCATATTTGGGATTTTAAAATCAATTCACAAAGCATTGAAACCTCATTTTTCATTTCTCCTCATAAACTTTCCTACAAAAGTCTTTTTAGATTCAGAGAAAGCCTTGGGTGCGGCATTAGTCATTATATTTAAGTATGATAATTAATTTAGCTTAATTTTGTTGGCGGATTTGCCTCTTAGGAAATCATTTATTTATTTGGATAGTGGTTTTGTAAACATCACTTAAAAAAGTAAACAACACTCAGAAAGATTGATTAATATATCATTTTTAAAACACACATAGGTATCTCTGAAACCTAATTTTAGGATATTTCTGTCTTACCAGAATGCAAATTAGGTTATTTTAGCAATTATTTTCTCTTTCTGTACATATTCCTCACACACATTCTTCCCCAGGGCTCTGGGAAAATAATCACACTCTTGAAAGCAGTGAGGAAAAAACAGAGAAAGATTAAGCTGAACTCTGACTTATTTTGTCTACTAAGAGTTCTTTGCTCCACAGTAGTGGGACTGCCAACTGACATCAATAGAAGGTAGTTTTGTGAAAAATGTGGGCTCATCACTCAAGTTGTCCCTGAAGTGTTGGAGACCCAGAAGCTATCAAAAACTAAAGGAAACTTTTTTTTTCTTTTTTTTGTTTCTAGTGCTTCCACAGAAAACTAAACGTCTGAAAATTAGCCTGTTTATCTGTGTTAACTTACAGTGAACCATCGTTTCGGACTGAGCTCCTGCACCCGTCCCAGTGGACTAAAGCAAAATGGAGTTACTCCTGCTGAGGCTGCATGCCACCCAGCCAGACCTACCATGTTTATTGGACCCTCTACAAAATCAGGAAAGGGATTGAAAGAGACAGAGAAGCTAAATCTCCAAACTGGACAGTTTTGGCCAGCAAGATAAGGAAGTCCCTTCTACTTTAATCTATAGAAGGAAAGGAACTGAAACAATTAACTTGCTTTTAGTTTTTTATTGTACATTGACAAATGATAGTTCTATATACTTATGGGTTACAATCAATCTGCTTTTTGTTCTCTGTTACGGCTTTCTTTAGCATTTTCTGACTACAAAGTCAATTTCCTCTGCTCAGTTCATTGAAATATTTTTTCTGTTTTATAGAATAAGGTGTTGATCAATTCCAGAACGGCAAATGATAGCCGATTAGGATCTTAAATGACATTATTTTTGGCACTTGGGTGCTCTACACACACCCACTGTGCCTGTTCGCTGAAAATCAATTACTTGTTTTGTAAAATGGGTTAATTCTAGGGTTTGGTTTTCAATAGTTCAGCTTTTTCACTCAATGAATTTCAATGAAGTATGATTCAGCCTTGTATTTAGGCAAAAAAAAAGTTAAAGTTTTTAAAATATTTCCACCGGGAAATTTAAACTAGGAATGCTGATAGGCTGATGATAATGGAAGTTTGTCACTGGGATAAAAACACTTCATGTTATGTCACTAGTTACATAAATTTACATTCAAAAGTTGTTCCTCTCAGGAAAGTGTGTCACTTATAAAAGAAACAGTTGCTGTTTGAGATAAGCGGATGCTGCTATTTGGGGGCTGGTTCTCTTCTGGTAGGTTATGACTAGGTCTCTGTGCTGTGTTTTTAGAGCTCGCCCTGCTTTTACCTCTTTAATGGGAATTTCCTTGCCAGTTTTACTTCTTTACAACATCCACAATTTCTAACTGCTATGCTTAAATTAATTTTAGCTTTGCAGGAAAAGAATCATTACATGGAATTTCTCCCCCTCACACAGTTGTTACAATGTTACTGAAATTTTTGAGGTCACTGTACATATCTGAGTTCCAAATTTAACTTCAGCAAAGTGGAAGTGGGAAATACCCTCTTCCAGCCTCCAGCTCATTCACCCCTCCCAGAGCTGCATTCATTTCTATTCCTGTCCTTATTTCTTTATTTTAAACTTATAAACTGAACTTAATTTTAATCACTTGCAGAACTTGAATTAGATAGCACTGAACATCAGTTAATTACCTGAACTGTAGATATTAAGATATTTCCTAAGGAAAAAATTAGAACATTATTTTTTCAGAGTAGAGGAAGAACACTATATTTTCAGAGTAGAGGAAGGCAATAGTCCTATTTGTTTCATATTTTGGTATGAAATATAAAATTGGCCTGCCTTAATAGTTAAATTTCCCCATTTTCTCTTTCTTTCTTTCTTTCTTTTTTTTTTTTTTTTTTTTTTTTTTTTTTTTGAGAAAGAACGATAATCTTGTTTGAGATCATGTTATTGCTATTATATTTTCAGCTGATCTGCAAATACTTTGCCCTTCACTGAACTCTCTCATCTTGAGTGCTTATTTGCTGGAGCACAAACTGAAACCAGATTGTATGAGCTGAAATCCCATTTTCCTCCTACTGTGTAATCACGGGCAGATTACTTAACCCTTCTGGGGTTTTTAATTTATAACATAAAAATATTAACAGTACTTCTGCCATAGACTTATAGTTGGGATATATTCAAAAGAATATTGGGACCAGCAGTTAGAGTAATGGCTATGTCACTGGACTCCCACATAGTCAACCGCAGTTCGCATCCTGGACCTGGTGGCTTAAAACTCATGCCGGGCACGTGTGTGTGTGCCCAAGATCCCGAGAGGAGAATGGAGGAGAAGGGATTGCTGCATGGCCATCCCCCCTGGGGGTGATTTCTGTCTCTCTGTCTCTGCCTGTCTCTGTCTGGCGAGTGCACGCCCCCTATAGCAAAAACCTTTAAAAAAATAAAAAAAGAACATTTAGTAAGCACCCAACAAATATTGGGTATTTGATTATGGGTTTCATTATTGCTGTGTTGTGTACTAACCCACAGTTAAAGATGATGAATAGCAGTAGGAAGAAACTACTTTAGAAAATAAAGCAGGTCCATGTATGTATATTTGTATTATAATTGTGCATGGTTTCACAAATAAACATATATACATATATGGAGAGATTTTGTTATATTGTATATTAATACTTTAAACAATTGTTTGCTCTAGAGACAGAGTGGGAAAGTGTAAAAACACCTCCTTGTGGGGGATAGTGATGATACAATCCCTTCTCCATTTCTCCCTACTTGTGGGCTCTGGGGCATGCATGCACACACATCCAGAGCCTTTCTCAAGCTGCCAGGTCCAGGACTCCAATTGTGCAGTCAACCATGTAGAGTCCAGCCCTTTAAACCACCATGTGGCTGGCTAGCCCAAGACTTTTTAAAAATATATGAGATCTGAATGTCCAATGATGGTGCCACAGTAAAACAGTAAAGCCTGTGGAAGGCTGACCCACATGGGAGGGTTCCCAGTTCGTGTTCAGAGACCTCCCTGTACATGCTGAGTATACTCGTGCCCAGGATCTACAAGTGGCTGAGGCTGGGAGTGGATCCTGGCATTGAAACTTTGTTGATGGTGCTGTCTCTGTCTCTTTCTGTCTGTCTGTCTCTCTCTCTGTCTCTCTTGCTTATGAAGAAATAAACTTAAAAAAACACTTTGATATTCAACCCTGTTTTGTATCAATGTGTGCAGAAACCTCATTGAAAATATATTGGGCCCAGCAGTTAGCATAATGCCTATGTCGTTGGACTTCCATGTAGTCGACCATGGTTCAAGTCTTGCACCCAGTGGCTTAAGCTCACACCAGGTGTGTGTGCGTGCATGTCTAAGATCCTGAGAAGAGAATGAAAGAGAAGGGATTGTAGCGTGGCCATCCCCCCCGAGGGGTGATTTCTCGTTTTCTGTCTCTCTGTCTCTCTCTGTCTTTCTGGCAAGTGCACACGCCCTATAGCAAAAACCTCGCCAAATAAAAGAAAATGTATAACACAGAGTGACATTCTATTATAAGGATGATGTATTTTAAAGACAGCATAAACTTTGAATCCTAAATATTTTACATTCATATATATTTAATACACCTCTCTAGACTTGTTCTTACTAGCAATATTCAGAATATTAAATAATCTTTAAATTGATTTAAGATAGTTATTATTTTTATAATGCAGACATAATCAAAGAGTTATTTTATCAATGTTTAAGAATATTTTAATATATTTTCTAACATAATTTCTATTTTTATTCACTTGTAATCTTCTTTTACCCTTACAGAGATGTCACCTTCTAGCATTTCCTATAATTAAATGTGAAAAGAAGATTGGTTGCTGCCCATAAGTCATTTTCAAGCCACTGAAATTTCATGGTTTTCTCTTTATTTAAAGTTCGTTCAGGAGACAAAGCATTCTAGTGGGAAAGATGGACAACAGGAATCTGTATTTTTATTTTATATCTGTAGATCTATTTATTTATCATCTACTTGTCAAGATAAATAGATCTGTATTTATGTTATATTAGGTAAAAATGAATACAAAGAGAAAAAAGAGAGTGATGTGGAGATAGTACTTTAATGTAACAGCACTTGTTTAAAGCTTTCTTTCTGAATTTGATGTCCGTATGTATCTTTCTATCTTCATTTACACACTCAATCACAAATGTCTTTGACTATTGTGTTCCGTGTACTGTGCTATGTAATACATGTACAGAGATGAATATGATAAACAAAAAGGAATGTTTACATTCTTGCTCCTAGTGTCTTAAATTCTAGTAAATATACAGTAATTTTAAATATTGATGAGTGGGGTCCAGCAGGTGGTGTGGTGGTTAAAGGCACTGGACTTCCACATGGCCGACCGCGGTTCAAGTTTCAGACCTGCTGGCTTGCTTTCTCACTTTCTCTCGCTGTCCCCCTCTGGTCTAAATGAATAAACAAAGTTAAATACTTTTTTTTTAATATTGATGAGTGACTAACATGTAGTGAATATTGGGTTGTCGGAAAAGTCACGACGTATTTTTCTATTTAAAAACGCATCATGACGGGGACCAGCAGATGGCAACACTGGACTCCCACGCAGTCAGTGGCAGTTTATGTCCTGAAACAAGCGAGTTAAAACTCACACTGGGTGCTTGTGCGTGCATGCCCGAAATCCCTGGAGGAGAGGGACTGCAGTGTAGCTATCCCTCCCGGAGGTGATTTCTCACTTCCTGTCTCTCTGTGTCTCTCTGGCGACTACATGTGACCTATAGCAAAAATATCTCACAAATAAATAAGTAAATAAATAAGATCATGTCTTTCCTGATCATGTCTTTTCTAAACCCAATAGTATAGACATAAGTAAAATATAATAATCTAAGAGTTTTATTAGAAGGTTTAAAAATAATTAGATTCAAAAATACTTGGGTTAGTAAACGGAAATGTTCCAATTTGTAGGGAGAATGTTTTTAGAATCAAAGGACAGAAGGCATAACACTTTCCTAACACTCCATTAGAGATCCATGAGATGACAACATAGCATTCTATTTAACTGCGTCTAATTGTGTCACTGAGAAATGTCTCACCTAGATATTTCATGGATTTCTAACAGACTATGTTTAAAATCAGAACAATAGAAATAATAATATTAGTTCTTGACAGTTCTTGTCATTTTATATTCCTGACAGCCCCTAAAATTAATTCAAACTGAAACATATTAAATATTTAAAATTTTTATTTTTAACTTACCTACCCTATTTTTCTAATTTTTTTCTTTGCTTCTTCTGATTTTCTGAAGAATAATCATGTTGTTAAATTTACACATTTCCATTCACAACATTTGCAATCTAGACTCTAATTATATCATCAGAGGCCTTGATGCATCCTAAACTAAGAATGTCAAAGTGGCAAAGGCGGCCAATGGTCTCACAGATCTGCCTTACCACATAGCCAAAAGTTTACAATGGAGCCTGGTCCCAAATCATTGCCAGAGTAGAGCCTGCTGTTTCTTCAACCTTAGATTTTATAAGCTGCATAGACTAAGGACCAGGGCTCCTCGTCCAGAGTTTGACATCCAGTTTTGCTGTATCTCATTTTATTACTCCAGAGTAAAATGGGCAGCAGGGCCCCTCTGCACCTGCTACTTCTTTTTGCCTTTACGTGTTTTTCTCAGTAAATGCTGTCTTAACCTGGTCCATGTGCCACCTGATGTGTGTCATTTGGCCTTATACGATTGGCAGGCTTACACATACACAAAAAATGTGTTCTTGTTCTGTTTCATTGGTGAATCAGAAACTAGTAAATATGATAAGCAAAGATTGTCAAAAATGCCATACCTTCATCCAATTGTGTAGCAAAACTTCATGTTGCGTGTATTTTCTAAATCTTGTTTTCATACCTTTAGGAACCTTTTCTGTGAGATTTCTGGCATTGTTAGATGGGCAAGAAAAACACTGCATTTTCTACTTGATTGTTTTCAGTGTATAATTTCAGTTATTTTTATTGTAGTAGAAAACCATTTTTTTCCCTGATGGTGTGTTGCTTTTTGGCCTTTTACTATTTAAGTAATAAACCTCAGAAGAGGTTTCTAAACACTTACGAGACTGAAAATTATGCAATTTTAGGCATGGGGAAAAATGTAGATATTTGTATCATTATGGACTTGATTTACTGATATTATAAATATCTAAAATCTCAGAGGATAATGTGCAATGTACTTTGTTAATGATATACATTGTGTATATTTAGGTCATACAAATACGGTACAGTCTTGCAATGTTTACAATGTATATACAGCATTCCTTCCTATAGCATGGCTCATAATTTTCTGTCTGGGTCACATTGGATCTTACCCTTATTCAGGATGGATCCTGAAGAGAACATATATTCTTTTATGAGGAAAATATCCCAAGCAAATTCATAACTAGGTTATTAGGGTTTTATTTTCCCCCTACTGGGTGCATGCACTTACTGGAGAGGGGGGAGAAGAGAGAAGAAAAAATCATCTTTTGGGGGGATGGCCACACTGCAATTACTTCTCCATTTCCTTTTTGGGATTTGGGCAAAGCACACACACACACACCTGGAGTGTTTTTCAAGCTACTATGTCTGGGCCTCACCTCTTCAGTTATTTGGGGTGCAAATGCCCTAACCATCATACCACCAGCTGGTGACATGGCTCAGTTTTTATATAAGGGTAAGTTAATTCCCTTAGGATAAAGAGGAATTGCTTTTGATGGAAAATTGGTTCAGGAAAATTTACGGAATTCAGAGGTTAGCCTCATTTGAGTGTACACAACTGTCTGTTTGAATCTTCGAGGTCCATTCATTCTCAGCTAATGCTGCTAGCAGGACACTGGGCAGGATGGTACATTGAACTGACGTCATAACTCACAAATATAAAAGTCCTGTTTTGGGGGACCTGCAAATGGTGTAATGGTTATATCACTAGACTCCAAAGGAGTCGACCATGGTTCAAGTCCCAGACCCAGCAGCTTAAACTCAAACTGGGTGCATGTGCATCGTGCATGCCCAAAACCCTGAGAGCAAAATGGAGGAGAAGGGATTGTGGTGTGGCTATCGTCTCTGGGGGGTCATTCTGTTTCTCTGGTGAGCACACACACCCTATAGCAAAAATCTATTTAAAAAAATCATATTTTGACTGCCTCAGGTATCACACAGATGATGGCCATAAAATCTCAAGAATGAATATGTGACCAAAATAATTTGTCTTCTCAATTTGAGTAATATTGTACACAACTAGCTAAGCACCATTGTTCCTACCATCAAAATACTCTCAATTTTGATTCTGTACACTTTACACAGACCTTTGGGAAGATTGAAGAGAAGTGGTGTTAAAGTACAATTGCAATAATTATGGGTATTACCTTGTACATTTTTTTTTAGAGTTTTTCTTTTCCTCTCATAGGAATATGTATGTGCTTGCTGGAGGGAGACAGAGAGGAAAACTGCAACAGGGAAAGTAAAAAGTCACTCCCTAGAGGTGGGGAGAATGGCCACACTGCAATCTCTTCTCCTCCATTCCCTTTCTGGGCTTGTGAGCGCAGCATGTATATGCACCCAGTGTGCTTTTTCAAGCCACTGGGTCTGAGACTTGAAACATGTGGGGGTCCGGCGCCTTATTTACCACACCACCTGCTGGCTTCTGTATAATACTTTATAAATTAAAATGTGAGCTCAAATATATTATCCCACCCAAATTCTCATCATTGTTTTTATGAAGTATTAATAGGTATTGTTTGGTGGCCAGCAGGTGGCCTGGTGGTTAAGGCCCTGGACTCACATATGGCTGACCACCAAGTTAAAGTCCTGGGTCTGGTAGCTTCCTTTGTCACTTCCCATCTCTTTCTGGTCAAATTAAAATAATAAATAAATAATTAATTAAAATAATTATTTTTTAAAATAGATATTGTTATTTCATTTGTATAGGTGTGGTAACTCTGGCTGCAAGTTACACTTTTGCTTTTTCATATAATTTCATACTTAATTGTTTTTAAACCAGAATAAAATAATGCTTCCACATTGTGAGAAATAGATTTATGTGTGCTCCTGGGAATACTGCTTCAATGACTAGGTTGCTTATTCCAAATAAATAGCTGCAGAGAAGGTAAGTGTATTTTCTTTTGAATATGTGAGTGACTGATATAGAAATTATGCATTTTGTTGCTACAGCACCATGTAGTGTTGCGTTCCAAACAGATTATGCAACCCATCAGTGACTCAGCTTTTCTCCTGAGCTATATACTATTTTGTAGGTCAAGCACTTGTAATAGATATGCATTTTTCTATTTTATGTGTCTGTGAGTTTTGTGTCTTAAATAGTGTTCCATTTTGTAAATGTGAGCATTCTAGCACTGATGTGTTGTAGGACTGTGAAATAAATGATCACTATTTGGTTTTAGGTATTGTTTAAATGAATGCACTATAAATGTCTTTTGTTAAAAGGCACACAGATGAGAATGTGACTTTAGCGCATATTTGGGATTTTAAAATCAATTCACAAAGCATTGAAACCTCATTTTTCATTTCTCCTCATAAACTTTCCTACAAAAGTCTTTTTAGATTCAGAGAAAGCCTTGGGTGCGGCATTAGTCATTATATTTAAGTATGATAATTAATTTAGCTTAATTTTGTTGGCGGATTTGCCTCTTAGGAAATCATTTATTTATTTGGATAGTGGTTTTGTAAACATCACTTAAAAAAGTAAACAACACTCAGAAAGATTGATTAATATATCATTTTTAAAACACACATAGGTATCTCTGAAACCTAATTTTAGGATATTTCTGTCTTACCAGAATGCAAATTAGGTTATTTTAGCAATTATTTTCTCTTTCTGTACATATTCCTCACACACATTCTTCCCCAGGGCTCTGGGAAAATAATCACACTCTTGAAAGCAGTGAGGAAAAAACAGAGAAAGATTAAGCTGAACTCTGACTTATTTTGTCTACTAAGAGTTCTTTGCTCCACAGTAGTGGGACTGCCAACTGACATCAATAGAAGGTAGTTTTGTGAAAAATGTGGGCTCATCACTCAAGTTGTCCCTGAAGTGTTGGAGACCCAGAAGCTATCAAAAACTAAAGGAAACTTTTTTTTTCTTTTTTTTGTTTCTAGTGCTTCCACAGAAAACTAAACGTCTGAAAATTAGCCTGTTTATCTGTGTTAACTTACAGTGAACCATCGTTTCGGACTGAGCTCCTGCACCCGTCCCAGTGGACTAAAGCAAAATGGAGTTACTCCTGCTGAGGCTGCATGCCACCCAGCCAGACCTACCATGTTTATTGGACCCTCTACAAAATCAGGAAAGGGATTGAAAGAGACAGAGAAGCTAAATCTCCAAACTGGACAGTTTTGGCCAGCAAGATAAGGAAGTCCCTTCTACTTTAATCTATAGAAGGAAAGGAACTGAAACAATTAACTTGCTTTTAGTTTTTTATTGTACATTGACAAATGATAGTTCTATATACTTATGGGTTACAATCAATCTGCTTTTTGTTCTCTGTTACGGCTTTCTTTAGCATTTTCTGACTACAAAGTCAATTTCCTCTGCTCAGTTCATTGAAATATTTTTTCTGTTTTATAGAATAAGGTGTTGATCAATTCCAGAACGGCAAATGATAGCCGATTAGGATCTTAAATGACATTATTTTTGGCACTTGGGTGCTCTACACACACCCACTGTGCCTGTTCGCTGAAAATCAATTACTTGTTTTGTAAAATGGGTTAATTCTAGGGTTTGGTTTTCAATAGTTCAGCTTTTTCACTCAATGAATTTCAATGAAGTATGATTCAGCCTTGTATTTAGGCAAAAAAAAAGTTAAAGTTTTTAAAATATTTCCACCGGGAAATTTAAACTAGGAATGCTGATAGGCTGATGATAATGGAAGTTTGTCACTGGGATAAAAACACTTCATGTTATGTCACTAGTTACATAAATTTACATTCAAAAGTTGTTCCTCTCAGGAAAGTGTGTCACTTATAAAAGAAACAGTTGCTGTTTGAGATAAGCGGATGCTGCTATTTGGGGGCTGGTTCTCTTCTGGTAGGTTATGACTAGGTCTCTGTGCTGTGTTTTTAGAGCTCGCCCTGCTTTTACCTCTTTAATGGGAATTTCCTTGCCAGTTTTACTTCTTTACAACATCCACAATTTCTAACTGCTATGCTTAAATTAATTTTAGCTTTGCAGGAAAAGAATCATTACATGGAATTTCTCCCCCTCACACAGTTGTTACAATGTTACTGAAATTTTTGAGGTCACTGTACATATCTGAGTTCCAAATTTAACTTCAGCAAAGTGGAAGTGGGAAATACCCTCTTCCAGCCTCCAGCTCATTCACCCCTCCCAGAGCTGCATTCATTTCTATTCCTGTCCTTATTTCTTTATTTTAAACTTATAAACTGAACTTAATTTTAATCACTTGCAGAACTTGAATTAGATAGCACTGAACATCAGTTAATTACCTGAACTGTAGATATTAAGATATTTCCTAAGGAAAAAATTAGAACATTATTTTTTCAGAGTAGAGGAAGAACACTATATTTTCAGAGTAGAGGAAGGCAATAGTCCTATTTGTTTCATATTTTGGTATGAAATATAAAATTGGCCTGCCTTAATAGTTAAATTTCCCCATTTTCTCTTTCTTTCTTTCTTTCTTTTTTTTTTTTTTTTTTTTTTTTTTTAGTTGAGACAGAGACAGTGAGAGGGAAAGTGAGAAATCAATCCCTGCCTGGGGTGAGGAGGGATAGCTACACTGCAATCCCTTCTCTATTCTCATTTTGGGATCTTGGGCATGCACCCACGCACACACACATGGCATAACTATCAAGCCACCAGGTTTGGGACTCGAACTGCAGTTGATCAATGGGAGTCCAGTCATGTAACCACTATGTTACCTGGTGGCCCTCCACATATTCTTTTTATCTATTAAAATACTATCATCAGCAGATAATTTTACAGAGAATTTCAATTTGTAAATTGTGATATTCTCAAAACAAAAAAAAACTTTAAAAAATTAAAATTATTGGGGCTGGTAGGTGGGATGGTGGTTAAGAGCACTGGGCTCCCACATGGCTGACCATGGTTGGATTCATGGACCTGGAAGCATGCATTCTCACTTTCTCTCTCTCACTCTCTCTCTCTCTCTCTTGCTTTCACTCTCACTCCTGCTCTGTCACTCTCTGGTCAAATTAAAATGAATAAATAAATAAATTGTTCAAATTAAAATGATTAAAATAAAATATCCTTTAAACTGTTCTATTTTGGATACCTTCTTATGATTAATTATGAGCTGATTTAAGAGAACCTTCTGGGGACCAGGAGATGGCGTGGTGGTTAAGAGAGCTGGACTCCCTCATGGCCGACCATGGTTTGAGTCCTGGACCTGGTGCCATGTTTTCTTACTTTCCCTTCCTCCTTTGCTCCCTCTCTCTCTCTCACTTTGTCCCTCTCTGGTCAAATTAAAATAAATTAATTAAATAAATAAAGCTCAATAAAATAATTATTTTTTAAAAAAGATAGTGTTCTGAACATAGATGTAGACATATAGTATGTTTTTATAAAATTTATTTAAAAATAGGTCATATATTTTATTTTATGGTTTAAGTTTCTGTAGAAACCTTGCATTCTTTAAAAAAAAAATGACCTTTAAAGAGATATTTTTGCTATAGGGTGCTGATCAGAGAGACATAAAGTGAGAAATCACCCCATGGGAGGGGAATGGCCATGGTGTATTCCTTCCTTTTTCATTCTCCTCTCAGAATCTTGGGCATGCATATGCACAGGCCTGGTGTGAGTTTAAGGCAGCAGGTCCAGGACTCAAACCGACTACGTAAAAATCCAACAACATAACCATTACACCATCTTCTGATTCTGTAAAAGGTGTGTTTCAATAAGATCCCAGGCTCGAGGGAAACACAGGCCTGTTTGTGGCAGCGATTGGCTGTGTATTTTTACTCATGGTAGCACAACAGGCAGAGACAAGAAAACAGTGAAAGAGGGACAATGATTTCAGAAACCAGTAGACATTAGTCTCCGCCATTGCCCGGTTAGCCTGGGCTCACCAAAGTGATGCAATGGTAATAGCCCAACTTCCATGCCTTAAGGGATGACCTCTACTCTTGTCTTAAAGTAGGCTATTCTTTCTTATTTTCTGCTATAGTACTGTTACAAAGAGTTTATTAGTTTTATTAACTTTTCAAAGAACTGAAACAAAGCTTTATTACGTTTCTTTTTACATGTGATTATAGTGTCATTATTGATTTTGTTAATGTGCTGCTTTATGCCTTTTTTTTCTCCTGAGATATTTTTGCTATAAGGAATGTGCACTTGCCAGAGAGACGAGAGATCAAGAGATAGAAAGTGAGAAATAACCACCCAGGGGAAATGGCCACACCACATTCCCTTCTTGTTCATTCTCAAGATTTTGAGCACATACACTCATGTACCTGGTTTGAGTTTTACACTGGTGCGTCTGGGACTTGAACTGCTGTCAATTTTGTGAGAGTCCAGTGACATAACCATTACACCATTTGCTGTTCCCTGTGCCTAACATTTTAAGGTGGATATTTACGTAGTTGCTTTTTAGGCTTTTTTTTTGGATGTATATTTTGAGGTAGGAAAATATTCCCCCAGGAAGACTTTTAGCTGCATTCTACAGGTTTTCATATGATACATTTTTATGTCAGTTCATTAAAATATTTGCTATATTTATTGTGATTTTTTTGAGTCATGAGCTCTTAGAAGTTATCTTTTAAACAAATCTTTAATTCTCTCTTTGTTATTAATTTCTAACTTTTTTTGTGGTCAGTGAACATATTCTATATAAGTTTATAACATTTAAAGAGACATTTTTATAGTGTCATACTTTTTTTTTTTTAGTGAAAAAGATTTTTGCTCTAGTACTTGTGCACTCATAGGAGAGACAAGAGAGACAGAGACACAGAAAGTGAGAAATCACTCTCCAGCGGGGTGACCACACAATCCCTTCGCCATTCTCCTCTCAGGATCTTGGGCATGCATGCACACGTGCCTGACCTGAGTTTTAAGCCACTAGGTCCGGGACTCAAACAGCAGTCGACTATGTGGTAAGTCCGGCAATGTAACTATTACACTATCTGCTGGTCTCAATGTCCTACATTTTTCATAGATGTCTTATTTGTACTTGAAAAATAAATATCTTCCATAGTCAATTTATGTAGTGATTCATACATAATTGTTGCACTGTTTAATCTTGATAAAAAAAATCTTCTATTATCTTTGTTGAGTTTTTGCCTACTTATTCTATCAGTTACTGAGAACTGTTTGGTAAAGTATCCCATGATGGCTGTCATTAGCCCTATCTCCTGGTATTTCAATGTTTGCTTTTTCTCAAGTTTGACCAGAGGAAGGACAGAAGGCCCGTCCAGATTGGAGGCAGGAAGTCTAGTTAGGAAACTTTCTGTAGTGGGGTTAAAAACAAAGAGGAAGACATGAAAGGCAGTGGAGGAAGAAATGATATAACAGTAGACAAACTACATAAAACCAAGACTCAAGAGAAGTCGCTCCCAGTCTATATGACTGGGAGGATATTGACTTTGTTAGGCCTGGAAGGAGCATATCCTCACCATGAGATATTTTAATCACAACGTAATCATTTTTCTACTTTTACATCATGTACTATAATATTTCATCTTATTTTCACTGTCTGTTGTCAAATATCCACCCTCTGCAGGTCACTTTCACAGATCTCTGCTTCCCCCTTTGTACACCTGTACTCCCATAACATTTATAATCATTGACACATCGTTGGATAATTACTGTTGGATGGCATTTTGTTTATTACTGTGTTGAATGAATGGTTCATGTCTCCCCCAGCCAGACTATAAGTTCCTGAATGCTAGGAATGTATTGTGTAAATCCCGTCTGAATGTTAAATCCTATCTTATTTTTATTTTTTATATAGTCTATTCAACTGGAATCAGACTAAAATGAGCCTTGCTTAAGAGAAATAAGTAAATAGTTTTTATCGTCACCATACCAAAATGTAGGTATTTCTGAAGCTTCTTAAATTTTAACTTGAAATAAGAGTGACATAAACACTTAGAAATGTTCATTTTAAGGTTTTTTTTAAGTTTATTCATTTATTGTTTCCATGAGTGATAGAGAGACAGACAGACAGACAGAACCTCCAACGCAGTTTTAACACTGTGATCCACACCCCATCTTCCATCAGCCTTGAATCATGGGCAAGCCTGGGCTTGGTACTAAGGTAGGTCTACAGATTTAAACTACTAACCTTCCTGGTACTATTGCCTCACAAAATACCGTGTTTTACCACTACACCACCATCTAGCCCCTAGAAATTTTGGCTCCCTAGAAATAATAGCTAATGTTCATGTCCATAATCAAATTTGTTTTTTTGGTGCTGATAACCTACACATCATCTCTTGAGCATTTACAATTTGGATAGCTTTTCTAGTGACATAAATGTTGAAGAATTAGATTTTTTAAATATAATAAAAGAAAACCATGTGAAAGCGTTTTAAATAATGCAGAAATGAATTATCTCATAAAGGAAACACACAGGGATCAAGAGTGCTCCAGGCCCAGTGTGTCAAGATCCAGCCCTTCTCTATGTGATGTTTGTAGGAAAAAGAAACTACAGGGTGGATATTCTTAAATTCAAAATGCTTGAGACCAGAGCATATTGAAATTTGGACTTTTCCAGATTTTGGAGTATTTGCATATATGTAATGAGGTATCTTAGGGATGGTACCAAGTTTAATATGAAACTCATCTATGTCTCCTATACATCTTATCCTCTTATACACACAGCCTGAGGGTCATTTTATATGATGTTTTCAAATTAGCATTCGGACTGCAACCTGTACACAAGGTCTCATGTAAAAATGTCCAGTTGTAACATCATGTCAGCACTGAAAAATTTCCAAATTTGGAGCATTTTGAATTTCAGATGTTCAGATTAGGGATGCTCAGCCTGCATTTTCTTCTCTGTACTCACAGCATTTCTGACACCAGATGGGTGGGGACTTTCCCCACACTAAACCATTCTCCAGTTCTCTTTGAACACCAACTGGGTGTCTTACAGTCTAATTTAATCTGACACCATGATCTATGAGGAGCGAGCGTAGATTCCACAGTTTAGATGCTTAGTCACGTAATACGCCCCTCCCCCTACCTTTAGATGCCAGCCACAAGTCCACATTGCTACCTGTGCTTCTGACCTATTGTCCCTTCCTCCGGTTTGATCATTTGCTCATAGAACTCAATAAAATAGCTTATTTAGTAGATCTCCTCTTTATGTATCCATAAATGGATATAACTCAGGAACAGCTAGATGAGATACATGTGGCAAGGTATGCGGGGAGGGACACAGAGCTTCCATGCCCATGCCAGTGGTTCCACCCTCCCAGCACTCTAGTGTTTGCCAACCTGGGAGCTCTCTAAATCTGTGCTTTTGGGTTTTCATGGAAGCTCCAATATACATAGATGTGATTGGTTAAATCATTAGCCATTGGTATGTAAAGCTCAGTCCTTCTGTTTTATCCAGTGGTTGGGGATGGGGCTAGAAGTTCCAACTCTAATTCTGTGGTTCATTCTCCTGATAACCAGCCCTCCTCTCCTGTAGTTATCTGGAGGCTCCCCACAAGTCATCTTATTAAAATAAACTTAGGTACAGGTGAAAGTGCCTGTTGTGAATAAGAAAAGATGCTTGTCTAATCTTCTTAGTTTCTATAATTTAGCAAATTCTAAAGATTTTAGAAGTTCTGTATATTTCTATTTTAAAATTTTTAGAGTTTATTTCTTTAATGACAGTGAGAGGCAGAGAGAGAAAGAGAGAAACACTCCCAACAGGGACTTAAGCTCTTGTCCACTCTCCAGCCTTCCTAGTCAGTCAGGATCATGGGTGGACAGGGTGTGTTGTACACAATCTGTTGTGTACTGGTTGACTAGGGAACTGAACTCATGATCTTCCATATGACCCATGATTACTTGAGCAGCATGTTACCGCTACACTACCAAAACATCCCCAAATATGTATTTCTAATTATAAACCACAGTATCACAGATAGCTTTATCTTCAGTTGATTTCAGAAATGCACATATATATTGGGTCATTGGGAAAATCATGACAAATTATTGCATAGAAAATTCTGTCATGACTTTTACGACACCTATGGTATAAAGGAGGATTGTCTCTCACTTTAACTCCATTAGCAGTAAGGGATTCTTTTCCTCATTCTCCCTGCAGATTTGTCCTTATATTTCATTGGTCAGAATTATAGTACTCAATACAAAAGCAATTATTGCTGCAGGGCACCAAAAATACACCACCCTAAAATATGATTATAGGAGACCAGAATATGCCACCCCAAAATATGCCTCATTAGTATAAGGATTATTTTGAGCTGATTATTTTGAGAAACTGCAGACACAGGAAAAGCTCAGAACACAGAGTAGAAGTTACCCTCCATAATTATATCTATAGCAGTACTCCCTTATCCTCAGAGGGGACATTCCAAGACCCTCCAGTGGATGCCTAAAACCTCAAAATGCATTGAATCCTTGTTATGTAGTAGTATTCCCCCTCGTCTGCAGTTTCACATTCTGAGATTTTATTTACTCACAATCAACTGTGGTCCAAAAATATTTGAGTGGAGTACAATAAGACATTTTGAGAAAGAGACTGTATTCATATAAATGAAATGTTGTTCAATATATTATAATAATCATCCTGCTATTTTATTAGTTATTGTTAATCTCTGTGACTAATTTATAAAGTAAAAATCTCAAAGGTCATTTTATTACTGAGACAGAGTAAGAGAGAGAGACTCTCTGTAGGGTTTTCCCACACAGGATCCTACCCCAGCCTCCCAGTGAGCCGGTATCGTGCCTACATGTTCAGATAGACCTGGGATCTGGACCCAGTTCTCTCTTCTAGTTCCAGTAATACACAATGGTATGCTACTGCTTGAGTCACTGTGCCTGGACTATAAATTAAATTTTATTAGTGTGTGTATAGGAAAAAATAGCATATATAGAGCTGGATCCTACCCACCATTTCAGGTACCCAATGGGCATCTCAGAACACATCATCTGCAAATAATCCGTACTGTTTTTTTCCTATATATACATTCCTATAATAAAGTTTCACTTCTAAACTAAGTGAATGTATAAGAGTTACTAGAACACACTCCCTGCAGTCCTGTGATAGTTGGTTATCACCAAGATGGCAACATGGATGTGTGGGTACAAGGGATAATTCACGTCAGAGTGGATGGAACAGGAGGTCATGAGGTTTTTATCTGCCAGAAAGGTGGGCAACTTAAAAGTTATGAATTGTTTATTTTGGGAATTTTCCATTCAATTTTTTTTAACTGTAGTTGACTGCAGGTAATTGATAGTGGAGAAGTTAAAAAAATAGATAAGAGTGACTACTGAATAAAGAAACTTCTCATTTGTAAAGCTCTTCAGCCTCTGTGCCAGGAAGAGGAATGACTCCAAGTCATTATAGACTTAAGCAGGGAAGAAGGCATCAACTTAAATCTCCATTTAAAAAAAAAATTAATGAAATAACAGCTTGTTGTTTGTTATTATTTTCCCCTGATCACTCTTCCGTTACTATGCTTCCCCATAAACTTTTTTCTTTGTTTGTGGACACTGGTATTTAAGCCTCAATTTAAAGCCACATCTTTGAGATATACTCATTGCGCTGAGCATGTCACATGCAGACCTGAGGTATCCATGCTATTCAATTTCTCTTTACATCGCTCTTCATTATAGGGGTGTCCCACCTAAGAAGGGCAGAGAGAAAAAATTTTTCCCTCCCCTACTCTGCAAAGTAGAGGTGGATGACCATAACTACTGTAGGGTGAATAGGATCCACTGTCTTTTTTTTTTTTTTTTTGGCCAGGGCATGCGTGTGCTCACCAGAGCTGACGGAGGGAGAAAGCACACCCTGATGAAGTGTGGTCATACTACAGCTTCTTCTAGTCCATTTCTCCATCCCATTGGGATTTTGGGCACATGTGCACATTCCCCAGGCATGTTTTTCAAGCACCAGGGCTAGATACCAAACTATGTGGTCAGTCATGTGGGACCTGACTCCCTACAGCACTAGTAGGCCACAGGGCTAGTGCCTATCTTTGTTTTAAATGGGATGCTTTCCTCACTCTTGTGGAGGAAAATGTGGATAGCTAAGTAAAATCTGGGTGCTTTGTGAACTCCAGTGAGTTCTAGAGTTCTACAATGTTACTGCACAAAAGGAAGAATTTTACTTCAGGACAATGTCTTAACTAATTTTGTCCCCAACATTATGTTTATTTTTTCTGTATATTATGTATAATAAATTTTATGTGATAAAGAAACAATACAAAGCATTAGAATCTATTACTCAGATCCCAAAGGTCAGTTAGCACATACAGTATAATAAACTCAGAACCATGTTAGAGTCGCACATGGTATTCTAGGGTATTCTCTACAAGACTAAATTTTGCCTACGACATTCAAAACATTATCTGGTGACATTTCTAGAAAGGTCTGAGAAACTACAGGTTACTACTGACTAACTAAAAAATGGTTTTTCAATTTTGTTATTCAACTGTGTTCACTTTCCACTTGGTAAAATAATAGTACTTAAACTAACAAGCAAATTTAAGTTTTGAAAATGCTGCACATGAGGAAAAAATTTCCAGTTAGTATATCCTTACTTACCTCTCCATCCCTGTCTGTCATCTCTCTGTCTACAAATCTATCCATCACCTATTATATTTACATATTAGTTTTATAACCATAGCCACCACCAGAAGTAATTTTAGGATCTAAGTCCGATATGTCTTTTCTACCTAATCTTTTATCCTACTCCTCCCTGGCATTGATTTTTGTAAAGATAAACAGTTTTAGATCCTTGAGGCTAAGCACATAAAGAGTTGGGAAGCATCCTAGCTGACAGAAAAAGGGAACACTATTATCCCTCAACAACCCTTGCATTCAGTAAGCCCCATCCCATGACTGATTGCGCAGGAAACACTTGAATGCTTGGGATCCACTTTCTAGCTCTTTTCTCTTCTCTATAAGGTTGTTTGGAAAGTCATAATATATATTTTTTTCAATACAAAAATGCATCATGACTTTCCTGACAACCACCCCATAATCTGGAGTTATCCTGATCTGTATCTCTCTACATTTTTAAGTAAGATAGGCCTAATAAATGTCTAGAGAGAGAAGAAAGATCTTTGAGTTAGAATGAGGCAGCAAGTAGTTTCCTCCCTCTTCAGCGGACATAAAAGCTGAACTCTTAGTTGTCCTAAATTTTTCCAAGTATGAATTTAATTTTATTTTAATATTATCTGATATTATACTAGAATATACATTTTTTGGCTAAGTATTCTATGTAACTGCATTATAAAAGAGGTCTATTACCTTTTTATTCAATAAAATATACTTAGAAAAATAAGTTGTCTTTACTTTGAACTTACTGTTGGGAATAAAACTCCAGAAAAAGAATATTGCTAGTAACATCTAAAAATATCACTAATGTGTTTATTTTCCTAGTTATAATACAGTATTTGTAAAGGCCATGAAATGTAAATCATTTACTTAAAAATATATGTTATAAAAATCTTGAAAAAGATTTTAATAAAAGAATAATCTGTTAAATATACTATTTTTCCTCAATGCTAATGAGCAATAATCTAAGCTTTCTGTGGAGTATGGAAGTCCAGCATTTCTTGGTGTGTTTCTTAAGTCCACTACCCTTTCAGTTTTGAGGAATCAACCATCAAGAGGCTCACTGATATTTCCAGGAGGCAATGGTTGGGGCCCAGCCTGTGGGGAGGGGGTTGTCCTGAGTACATTGAACTCAGTGACCTTCAGACAGAGTCAAGGTGGGTAAACACAGCCTGGCAGTTCAGGGGGCCTGAGTGGAAGAGAGGGAACAGCTCTGCTTTAGGACTCTGGCCCACTCCTAGAAAACGATCAGGGTTGGGGCCTTGGCCTCCTGGTAGGTTTTCAAAAGTTCCTTGTGACGTGGTAATTCTCACATCTTCTAAGGACTCAAATGATTTCAGCAGGGACACCATCTCTTCTGGTTTGGCACATTTGGATCTTTTAGTTCTTGATCCAGGGAACTTAATTTCTCCCTCAGCATTAAGTTGATCCTTCTTCACCTTTCTCTAAGTTTTGGTAAGGCTGGGATATTTAAAGACTTTGTTTTGCCTCTCTCTCTCTCTAAAGATAGCCTAATCCCTGTACTGTCCTTTTGAGCAGCCCTAAGCTTACCGACAAGTGTTCCTTACTCCTGAATACATGCAGCCAGGGTTTCTGCAAACTGTTTTTCTTGCCTTACATAAAGTAGATTTCTAATAGACTGAACAAGTCTGAGCAAAAATCAAAGGCCAACCAGTAAACAGATGAGAGCTGGGCGCTCCTGTGCCTCCTACAGGAAAGTGAGAAGTGAGCACTGGACTCAGATTATCGGGCAAGGGTTCCTTCACTGCTTCGTCCAGCTTCTCAAATACCAGCCCAAAGTCACACTCCACAGAAGATCGAGGTCTCTGCCTGGCACTGCAACTATGAAAGAGCCGTGGCCAGTAACTGGATCCAAAGTCACAACAAGCCCTAGGGAACATCTCAGCATTCCACCTGGAACCCAACCAGCAAGTGATTTTCTGAATGACGGGGCAGAATAGTGGGAGGAGGGATATTCGGAAAATTGAATATGTTTACCCCCATTTATATATCAGAGTCATTTTTATTTCTGTGTATCCTGATGCTTTTATACCAATATAAAAAGTATTGTGAAATGTGTAATTGTAAGTCTATGACTTGACAAGTTTTTAAACCTTTATACCCCTCTGCAGTACCCAACTCCCCAGCAATACATGAATCATGTTCATTAGGATAGAAATACTCTATGTAACTTTTATATCAATATCTATCCGCTATGATCATGTGTAACCTCTACTTTGATTTTTACTCATGTAAATCAGTTTCGCCATGAAGATCATAGAATTAAAGAAATCACAATGTACACTTTATTAGCTGTCTCTTTGGCCCAAAGCAACAGTTGATACGGTTTTTCTGTAGATAAACAGTTCACTGTGCCATGTATGAGTAATTTGACATTGTATGAGTATATGATAATACTGAGTTGTTGGAAAAGTCATGATGCATTTTTGCATAGAAAAAAAAAATATGTCATGACTTTTCCGATGACCCAATATATTTCTACTTGGATTGGTTCCAATATGGGCTTGTAAGGATAAAGCTACTGTGGTTATTTAATTGCATGGGGTTTTCATAAATGTGTTTTTATCTGCCCTTCATGTAGAAATTCTGGGTTAGGGCATGCTAAATATTATTTGAAACAGTTTTATTGGGCTATAATGTACACATAATAATATTCAATTTTCTAAAAACAGCTCATTGAGGGAACCAGCAGTTAGCGTAATGGCTATGTCACTGGACTCCCACGTAGTCGACCACGGTTCACGTCCTGGACCTGGTGGCTTAAAACTCACGCCGGGCGCGTGTGCGTGTGTGCCCAAGATCCCGAGAGGAGAATGGAGGAGAAGGGATTGCGGTGTGACCATTGCTCCTGGGGGGGGATTTCTCGCTTTCTGTCTCTCTGTCTCTCTCTGTCTGTCTGGTGAGCGCACACGCCCTATAGCAAAAACCTCTCAAAAAAAAAAACCAAAACAACTCATTGATTTCTTTGTAAATGTACAGAGTTGTGCAACCACCACAATCCAGTTTTTTTTTAAAGAATTATTTATTTATTTCCACTTGTTATTGTTATTTATTTATTTTTTTATTGGACAAGAGAGAGAAAGGGAAAGTGAGATAGCAAGCCACCAGGTCCAGGACTTGAACCATGGTTGGCCATGTGGGAATCCAGCAGCCTTATCCACCACACCACCTGCTGGCCCCGACAATCCAGTTTAAAGCATTCAGTCACCTAGAAAAGATTTCTCTAACTTTTCTGTAATGGCTGCATTTTTGTTGTGGTAGTGGTAAAAATACTATGAAATCTATCCTTTTAACAAATGTATACATAAGTGTACAGAACAGTATGGCTAATACAGGAAAATTGTACAACACACACTTAGGACTTAATAACTTTGGATAATGTCCCATTAACTTTTCCCCTAGTCCCTAGCAACCACCACTAGTCTCTGCTTTTATGGATTCTAACTGTTTAGATGACTCAGATAAGTGGAATCCTTGAGTATTTGCCATTTCTGATTATTTCACTGAGTATAATGTTCTCAGGGTTCATTCATGTTGTCAAAAACAACAGAATTCCCTTTTAAAATCAATTTTTAATTGAGAATCAGTGTTTTATCTGTACATTGTAGAAAGATTTAATCAAGGGACCAGCAATTGGCATAATGGCTATGTCACTGAACTCCCATGTAGTTGACTGCAGTTCGAGTCCTGGACTCAAGATCCCTAGAGGAGGATGGAGTAAAAGGGACTGTGGCGTGGCCATCCCCCGGGAGGGGGGTGACTTCTCACTTTCTGTCTCTGTCTCTCTCTTTCTGGTGAGCGCACATGCCGTAAAGCGAAAACCTCTCCAAAGGAAAAAAAAGAGGAAAGGAAAGGTTTAGTCAAGAGAAATGGAAGAAGTCACACATAGAAAGATAGAGAAGTACTATATAATCTAACTGAGATGTGGAATGCCAGTACATACCGTCTTGGTTATTTTAACTTTGTAGTATATTTTGAAGTACAGTAATGTGATGCCTCCTCTGTATTTTGCTCAAGATTCCACTGGCTACTCAGAGTCTTTTGTGGTTCCATGTAAATTTTATGATTTTTTTTTTCTATTTGCATGCAGATTTTGATGTTTTCATAGAAACTGCATTGAGTCAGTAGATTATTTGGGAGTAATGTTTATATATTTTAGCAATATTAATTCTTCCCATCCATAGCATAGATGTCTTTCCTTTGCTTCTTCAATTCCTTTTTTTAAGTGTTGTTTAAGCCACCGAGTCTAAGACTCGAACCACAGTCAACTACATGGGAGTTCAGCGACATAGCCATTATGCCAACTGCTGGTCCCAGTGCTTCATAGTTATTATTATCGAAATCTTTTATCTCCTTAGATAAATTTATCGCTGGTGGTTGTTTTGTGATTGTTTTGTAGCTATCGTAAATGAGATTGTATTCCTGATCCTGATTGTTTTCTCAGCAATTTTGTTATTGGCATATAGAACACTACTGACCCAGTCATTTTACCGAATTCATTTATATGTCCGACAGTATTTTTGTTGGAAAAAAAATTTTTTTTTGAGAGAGAGAGAAAGATAGAGTTAGAAAACAAGAAAGCAGAAAGATGAGACAGACACAGAAAGAAAAAGCAATAGGTACTTGTGATTCCTTTTTTAAGTGTTGTTTAAGCCACCGAGTCCAAGACTCGAACCACAGTCAACTACATGGGAATTCAGCGACATAGCCATTATGCCAACTGCTGGTCCCAGTGCTTCATAGTTATTATTATCGAAATCTTTTATCTCCTTAGATAAATTTATCGCTGGTGGTTGTTTTGTGTTTGTTTTGTAGCTATTGTAAATGAGATTGTATTCCTGATCCTGATTGTTTTCTCAGCAATTTTGTTATTGGCATATAGAACACTACTGACCCAGTCATTTTACCGAATTCATTTATATGTCCGACAGTATTTTTGTTGGAAAAAAAATTTTTTTTTGAGAGAGAGAGAAAGATAGAGTTAGAAAACAAGAAAGCAGAAAGATGAGACAGACACAGAAAGAAAAAGCAATAGGTACTTGTGATAGGCTTTCAAGCTGTGATCCTCTCCCCCAACTTCCCAGTTAGCTAGAAGTACATCTTGGGCACGCATGCACACATGACCGGCGTGAGTTTTAAGCCACCGGGTCCGGGACGCGAACCGCGGTCGACTACGTGGGAGTCCAGCGACATAGCCATTACGCTAACTGCTGGTTCCCTGGAAAAAAATTTTTTTTTGAGAGAGAAAGATAGAGTTAGAAAACAGGAAAGCAGAAAGATGAGGGAGACACAGAAAGAAAAAGCAATAGGTACTTGTGATAGGCTTTCAAGCTGTGATCCTCTCCCCCAACTTCCCAGTTAGCTAGAAGTACAGGTATGTGGGCCTAGCCTGGCCTTGTTTAGATTGGTTGAGGATCTGAACCCAGGCCTTCCACGTAGCCCCAGCCCCAATTCTGGCCATGTGAGAGGGTGTGCTGTCCTCCAGTGCCTGTCTGCAAGTAGGAAGAGGCGGTGCATCAGCACGGATGGATGCCTGTGAGGCCTTTTTCCCAGGGTCCCCAACCAGGCTCACGGAGTATACCTCCAGACATGCTATGCAAGACAGCGGGGAGCACCTGTGACATGCTCCTCAGCCTAAAGGAAAAGGCCTCCAAAGGAGTTGACGTTCCTGAGCATCCCTTTCCAGTTACCACAGGGGCATCTCATGTTAGCCAGACCTGGCTGCCTTTATCATCTTAATGCAGAAGAAACTAGATATACCGAATTAGCTATGCCATGGGTGTGGGTAGCCAAAAATGGTGCCTCAATGCTTGAGACACAGCTGGCCCCAAGCTCTGCCTCTGGGTTCAGGACCTTCTGGGTACCAGTAACTTCACGGTTTTTACAGGCCTGGTTTGTTCTTCCAGGCCCAGCCTGGCCCAGCACTGACCCAGTCTCTTCTGCAGAGCTGAAGCGCAACTCCACCTGAAGGTCCAACCATTTAAGAGAGTGAAATCCCACGCTGTATCTCTGGTCCTGCTTCCAGCTGTCAGCAACTGTCAGATAGGACCCTGATGGAAAGGGTGTGGAGAAGAGGCCAGAGTCCCCATCAGATGTGATCATGTGTGGGCTGAGCCACAAAAAGACAAAATCTTTCTGGAGCTGTCTGTCAGATCAAGGGTTCTGGGAAGTGACAGAAGGCTTCACTGAGAAGGCTGTCTGCTCCTTTCTCTGCTGGTTTCCGGCATAAGGACCTACTGGTCGGCAGGATGTGTGTGTGCACGCATTTGTGAATGTGTGTGACATTGGCTTTGTTTCTTTCCTGTTAGCATGAAGTCCCCATGGCTTGACGAAAGCATGCTGCTATTTCTTCAGAGGAGAAGGGATGAGCAGCCTCTTGTGCCCAAGGCCTCCCAATGCCATGTTTCCTTGGGATTAGTGTGCAAACACCAACTGTATGATGGGGTCCACACATAGGTTCTTTAATACCACTGGCTGGTCCTGTTTCCCTGCTTCTGGGGTGGCCCTGAGCCCTTCCTATGCTTACTCAATGCAGGTCACAGGGTGATAGCACCTGAGACAGAAGAGGCGCCTATCCACAGGAGCGATCTCCTCATTTCTGTAGAAATCAGCACCAGTATTGATGGTAGAAATGGTTTCAGGCTCATGAGACACAATGAGCATCCCTCTGTACATTCTCTGAGAAATGTTACATTCACTCAAGGAGTCTGGTCTTGCTATATGGTTTGGGTAAGTTCTGCCTCAAAAAACAATGGGGGTTTTCATCTTGTTCATGGATAACCAAATGCGGGTGTTCATTTTAGGAAGCACCGATTTCTGCTTGTCTTCTCTTGCCATGCTGAGGGTGGTAGAAAGTGTGGCAGGGGCGGTGGCGGCCGGGTCGATTATGCTTAGGATTTGCCCTTGTCAGTTACTAAGGGTACCTACGGTGATCGGTCTGTAAGCATTGGAACAGTGGCCACTAGAAGTCCCAAAGGGCGATGTGGCCACCGGGTTGAGAGGGGCTGACGGTAAGTGCCGTCAAGTCTCACTATGGGTGTGCTGCTTAGCTGATTGCCTCGACCTCTGAACTCCTGCGGGCAGACGAGTGCAGCAAGCCCTTGGTTAGGCTAGTAAAGTCAGACAAGGCCACAGCAGGTGTGTGGCAGCAGATGTTTGTTCATCATCATTTTACAAGAAAAACCAGCATTCTACTGTTCGAGAAAATGGTGCGGTCTTTTCTAAGGTTTTTGGCATAAGGCAGGTGTACTCAGTGGAGGGAGACAGAGAGAGACAGAAGGAAAGTGAGAAATCACCCCCTGGAGGGGGATGGCCATACCATAATACCTTCTTCTTCATCCTCTTCTCAGGATCTTGGGCACTCATGCACACAAGCCTGGCGTGATTTACAAGCTGCCAAGTCCGGGACTTGAACCACAGTCAGTCATGTGCGAGTCCAGCACCTTAACCACCATGCCACCTGTTGGCCCTGGTAGTCAGGGTTTATGAAAACAAGCATGGGACCAGGCAACTTGAGAATCACACCAGGCATGTGAGTGTGCATGCCCACGATCCCGAGAGGAGAATGGAGGACAAGGAATTGCAACATGGCCATCCCCTCAGAGGATCATTTTTCTCTTT
>NW_006159803.1:483510-493339 GCF_000334495.1 Tupaia belangeri chinensis | reverse complement strand
ATGGAGGAGAAGGGATGGAGTGGTGGCCATCCCCGCTGGGGGGTGATTTCTCGCTTTCTGTCTCTATGTCTCTGTCTGTCTGGCGAGTGCACACACCCTATAGTGAAAAACCTCTCCCCACTCCCCCCCAAAAAAACAACTAAACTAAAAAACCTAAAAACAAAAACCCTTACTACCATCAACATCATTCCATATACAAAGGCCCAAAGAGATGTCAGCATGAAAGGGAAGAGAAAAAACATCAAGCTATAGCTGCAGAGAAAATAGGGAAAAAAATATAAAGTTTTATTTAGTATTTTTTGATTTTTTTTTTCATTTGCAGGAGAGAGAGAGGTACCCCTGACAAGGTCTCATCAAATCACCACTCTTACAGCCCCCCACTCCCTTCCCACCTCCAGGTCAGCCTAGATCACGGCGTCTGTGGGTGTGCCTGGTTTGTCCAGGTTAATCCGGGACCAGAACCCAGGTCCCCAAGTGGTGCCAGCACTGTGCGCAGGTGCCCCACTACTTACACCACATGGCTGGACTGCAAATGGAGAAATTCTGTAGTCAGGCACAAAATACATACATATACTCCCACTTATAAATAAATATGTTATTCTAAGCTAGTATCCAATTCCATTGAAATACATTTTAACAAAAAATTTCAAAATTGATGCTATTTAGAGCACTAAGTTAAAAAGCCTAGAACACTCTCTTGCTCTCATATTGTCCTTAAGCAGGTAATTATAGTACTTGGAATTCACTGAGAAATTACTATTTGACAGTCCCTATGTTAGTTAAGTGATTGACTTTCATCATTTAGTTTAAGCTTTAAACAACACTAAGAGGTAGATATTTTAATTATCTCTATTTTACATATAAAAATCCAGAGGCTCAAATGGGTTAAGAACGTTCTGTAAGCTCATACAGCTTGTCAAGAGTGTAAGTGGAATTTGTACCTATGTGTAACTGCAGAACTGATACACTTAACTAGTTTGCTATCCTGATCAGTTAAAGGAAATAACAATGTTAATATCAAGTTAGATTTGTTTCCTTCAAACAAAAACTATTTTCTCTTTCGATTCCCATGCAAATTCTCCAGTAAGCGCCTAAATATCTACATTTACATGGAATTCAGATTCAAATGGAATGCAGTGGTCATGCTACTTGACAGCAATCTTGCCAATTAAGCAGCATTCCTAATTGGAAGAATTTTGTACTGTGCATACACATTTGCTGTGTTCTCAGCGAGCTTGCAGCTGCTGGCATAGACATCATTAGAATCTAGGAAAACAACTATTTCCAAGTGAACATCAACATAATGCAAAACATGGTATGTCAGAAGTGAATACATTTGAATAAAAGTTAGTGACTGGGAAAACAGAATGTGATAAATCAAAGTGGAAAATTCCCTGAGGTCCAATGTTTAAGTTGCTCATGCAAAAGAGGAAAGTGGATCTTTAATAGAAAAGAATGACCAGAAAACTGGCCCTATGGTTTAATGGTTAAGGGAGCCAGATCCCATGTGATAGATCATGTAGTTTGAATCCCAGCCCTGGTGGTGGCTTGAAAAACATGCTAGGCGCATGTGTATGAGGTTCCCTAAATCCCAACAGAATGAAGAAGGGGGTGCAGTGTGATCACACTCAGTTGCAAGGGCTTTCTTCTCTCTCTGTGTGTGTAATGAGTATATGCACCCTCTAACCAACTGAAAAAACAAAATTAAATTTAAAAAGGAAGGAAGATAGGAAGCAAAGACAGGAAGCAGAGGAAGGAGTGGGAGAGGGTCAGAAATCTTGTTTTGCATTTACCAGGACAGAACTTATAAATACGGCAACCAGCAGCTGGTGTAATGGCTTTGTTGCTGGACTCCCATGTGGTTGACTGTGGTTTGAGTCCCACACCCAGTGGCTTATACTCACCCCTGGAGTGTGTGCGTACATGTTCAAGATCTCATGAAGAGAATGGAGGAGAAGGAATTGCAGTGTGGCCATCCCCCCATGGGCTGATTTCTTGCTTTCTGTCTCTGTTTCTGTCTGTCTTTCTGACAAGGGCACATGCCCTAAGCAAAAACCTCTCCCCTGCCCTCTCCCCCCAAAAAAGAACTTATAAATATGATTCCTCTTTCACCTTGGCCTTTCTCTATTTTATTTTCAGGAATGCTTGTGTATATTTTAGTTTTAGACAATCAAATTTTCTATTGTATTTTATGGTTCTTCCTAATTTCTGTTGGATAATATATTACTCGTTGGACACTATCCCCAAACTTTTATTTTTCATAGCAATGTGAACTATCATAGCTTTTCCCTGATGACAATGTTGGTTTTATAACCTGAGATGGGTAGAAAATATAGTTAGAAAACTTTGTAACAGTATACATTTAAAACTTAAGTGGCTTCTTTCTATTTCTTCTCCCCCACCCACATTCACTTTTTGTCATTCCCTCTAACCATTCCCAGGGCACTCCATGGAGATTGGTTCCTACTTTTGTTTCCTCCTGGCTCTCTTCCAACTTTAACCCAACATCTCTTCTTATTACCTAGTTTTCTCTCTGTTATCGTCAAAGTCTTGAAGAGCAGTGGGATTCACTGTCTCCACTTTTTCAGCTTCCATTCAGTCCTCCACCTCCTGCAGTTTGCTCTCTGTACCCCAGGGTGTAGGCAAAGCTGTTCTTGTTAAGCTTAACAGTGGTCTCCATCAAAGGGCAACTTCCTATTGATAATACTTATAAGTTCAGGTTTCCTTGACACATTTGAACACTCCTTACGGATATTTTCCATTCGCTTGCCATTATTATTCTGATGCACTAGTGCTTGTGCTTTTGTATTTCTGATCGCTGTTGTCTGTCTTCCTGATGGCATTCCCCTCTTTTCACTCTGGAATTGTGTTTGCTTCTGTGTGTCTCCCCTTAACTGGCTTTTCCCTCTACATGTTCTCCTTGCACAGTTTTATTCACTCTTGCATTTGATGGACCTAACACACTTGAAAAAATATACAATGATGTCCTACTACCCATAGTATTACCATCCTGCCAACCACATTACACATACCATGACCCTTACCGTGCGCAGGTGTATTCTTGGCTCCAAAAAATTCATATTTTTGACTGCTTAATATTTGCTGGATTGTATATATACAATATATTGTGCATCTATATATTTCATATAAATATATATTTATTTAAGTTTCTCTCTCCCATGAAAGAGAGACAGAGAGCACCTCCAACAGCATTCTGATATCATGACTGGCTCCCAGCCAATAGCCAGCCCCAGATCATGGGCAATGGCATACTCAGGGAAGTCTTCAGAACTGAACCGGGAACTTGCCCATGTGAGGCTGCCTTGCAGAGCATCTTGTTTTACTGCTATGCCACTGTCTGGCCCCACTAGACACCAATGAGGTTTTTTCAACTTCAGAATCCTTAGTTTTCCATTTACAATTTTATTATGCTCAAGGGGTTTATATTCTTTTTTATTTTTTATTTTTGAGAGGTTTTTGTTATAGGGTGTGTGCGCTTGCCAGACAGAGAGAGACAGAGAGACAGAAAGCGAGAAATCACCCCCCAGGGGGGATGGTCACGCCGCAATCCCTTCTCCTCCATTCTCCTCTTGGGATCTTGGGCACGCACGCACATGCGTCCTGTGTGAGTTTTAAGACACCGGGTCCAATATCCAAACCGCAGTCAACTACATGGGAGTTTAGACATAGCCATTACGCTAACTGCTGGTCCCTAAAGGGGCTTATATTCTTGTAGAACAACAGGAGCATACAAAAACCTGGCCTTCACAAACTTTTGTGAAATGTGAGCTACCCCTTCACTGATCTCTGCACAGTCATATTCATTCCAACCTGCACCATTTCTTCACCTGAGAGATGGTGAAGAGCTACTAAATGCCTATCAAATCTTGAGTTCACTCATGGGTCCATTTCCATCATTAAAATCTTGTTCTTCTTAGAATCTCGAGAGCTCGCTCCTAAGTATGAATTTTTATGGTCATTTTGTTCCAGCCCAAATTCTAGAATGCCCTATTTGGGTGCTCTATTATTGCAGGGGGAGGCAGGGAGGAGGTTGGAGGAGGGGAAGGAGACTTTCCATAAAATTAGATCCTTGCTGGTGGTTAAAGACTGGCTTTGCCTCAGTACCTAGAGAAGGACTAGCAGAGTACTCTCTGTTTAATAAATATGCTGTTAATTTGATTGAATCTTAAACTGAACTGAACTGCTCTGTGACCTTCTTCAATGCTGGAAGATGGGGGCAGAGCTTAGTGATGTAAAGCTAATGCTGATGTGCAAGGGAAAGCAGCAAATGATTGATTATGCAAGTCTGTAAGAGGAAGTGTTTTTGCAGCTATTCCTAGCTCAGTAAATCAAAAATAGCTTGCCAGATGTGACTCCCAGTTTCCTATAAAATTCATCCTTTTCTATATTCATTTAAAAAGCAAAGAAATAATTTTATACATAGTAATACCCAAAGGAAATTAGGCTGGCTGTCAGTATGTCCTTTCCTCTTTCCTCCCTCCCTTCCTTCCTTGCTTCCTATCAATCTATTTGTTAAAAACACATTTGAGTATGGAATTGAGCTGAGTTGGGCACATTTTCAGTCGCTGAACAAATACACTTTAATACTATGAAGATTTGTAATACTGATTCAATAATACTTAAGGGCTGAACTTGGTGAATATTGAGGTCCCTTCCATTTCTACAACTCTAATTCCGGTAATGTGGCATTTTTAATCATTTGCTAAACATTCGATAAAAGCTAACTTCCTATTTAAATGTGATGGCTCTCAGAATTAGCAAGCAGTTCATGTGTCTTTTCAGTAGCTTTAAACTAACCTTTACTTCATGACTAAGGTGCTACTCCCTGCCCCCATACATATATATACACATACACCATTAACTTATTTCAGCCACAGGAGCAATAACTCAAAACTAATATTTTTATGTTAGATTTATGAAACTACTTCAGTTCTTTACATGGCCTTAGAAATCTGGTCGTATGAATCATGGATAAAATATAGTCCCTTTACTTATATCCTCAGCTGTATTTCATTATTGTGAGTTTTAAAACTTTAGTGTTTGTAAGATTCATCTGGAGTCTTTGTGAAAAAAAAAAAAAAGTTCCTAAGCTCTCCTCCAGATAATATTGTCCTAATAGTTCTTAGGAAGAGCTAAGATGTCTGAAGTTTTACTAAGCACCCTGTGCAGATCTGATATTGGTGATAGTTTTCTCTGGAGCAAAGTTTGAGGCATTCTAATCCTTACCCATTACTCTCAATAACTTTTTGCAGTCTGTACAGTAAAAAACTTTAAATACCATAAAACATCAAATATCACATCGCCAGTCATAATTTTAGTATTTTTTTGTTGCATGTAACATGATATTTTTATAAGTGCAAAAACACATTTCAATCTAAAATTATATGTTGAAAGTTGCATTGAAAAGTCATGTTGGAGAATTTGTAAAATTGTGCACAATGTTATATAGGATTTTTTTTTAATATTAAGGACTTAATTGATATACTAGCTATAGCCATGTGTAAGTTTTAAATAACGTATTTTTTTTTTTTTTGGAGAGATTTTTGCTATAGGGCATGTGCACTTGCCTGAAAGGAAGAGACACACAGAAAGTGAGAAATGACCCCTCAGGGAGGATGGCCACACCACAATCCCTTCTTCTCTATTCTCCTCTCAGGATCTTGGGCATGCACTTGTGCCCAGTGTGAGTTTAAGCCACTGGGTCCGGGACTGGAACTGTGATCGACTACATGGGAGTCTAGCAACATAGCCATTATGCCAACTGTTGGTCCCATGTGCTCTATTATTTAACCAGTGAGTTACAGTTGACTGTCATTATTGACATTTTTTGGTTTATTTCTATTGACTTAACATAAACTAAAATCTTTTTTTTTTTTTTTTTTGGAGAGGTTTTTGCTATAGGGCGCGTGCACTCGCCAGACAGACAGAGAGAGACAGAGAGACTACCCCAGGGGGGGATGACCACGCTGCAATCCCTTCTCCTCCATTTTCTTCTCAGGATCGTGGGCACACATGCACACGTGCCCAGCGTGAGTTTTAAGCCACCAGGTCCAGGACGCAAACCTCGGTTGACTATGTGGGAGTCCAGCGACATAGCCATTACGCTAACTGCTGGTCCCCCTAAAATCTTAAACTATGTTTTAAATCTTTAGTAAGTATCAGGACTTGGATGGAGAGCAAAGAGAGCTACATTTACAGCATTTTTTTTTTAATTTTTAATTTTTCACAACTCTGTTTCTTTACGTACTTATTAAACTTATTCAACCTATTTTTAAGTTCATCTTTGCAGACTATATTAAAGTAATTAGTACTTACAATTATTACTTCAGTTATTTCAAGTGTATGGCAAATACTATGTACCAGTAATATAGAGAGGAAAAACCATGGTCACTGCTCTCAAATAGAAGAGAAGTGTTTGTATACTAATACTACTTGTGCTTTATATATAAAAGGTGTTCATAAATCAGTGGGCAATTATTTACTTATTTATTTTTGAGAGAAATTTTTGCTACAGGGCACATGTGCTCGCTGGAGTGACAGAGAGGGGCAGAGAGACAGAAAGAGAGAAATCACCCTCAAGGGGGGATGACCAGGCTACAATCTCTTCTCCATTCTCCCTTTGGGATTTTGGACATGCACACACATGCACCTGGCGTGAGTTTTAAGCTGTGGGGTCTATGACTCTAACTGTGGTCAGCCACTTGGGAATCCAGTGCCTTAACTACCATGTCACCTGCTAGCCCCAATCAGTGGGCAATTATTATAAGATTTCCATAAATTTATTTTTACATTTACTATTAAAGAGTTTTAAGCTATACAATTTTAAGGTGACTATTTGATTTAACTTGTTTTACATAAATTTTGACAGATTTCATTTATTTATTTATTTTGCCATAGGGGGTATGTGCTCACTGGAAGAGAGAGAGAGGGAGGGAAGGAGGGAGGGAGGAGAGAAAGAGAGAGAGAGAGAAGTTACTCCCCAGGGGGATTGCCACAACACAATAATTTCTCCTCCATTCTCCTCCCAGGACCTTGAGCATGCACGCACATGCACACAGCATGACTTTTAAACTACTGGGTCCGGGGCTTGAACCATGATGGGCCACATTGGAGTCCAGCAACATAACCACTACGCCATACCATATGCAGGTCCCATGAATGCAAATTTTTAGGAGGCAGGATATATCTATGTTATTAACAGATAGTAAACCAGCTGGCTGATATGTGGCATTAAGCACGATGGGAACATTTTATGTCCTTGTGGAGCTATGAAAGTTAGGCAAAAGATACCAACTCAGCCAGTAATGTAGGAGTTGTATGGAATCATGGGGCTGTGGGACATACAGTCTAGTTTGGGGTTTTAGGGAAACCTTCTTAAGGAGTTCTTAAATAAGCTCAGGCTTAAAAATTAAGAGTTTAAAGTAAAAAAAAAAAAGGAGAGGAAGTCTTCTAGGCAGAAACGACTCAGACATGTGGAGACTGGCAAATGGGAAGAGCAGGACCATTTGAAGAAATAAATGGAGCCGGATGTGGTGGAGGCAGAGTGACAGAGAGACAGGGCAGGTTAGGGTTGGACAGGCAGGCAAGACGGACATTGCGTAGGGCCAGTGAGAAACCTCAAAGGGCTCTAAATGGCCATTATTTCTCAAATACAGAGACCTAGCTATTTTCCAAAGCTGATACAAGTATGAGGATAAAGAATCCTGAATTTATAACACAAATTCCTCTCTTCTGAGAGCAGTGCTTCGACCCAGCCAGGAGCATAAGCAGCCTAAGGAAGAGCTGTCCCCCTTGAACCATGCGCAGTGGGCAACCAGAGGGTCATCTCCCTTGTTAAACACTGGGCTTCCTATATCTTTGAAAGGGATAAGATGATTCTGGTGTACAATTTTTATTACCTATTACTATCTGCCCACAGAAATTCTTCCCCACTGCATACATGCATGCTCAGTGTATGAGATATTTGGCTTAATGAACTGCTGTTCTTCCAACAGTTCTGGTTTCTCAGCAAATATTTCACTCAACAATTGGCTTTTGAAGTTCAATAATTCTCATTTCCACAGCATGTGTTTGGGGAGCAAAACACACTGTCACACTACACTCTCACACTGCATTCTTCTAGCAACACTGCACCGGCCAGCAATCTCGGTTAGCACATATGCTAGCTGCTTGTTTGACAGCAGGGCACAGCATTGTCATGTACTGAACAGTCATTTAATTTGGCGCACTCTTCTCCACATATACCATCCTTCTAGTATATTTTTGCTTACTAATATGCCAACTAGAATATAAGGTTTATTTGTTACTCAAGATATTAAGCATTCCAGAATAATCATCAAGGTCAATTTTTTTTTTTAAGAGAGATTTTTGGTATAGGGTGCATGCATTCCCCAGAGAGACAGAAAGTGAGAAATCACTCCTAAGGAGGGATGGCCATGCCAGAATCCCTTCTCCTCCATTCTCTTCTCAGGATTTTGGGCACACATGCACATGCTCCCATTGTGAGTTTCAGCCACTGGGTCAATGGTTTGAGAACTGTGGTTGACTACGTGGAAATCCAGCGACGTAACTATTACACCATCTGCTGGTCCCCAAGGAATTGCTTTTGACACATAAGTTTTAACTGAAAAGGGAATAGAAGGAGTGACTGTATTTGGAGATAGGGTTATTGCAGATATAATTAGTTAAGATTAAGGGGCTGGCATGGTGGTTCAGGGTGCTGGACTCCCACATGGCCAAACACGGTTTGAGTCCTGGACCTGATGGCTTGCTTTCCTCCCTTTCCATATTTCTTGCTCTTAGTCTGTCCCTCTCTGGTCAAATTTTAAGTAATTAATTTAAAAAGATTAAGTCATAGTCCCCTAATCCAATATGACCGATGTCTTTATAAAACGGGGAAATTTGGAAGTAGATACACACAGATGATGATGTGATGAAGCAGAAAGAAGACAGCCATGTACAAGCCACAGAGAGAGGGACCAAGTCTTTCCTTCTTTCAAAGCCATCAGAAAGGCTATGGACACTTTGATTTTGGACATCTAGTCCCCAGCACTATGAGAATATAAATTCCTGTTGTTTAAGCCAGTTTGTGGCAGCTGAGTCCTAACAAACAAATACATTTGTATTGCTATTTCCACTTCTAAACTCACCAATGACAATCTTTACTAGAGGTATGATTCATACAAACTAAATCTTTTGTTTCAGAATAATCTAGGCCTTCTAATTAATAACAAACAATAACCTACTTATGAAATGCTGCATTTTAAAAAAATCTGGAAAACATGATTTTTGAAAATTGTCAGTGTCAGTGAATTGTTGTAATAATTTTTTTTTAAGAGGGATTCTGGGTATTCCTCAACTAAAGTCACACTTTATGGTCAAAACTGATCAACATCTCAATTTTTCAATGAATATTCAGGCTAAGTTTACAGGGGCACAGTTATCTCTTTTCAATACATAATTGGTGCTAGCGTATTTATGTAAAATGTGTCCAGTTGGAACAGACTAGGGAACAAATTAATTCCAACCAAAGGAAAAAAATCCAATTTGTCACTAATTGTAAAAACAATTGACAGAAAGATTGTACAGCCTACTGCTCTCATATAAACAGTGAAATTACCTCGGCTGTGACAACTACACAATAAGAAAACAGTAACTCTAATTAGTATTTTGACATCTATGCATTATGGAAAACCTCAAGAATAATAGAATGCTTTAATAAGGTATAGTTTGGTTTACTCTTATTTGAAACTATCAAGCAATGTTCGTGTGTCTAATAACTTCATTGTCACTGTCACCTTAATTTATG
>NW_006159803.1:472986-483479 GCF_000334495.1 Tupaia belangeri chinensis | reverse complement strand
AGTCAAAATACATATACCAGATTAATGGCATGTCATGGGATTTTGAAAACATCCTCTTATCAGCTACTGAGAAGCATGCAGGTATACTTGTGATTTATTCATGAACATCTGCACAGGTAGAGATTCTGCAGTTGCTCTCAGTAACCAATGCTGGAGTCAGTCCTTTTGAAATGTAATTATCAAAAATCTCCTGGAATTTATCCTATCCAACTTGGTTTTTCTTGCTGCTTTAGGGTGCAAACAACTAACACAATTTATAACACAAAATAATCATCCTTTGCCAGAATATTAAAAATGAGATCTCAGTGTATTAATAAAAGAAATGTAACCAAGTCTATTTGATGCATTTATTCAACACATGTCCTGAGGACTAAGAGGAGTCAGGCACTGCTGTAAGGGATGGAGATACGGAGGCAATAGGCAAAGTCCTCCCTCTTCCCTTCATGAGACCTATATTCTAGTGTAAGAGAAAGACAATGGAGGAAAAAATAAGTTCAAAACAACTGCCTTCAGGTAACGATCAGGTCTATGGAGAAAAATACTGTGGGATGAGGGGGTAGGAAGGAAGAGGGTGGTGAGGAATGAACAGTAGGTAGGATGGTCAGGCGTGGTTTGAGGGAACACACTGTGCAGTTATAAGCAAAGAACTTTCACATGGAGAAAATATTAGCTATAACGTCTTCAAGGTGAAAATAATGCTTATGTACTGGAAGATGAACAAGAAGGTCAGTGTGAGGCTGGAGGCATGACTCAGAGGAAGAGCATCAGGGGAGGAGGTCAGAGACAGGACTACAGCTCAAGCTTGCATCTGGGCCTTGAGGCTGGCCTGGCCAACATAGTGAGACTTTGTCTTCAGAGAGTCAGTCGTGGGGCCACGAGGTGGTGTGGTGGTTAAGGCACCGGATCCCGCATGGCCAACTGAGCAGTTTAAGTCCCAGACCCTGAGGCTTGAAAATTATGTTAGGTGTGTATGTGTGTGTGCCCAAAATCCCAAGAGGAGAATAGAGGAGAAGGGATTGTGCCATGGCCATTCCCTAAGGGGGGGATTTCTCACTCTCCCTTCTTCTCTCTCTTTCTCCAGTGAGCACACAAGCCCTATAGCAAAAATAAACAACAACAACAACAAAAATCTTAGCATGATGGTATGTGCCTGCTGTCCCAATTAGGAGACAGGAGAGTTGTAACCAAGTTGAACTTATCCTTAAAAAAAAAGAAAAAGAAAATTAACACAGTAGTTTACTATACTACATTCTGATTTATGGCTCAATTTGTACCTGATTTTTTGAATTCTCTAATCTAGTGGATTTCTTCATGACATTTCAAAACATTTATTATATTGCATGTTATACTTCTGCTTTTTAAAGATAATTCACGTATATAAAATTTACATTCAAAGTGTAAAATTTGGTGATTTTAGTGTATTTATAAGTTTGATAATCATAACTACTGTCTAATTCCAAAATATATTCATCAACCCAGAGAGAAACCTTGTACCTATTAGCAACCACCCTGACCAGTGTCCCCAAGCAACCATTAACCTACGTTCTGCCTCTACAGATATGCCTATTCTAGACATCTTATATACATGGAATCATAAACTATGTGGCCTCTTTTACTTAGCATGGTGTTTTTTTTTGTTTTTTTTTTGGTTTTTTTTTTGGAGAGATTTTCACTATAGGGCGCATGCGCTAGCCAGACAAAGAGAGACAGAAAGCGAGAAATCACCCCCCAGGGGGGATGGTCATGCCGCAATCCCTTCTCCTCCATTCTCCTCTCGGGATCTTGGGCACGCACGCACACGCGCCTGGCGTGAGTTTTAAGCCACCGGGTCTGGGACGCGAACCACGTGCCGTCAACTACGTGAGATTCCAGCAACATAGCCATTACGCTAACTGCTGGTTCCCCTTAGCATGGTGTTTTTAAGGTTCCTCTATGTTATAGGCATGTATCAGTACTTCTTCCTTTTTGTGGCTTTATAATGTCACATATTTTATTTATTTAATCATCAATTGCTAGACTATGGGGTTGTTTCTAAGCTTTCTATATTGTAAATAATGTTGCTATAAAGCAATGACATACAAATTTTGTGTAAACATATGTTTTCTAGGCATAGAACTGGTGGTTTATTCTGATAATGCTGTTACTTTATTAGTCTTTTTAAGTTTTTTAGTCTTTCAAAATTCGTTTAATATACCAGAAGGTTCAGGTACACAAGGAGGAAGGGAGGAAGAGAGAAAGAGAAAGAGAGAGAGTACTCCCCAACAGGGGCTGGTTACACTGTAATCCTTTCCCTCTCAATTCTCCTATCATTAGAGTTCTGGGCATGTGTGAACCTAGCATGTTTTTCAAGATGACAGGATTGGGACTTGAACCCTAGTTGGCATATGAAATCCAGTTTCCTCCATGTAGCACTTAACCACTGCACTACAAGGCCAGCCTTTTAGTTCATTTTTGAAGAGCCGTCAAACTGTTTTGCAACTCAGCTATATAATTTTACATTTCAACCAGCAATGTAAGAGGTTTTCCGTGTTTCCATATCCCTGCCAAAACTCTAGTGTATTTTTGTATTGATCAGCTAATGTATTTTGGAAGAGTTAAGAGAATGAAATTTTTTTTTCAATCACATGATAGTAGACTTCAAACCCGAATAACTTTAAGATGAACTATCAATATTTTGCAAACATTCTTTACTGCAGCTCTCTATAAGATTAGTCTCCTTTAAAGTACGTTCAAAGAAGCAAGGCATGTGAACAGTATCATTGACTCTTATGAAAGCTTTTATTTAATCTATGATACACCCAAAACCACACTTTATACCTCTTTATGATTCATAGATGTTTTATATGCCTCCTATCTTATCCCAGGGCTAAGAAAAACTTACAGATTATGCCTGCCAATGTGAATTCACGCCACATGTCTGCTTAGTGGCAGGAAAAAAAAAAGAGATTGGGGCCTACAGCTAGACTCTTGGTAAGTAGTTTAGTCTTGGCTGACAAGAGGCACTGTTGCAAACCACACTATTCTAATTCCAAATTATTTTTCAGGTATATGACCAATATTAGGAAGACAAAATGTATCAAGAGGCTCTAGAGGGATATGATGATCTATGAGGGCAATCAGAATATTCAGAAGTCTAGAAAGATATTTTTGGAGAAATTTGAAAAATGCATTACTAGCTACCTGCCCTGGGATGAGAATTTCTGTCAGTGTTCTGTTTCCTGGGGGGGTGGAGCTGGTGAACATTTTCTTCTCTTAAGCAGGTGAAAAAGGAGAGGTATGGGAAAAAGGAGCCCAAAGCAAAGCCAACTAAGAGTTACGCATAATGTGTGGATATTAATACTGATGCTAGGCCTGGGGACCTTGTTATGTGGACAAGAGCATAAAGATGAAAAGTGTGACCTAACAGAAGTCATTAGCCAGCCACAGCCTTGCTTCAGGTTGGAGGAAACCAGACTGAAAACCCTGAAACCCAATGATGAGTCCTGGTGTCCCTGGTTGGCCTGACAGAGGTTTGATTCAGGGAAACCACTTGATCTGCAACTAACTCAAGGCTTTCACTCTGTCTGTGTTCTACGTATGCGCAAGTAAGTGACTGGAATCTAAGCCTTGCTGCATCTGAAGATGCTTTAGTTCCCTTGTTTAGTTTGCTTTATTTTGAAAATTAGGGAAATACTGATACTCTGTTAGGAGAATAGGGTTTAATATTTGAGAGGTGAAAAGCAGAGGTGAGGGAAAATGAAGGAATGACTGTTTGTCTTTATAGGGTATTGTATTTAAAGAAGAAAAACAGGATTACAGGCATTGTCATAATACTGGCTTTTACAAAAAAGAACTCATCCTTAGATGTCTCTGTTTTTCCACTTTCTTACCAATACGCACACACACTCTCTCTCTCACAGACACAATTATTCACCATAATTGGTCTTACTGGCTCATTCCTGTTACTGTCTCGTACCTGTCCCTTCTCTCCATCTTCTGTCTTCAGGGCTGAACTTTTTTAAAAAATTGGTATAAATTACTAATTATTTTGATATTAGTTTTCTCAACACTTCCTATTCTCTTTTCACCAATTTCTACAACATTGCCTGAAACACATTGTAAAACTTCAGACTACTCACACTGTTTCCATAATGGAAAACTGAGATGTTCTCTATCGCTTTCAGTATAGAGTCCAAAAACTCAAAAGCTTTATTTCCAGATTTGGCTCCTAATTAACTTTCAGCTTCATCACATGTGTGGTGCCTTTGTTTATACCAAGTTCTTGTTACACCAAACAATTTAAAAGTTGTATAAGGAACCAGCAGGTGGCATGGTTATTAAAGCATTGATCTCCCTCATGGACTATTGTGGCTCAAGACCCAGACCTAGCAGCTTGCTTTCTCCCTTTCCCTCACTCTCTCTCTCTCTCTGATGAATGTACATGCCCTGTAGCAAAGTTTAAACTAATAATAATAAATAAAGTTAAATAAATAATTCTTTTTAAAAAGTTACCTAAAATAAGAAAGATCTTTTGCTGAACTCTAGGTATTTGTGTTTGTTATATTTGTTTCTTACAAAGATTTTGATTCCAGGCCCTTCATGAATATTAATTCTTTCCATGAGCTTTCCACTATTACAGAGAATATATCACGACATATTATAATTTCCTTTTGTCCTATTTCTTCAACTGCATGAATATCACAGTTAAATCAAGGACATGAGTTCCATGAATGAAACAGATTGTGAATTATTTCCATTTATTTGAATACACATATGTCTGGACATGAGTGATTAATAATTCTTATTAAAAGCAGCATGGGGCCAGCCTCATGGCTTGAAGGTTAATGGATCTAGATGTTGTCACACATGACTGACCACATGATTCAAGTTCCAGACCTGGTGCCTTGAGAAACATGTCAAATACATGTGCATGCATGCCCCAAATACCAACAGGATAGAGCAGAGGAGGAGCAGGGATTAGAGCATGACCACATCCCATTGAAGGGTGCACTTTCTCTCTTTCCCCTCTATCTGTCTCTCACTGTCTCTCTTAAAAACACATATACACTCCAAGAAATTAAAAACAAAAAAAGAAAACATAGCAACCATATATGCCCAAATAGATGGATAGCAAAGACAGGTTTAGGGCTTTGTTTTAGCCATTGGCATCTTAGAACTTACACTCCAGAACTGTACATCATCATTACTATTGGGTTGTGGAAAAAATCATGATGCTTTTTCTGGTTTGTTTTTCCATGCAAAAACGCATCACAACTTTTCTTTTTTTTAAATTATTTTAATTTTATTTATTATCATTATTCTTTCTTGACTGGAGAGAGAGAGAGAAAGAGAGAGAAAGAGAGAGAGAGAAAGCAAACCACCAGGTCTGAGACTCAAACCATTGCTGGCCATGTGGGAATCCAGCACCTCAACCACCACGCCACTTGCTGCCCCTGCATCATGACTTTTCTGGCAATTGAATAGCTGGGTAAACAAGACGATGTCAAGTTAGTGTACTCTGTGTGCCTCGATTTCCTCACCTGTCCAAAGTCATGAAAGGAGAGAGAGGTGGAGAGGAAGGAACTGCAGCATGACCATTCTCTATGGGGGTGTGTGCCTTCTCTTTCTCTTTCTCTCCCACACACATGTGCTCTCTGGCAAATTGGAAAAGAAAAAAAAAAGAAAAGAAAAGACACACAACTCATTTACTAGTAAGGGGGTTAAGGATAAATAGGAGAAATCATTCTCTACGTCACACAGTTTGGAAGTGTGTACACATTAGTGCCCACACATTCAGTTCAGGACTCTTTAACAAAACTTACCACCGATCAACTTGTTTAATTCACTTAATTCTGGTAACTCCTCTATACAACAAAGAATGAGATGTTTTCATACTCTGTAATCATAATTGTTAAAATATTGCATCTGCCTAAATTCTCACAGGTACCCGATCAAGGCTGAAGCGTATCTTAAATGAAGAGGAGTAGCTTTTCCCTGTTGTCCTTGGAAGTCTCTGATGTAATGAAAGGAAGCTGAGGTTCGGAACAAGATAAATGAAGTGCTCCACCTCTAGTTTGCTTTTTGGACAACACCTAAGTATGACTGTTCTTTAAAGGACATATAAACAAATTGAAGCAGTCAGAGAGAAAGATCAGGATGATGAAGTGACCTGAAAATCAGGTAATATTAAAACAGCTGGAAAAACCAAGGAGAAAGTAATTTCCAAGACTAAAATAGAGGCTTTCTTTGATTGTTTGATGTTCTGTCTTCTTAGTGAATGTTTATTTCCCCTAGATGACTATAATAGGCAGAATTGGAACTATCGGTTATAAGATACAGTATCTATACAAATTTGTGTTTTTGTACAATATTTTTGTCATTGTACAAATGTGTAATATATTTGTACAGTGTTTGGTTTCATTCTAAGAAACTATTTTCTAAATTATAAAAAGGCTAGCTCATAAGAAACCAAGTTCCTGGTCTGTAATTATGATTTCAAAGGGAATTCAATTTAATTCATATTAAATTAGATGGTAGTTATGATGTCTTTCAACCTCAAAATTTAGAGTTTTGTTTAGTTCATGGAGAATGTATAATATTTGTAGTATCATCAACCTTGTTTATCTCTCCTACCACCTTATTCTGGGTAGATTTACTATTTATTTTGTGCATCTACTGGAAAGAATCTTTGCCTCTGGTATGATGTGACTTCAAGATATGGTAGAAAGATCATAAACTTTAAATTAAACAGACTTGATTGTTAACCCTGTATTTTGCCACTTAATATTTTGAGACATTATTCAGTTTCTTTAGATCTCAGTAGTTTTATCTCTGAAAGAGGAATATAATTCATTTTTTAGTAAGATTTAATGAAGTGACATCAGTGAAATGCCTACCACATGGTGGTGGTCAACAGATATGAGAGACCACCAAAGCTCATAGAAAATACATATTATGAAAAAACTATGCTCTATGGCAAATTAAAAAATAATTATTATTTTAAAAACTATGTACAGATTTCATCTTTGTGTGGCAAAATAAACTCATAATTTAATTCCATTTTAATGTATATATATATATATTTTTGCTGTAGAATGCATGTGTTTACTAGAGAGAAAGAGGGAGAAAGAGAAAAAAAGCATCCCCCAATGAGGTGTGGCAGTGCTACAATCCCTTTTCCTCCATTTCTCTGTCCCATCAGGATTTGGGGCAGGCTTATACGTGTATCTGACTTAATTTTTTATATGTTTGTTTTTAATTATTTTATTTATTATTTATTTTAATTTGATCAGAGAGGGACAGAGTAAGAGAGAGAGAGAGAGAGAGAGAGAGAGAGAGACAAGAAAGCAAGCCGCCAGGTCTGGGATTTGAACCGCAGTCAACCACTGGAGAGTCCAGCGCCCTTAACCAGTACGACACCTGCCATCCCCCTGACTTGTCTTTAAAGCTGCCGGGGCTGGAGTTTGAACTACAGTCAGATATGTGATATTCAGGTTCTTATGCACAGGAACTAACAACTCTGCCAAAGGGTTGGCCCTTTAATTCCTTTATTCAACAAACTCATTGAAGTCTCCCTGTAAAGCCATCAGTGCTATCTGAGGAGAAACAGTGACATCAATGACTGTCAAGAGAAAATGTTTCATTCATGTTTTTAGTAAAGTTTTCATTTAGCTTGTTTGTAGATATGCAAACAAGTGCACAAAGCAAAATTGTTTGACTGAATATATTTTTCTTAACGTAAGTGGTCTTTAAATAAATAAATAAATAAATAAATAAATAAATAAATAAATAGGGCCCAGCTTGGTGGGGTAGGTAGTAGCATACTGAACTGCAGTACTGGAAGCCTTGTGGTTGACTGTGGGTTCAGATTCGGAGTAGACCTGGAAACATGCCAGGGGCACAGATAACCAAGATCCTGATGAGCTGGATGTCTAAAGGAAGGAGACTGTTATGTGATGAGACCCTGCTGAAAATGAGTCTATTTCTCTTGTATATACATGTTCTATCACAAACAAAATAAACTTTAAAAGACAATGCCCAGCAAAATAAAAACAAATAAATGAATACATTTTATCTAGCATATAAAAGTATGGTACCTAATTTAAGGACAAAAATAACCACATAGTATTGGGTATGCAACATTAAGATATAGAGTTATGACTGGGGTACACCATATTTTAAAATTTTATAATAAACACAAATAAAATGAGCTAAGTATAAGTGTATATATTTATGAATTTTGTCAAAGTACTATTTTATTACTTCTTTTCCAAATTGAACTTCATATATTGACTTAAACCAAATATCAGAGCTATAGAAGTTATAGTGCTAAAAAGTAAACAGTTACTAAGTTTTGGTATCTTTGTCAACAACACTCATAACTACATGTGAGTACATTGCATGGGGGCAATAGTATTTCTCATATGGAAGTAAGACATTCTATATGCACTTGACCAAATGTGTTGCTGTCTGTTCGGGGAATGCTCAGAGAAGAGGAACAGTGACGTGCATGGATCCTTTTTAAGCCAGAGTCCTCAGAACCATACCCTGTCTCTGTGTCCATAGTATTGATGTTCCATTAAGTAGAAATGAAAGCATAGCAATGAAGATCAAAAAACTAATTAATGAAAGGACTATGTCCTTTCCCTAGAACTAGCAACATTTAGGCATATTTTTGATCGAATAGTTTGAACCAATGCTAGATTAGAATGCAAGCCCTGTTCCATGAGTAACCAAAGTTTTCATTTAGCTTGTTTGTATACATGCAAACAAGTGCACAAAGCAAAATTGTTTGACTGAATATATTTTTCTTAACGTAAGTGGTCTTTAAATAAATAAATAAATAAATAAATAAATAGGGCCCAGCTTGGTGGGGTAGGTAGTAGCATACTGAACTGCAGTACTGGAAGCCTTGTGGTTGACTGTGGGTTCAGATTCGGAGTAGACCTGGAAACATGCCAGGGGCACAGATAACCAAGATCCTGATGAGCTGGATGTCTAAAGGAAGGAGACTGTTATGTGATGAGACCCTGCTGAAAATGAGTCTATTTCTCTTGTATATACATGTTCTATCACAAACAAAATAAACTTTAAAAGACAATGCACAGCAAAATAAAAACAAATAAATGAATACATTTTATCTAGCATATAAAAGTATGGTACCTAATTTAAGGACAAAAATAACCACATAGTATTGGGTATGCAACATTAAGATATAGAGTTATGACTGGGGTACACCATATTTTAAAATTTTATAATAAACACAAATAAAATGAGCTAAGTATAAGTGTATATATTTATGAATTTTGTCAAAGTACTATTTTATTACTTCTTTTCCAAATTGAACTTCATATATTGACTTAAACCAAATATCAGAGCTATAGAAGTTATAGTGCTAAAAAGTAAACAGTTACTAAGTTTTGGTATCTTTGTCAACAACACTCATAACTACATGTGAGTACATTGCATGGGGGCAATAGTATTTCTCATATGGAAGTAAGACATTCTATATGCACTTGACCAAATGTGTTGCTGTCTGTTCGGGGAATGCTCAGAGAAGAGGAACAGTGACGTGCATGGATCCTTTTTAAGCCAGAGTCCTCAGAACCATACCCTGTCTCTGTGTCCATAGTATTGATGTTCCATTAAGTAGAAATGAAAGCATAGCAATGAAGATCAAAAAACTAATTAATGAAAGGACTATGTCCTTTCCCTAGAACTAGCAACATTTAGGCATATTTTTGATCGAATAGTTTGAACCAATGCTAGATTAGAATGCAAGCCCTGTTCCATGAGTAACCTTAGATGACACTCATGAATTCTCATTTCCTACAGGGTGGCACCGTTCTTCAGCAATCACAGCAATTAATGAATGGAAGGATTACAGAACAGAGTAAAATCAGTTAATTACTAATATCCTGAATTAGAATTCATATTTAAATTGTAGTTCTAGTTCTGTAATAAAGGAATACAAAGCATGAATGTTTTTTATGCTATAATCTTTATAGAGATGTCATAATATATTCAATATAACTTTAAGAAAATAGGTTTAAATCAAGAATTATTCAACTACAGTTAGGAAGGGAGAATAGTGTTACAGAGGAGCTACTTCTAGGTTTTTAATTATTCTGAAGACAGGATTATCTTTGCTTAGAAAACATAGCCTATGTAACAAATACTTATAAACTACCTGAAACTAAAATTTCTGGCATGTAATATCATATGGCACCTTAGATACAGATAAACGTAAGGCAGAAAAGGCTTCTTCCACCTTTTGAAGGCTACAATATCTTTTTTATTTTTCTGAAACACTGAATGCCTCCTTAAAAATTATAGAATACTTGAAGTATAAAATACATGGGACTACTATCATAAAATGTTTGTGTACTTATAAGCTTGTCTGTCACATATACTTTAGATATTTCATTATTAAAAAAAATAAAATATTGAAAGTGAAGTTCTCTTATTCTTCCTTCCTTCCTTTCTTTCTTTTTTTTTTTTTTTTTTTTTTTTTT
>NW_006159803.1:436731-472958 GCF_000334495.1 Tupaia belangeri chinensis | reverse complement strand
TTTGTTTTCCTTCTTGCTTTTTTTTTTTTTTTTTTTTTTTTTTTTAGCTTATCTTTTTCTTCTTTAGTTGTCAGTGGGGCCAAGTGCCTGTCAGAGACATCAAAAAAGCATTCCCCTCAGTGGGGTGTGATTTTGTGACAATACTTTTTCCTCCATTTCTCCATACAATAAGGATTATGGACGTGCTTCCACACAAGCTTCACATCTTTTTCAAAGGACCAAGGTGGGATTCAAATTGTGGTTGGCCATGTGAGATCTGCTTCTCAAAACACTGCACATGTCCCACTGAAATGCTTATTAGGCATGTCTCAGAACATCTCGTTTTTGCCTTCAATTTTCATAAACTTTTCATATAATGGAACTTTTTATCTCTTTTCTTCTCTTTATGGATGTTTTCTGAGCTGTACCTTACAATTACTCAAGCTTCCTTTTGGTTCAATCCATTAATCAACTGCTTTATACTGTTACCTCTATTTAAGACACTATTTGTAATTGATTTAAATTAGGTGACCCTTTTCCCTTGACCAAATGTGTTGCTGTCTGTTCGGGGAATGCTCAGAGAAGAGAAATAGTGACATGCATGGATCCTAGTGTTCATTTTCATTCATTGTTCTTTCACTTACAGCATTTATTTATTTATTTATTTAGGAGACATTTTGGCCTTAGGGCATGTGCACTCATATGAGAGAGAGAGAGAGAGAGAAAAATCACCTCCCCCAGCGGGGTGACCATGCTGCAATGCCTTCCCCTTCATTCTTGTCCTGGGATCTTGGGCACACATGCACACACATCCAGCATGATTTTGAAGCCACCAGGTCCAGGACTCAAACTGTGGTTGGTCATTTGGGAGTCCAGTGGCATAACTGCTATCCCATCTGCTGACCCATCTGCTGTAAAAATCTTACAGCACTTTAAACATATCTTCCATGGTGTCTTTAAGATATCTATTATTAGCTATTATTTCTAGTTCTCAATGTCCCCATTCTCTTGATTCCACACTATTTAAAAATGTTTATAGAAAATTCCTCTTTAGGGAGTTTTTTTTTTATTTTTCAGGAACATCATATATTCCTATTGTTGAAGTGCCCTTATACATAACTCAGACTTGTTTCACTGGTCCTGGACCAGTTTTTGGTTAATTCCCTTACTTTGGGGTCTCATACCTCCAGAACAGTTTACTGTCCAATCACGTGTGACGTATGTACAACAGACTTGAAGTTTTGATTTCTCACAGGTAGAATTTGCTGCACCTGAGGACCCAGAAAAGGCAAACTTGAATGCTTTCAGGTCCTTCCAGGTCTGCACAGCCTCTGGAGGCCCCGTTCGATGCAGACATCTCAGTGCCAGTTCTGTGCTCAACAAAGCTCAAGGTCATATATCCCTCCCCGTGAGGGTATTAAAGCATCAGGCTCTGTCTCCTGATCTTCAAGTCTGACACCAATTTTGACATCAGTCCTTTTTCACTGACATGGCTCTTATTCTGGCTCATTCTGGCACGTGGCAGATTCTAACTATAGCACTTGAGATGGCAGCTAAAACAGGGTTTGCGGTCGTTGCTGCTCCCAGACATCATCCCTTAGCTTGCCGCTTTCACACAGAGGGGAATCCAAATATGACTACTAATTAAAGAGGGACTCATGACACTGTAATATCGATGTAAAATATTCAAAATGAATTAGTCATGCACTATTTAGTGACAGGGATATGTTCTGAGAAAAATGTTTTTAGGCAATTTAGCCACTGTGTGAGCATCGTAGAGTGTACTTGCACAAACCTAGAGGGTGTTGCTGACTATACACCTGGGCTGTTAGCATGTAGTTCATTGCTCCTAGGCAACAAACCTGTGTAGCATGTTACTGTACTGAATAGTGTACGCAACTGTAACGCAATGGTAAATATTTGTGTCTAAACATCGAAAAGATTAAGATATGGTATTCAAAGTTAAAAAAAAAAACAGTACACGCGTATAGCACACTTATCATGAATGGAGCTTTCTGGACTCAAGGTTGTGGGTGAGTTAGTGAGTGGTGAGTGAATGTGGCAGCCTAGGCTGTTACTAGACACTCAGGCTACATTAAATGTACAAAAGTTATTTTCAGTCCACCTGTGATGACACAAGCAGGAGGATACTGCTGTGAGATTTCTTTCTTTCTTTTTTTTTAGGAATTTTTTTTTAACTTTATGTATTATTATTATTTCTTAATTTGACCAGAGAGGGAGGGAAGGAAAGTGAGAAAGCAAGCCACCAGGTCTGGGACTCAAACTGTGGAGAGCTGTGTGGTAGTTCAGTGCCCTTAATCACCCTACCACCTGCTAACCTCAGTGCCGTGAGGCGTCTAAGGCCTCATGGGAGGCTGATTCAGGTCTTGGCCCAGCCTAGTGAGCCAGGTGTGGTGGTGCATGCCTGTGGTTTGAGCAAACAGGGAGGCTGGGCAGGAAAGATCAGGATGTGATGAGACCCTGATGAAAATACTTCTTTCTTGCTACTTCCCTGTGCTTACTTGTTCCTCTTTGTTCTTTCTTTTTTCAATAGTAACTTAACCCTGGCTTACTATAACTTTTTTTGGTTTATAAGCTTTGCAATTTTTAAAAACTAATTTATTTGTATTAACACTTAAAACACATTGTATATCTGCATGTTTCATTTTTTATGTATCTTATTGTAACAGGTTTTTGCTACTTAAATTTTTTTTTTTCGTTAAAAACAAAGACATGGACATACACATAAGCTTGGGCCTGCATGGGGTCAGAATATCACTATCTCTATTTGATACTTGAAGTATCACTGTTTTCTACCTCCACATCTTGATTCACGGCAATGTCTTTGGACAATAACATGCATGAAGCTGTCATCTCTCATGATGACAATGCCACCTTCTGGAGGGCCCACCCAAGGCTCTTCATGAGGATGTATTACTCTTTTCAGAAATATATTTTTAGTGGTGTTTCTTGATTTTCTTTTTATCCTAGATTTAGTTACATGCATATAATGTATTATGAGCATTCCTCTTTATTGGTTAAAAAACCTTTCTTTATTGGGGTCTTTGTTTCCAAACTTTTAAAGGAGCTTGCTGATGTTTACAAAAGCTTCTGCCAAACCCTTCACTGTGAATTTTCTTGGGAGTTCTTTGTCTTTTACAGTTTCCTTTCCTCTTGCCTCTTCTTCAACTATGTGTTCCTTTTCCAGTTCCAGTGACCCTGTCAGTTCCTCAGGAGTCACCTCTAGAAGGTCCTCAGTGTCATCATTCTTGTCTACATCCAGAGTACAGGTGCTGCTGTCTTAGCCACGACCTTGTTGATTTTTGAAATTTCTCATTTTTGCAAATCCTTTAAAGTGACGGGCAAACCTCTTGAGTGTCTTCGTCCAGATGCCATTCATACACTCCTTGGTGACATCCCATGAAGCCTAAGTGAGGTTGTTCTTGCAGTCATATATGTTATAATCTTTCCAGAATTGCATCAGTGTCTTCTCAGTGTCTCAGAGTTGAAGCAATAGCCTCAAGTCGTAGGTCTTAAAAGCGACGGTAACTCCTTAATCCAACGGATAGATGAAAGAGATAGTGTCTGGAGAGAGAAATACCACTTTAATACTGGGATAAAGGTCACCAAAAGGTGAATGTGTGGAAGCATTATTAACAATAAGCAGATTCTTGAAAGATACTATTCTCCAAACTGTATTTCTCCATGCAATTCAGGAGGGCACCTTGGAAGAGGAGCTGGGTCATCCATGACTTCTTTTGTTCTTGTAGTAACTGGAAGCATGTACGTACTGATATGATTGAAGACTCCAGGGTTCTCACTGTACAGATCACAGCCAGTAACTGTCTCCAAGTAAGCCTGTTATCCAGTCCTCAGAAACTTTGAAATCTGGCCTCCTTATGAATAAAATGTTCTTTTAGGTAACTGTTTCTGGAATAGAGTTTTATTCATATTTACCATTTGCTCTGGCAAGTAATTTTTCTCCACAATCAACTGACTTATCTAGAGTTTCCAAAAATTCTTTAGCTGCCTTCACGTCAGCACTCACAGATTTGCCACTTACGTTCACATTACATAATGAATAACCATTCCTGAATCGCTTGGGCTCCCTAGAGATAGCAAGAAAGTCGATTGTAGTTAGGTTCAGCATTTTTTTTCCCCCAAATTAAAACAAAACAAAAACCTTTTGCTTTGGTCATGATTGCCATGGTACTGAGAGGGATACATTTCTGTATTTGGTCTTTAATCCAGGTCATTAGAAATTGCTCCAGGGAGCAGCAGATGGTGTGATGGTTACATTGCTAGTCTCCTACACAGTCAACTGTGGTTTGAGTCCCAGATCCAGCAACTTAAAACTCAGGCTGGGCATGTGTGCAAGCTTGCCCAAAATCTTAAGAAGAGAATGGAGGAGAGGGGATTGTGGCATGACCCTGCCCCCAGGGGGTGGTTTCTCACTTCCTGTCTCTGTCTTTCTTGCTCTCTCTCTGTCCTTCTGGTGAGTGCATGTGCCCTATAGTAAAACAGAACAAAACAAGAAAACTCTCTCTGGAAAAAAATAAATTGTTTCATATTTGATATAAATCCTACTTGGATTTTTGATAGTCTCATTATCTTCATGAAATAAATCCTTTCACAACTTCTCTCACTTCATTTATCAAGATTCTAGATTATGATGAAATGGGACACACCTGTCCGACAATAACCATCACTGATTTCCCACATCGGTAGTCTTTAGTCACTTTTAATTTCCAGGTCAGCAACTCCATGGTAACATTAGCAGTGGATTTTGTACACTTAGGGGCCAGGGTGAACGAAACAACAGGAGATTAAATCAAGCATAAGAGGAAATGATGCAATCATGAGACTGTTAACGTGAAACGTTTGTTTCACGGGTGACATAATGTTTTACAGTAAACTTTTTTTTTTTAATAAATAAAAGGAGTACCCTTCAAAATAATGGCAAGAATAGTATAGTAAATATTGAGGAAACAGAAAAGTCATGATGTATTTTTGTATAGAAAAACAGAAAAAAAACAGTTGCTTATTGTTATTGTCAAGTATTATTTATGGGACATAATATGTACTATAATTTTACAGGGCTGGCATCACCACAAACACGTGAGTTATGTGTCATACTGTAACATCACAAAGGCTACAGTGGCAGTAGGGGACAGGAAATTTTCAGCTTCATGATTATATGGAGCCACCTGTACACGTAGCCCATCACTGACTGGTAGGTCACTATGTGGTGCTCTGTATTTTCATAATATTTGGGAATTATATATTTTGCATTTTTCATTATCTTTATAGAAAATAAAATTGTTTTGGCACTGTACATAATGGGTTTTGCAAACTCTTTCTTCTCTGGGAAATGAAAATTGCTATGGGTTTGGTCTTTGCTTGTCAATCAGCTCTTGCATTATTACAAGCTCTTCAATGTTTAGTCCTCCCTAACTACCCCAACGTGCCTCATCAGTATGTCTTATCAAAATGTGTAGATGAAACAAAGAAGTGTGCTTCAGTGTGCGGATTGTATCCCTTGACTGTGCCATGCTCTGCCTTGACTAAGGATTCATGATGTTTCCCTGCCTGTATATGGCCTTTTTTTCTTCTCCCATCCCCTGGCCAAGCGCTAGCACTCTCTCCAGTTGAACATCAATGACATTTAAAGGAAGTCTTCCCTGACAGTGGGTATCTGAGTACAATGGTTCTTATGGGTTCCTATAATTTTTACTATTTCCCTCTACTACTACTTTTTTTTTACATGAAAATTTTGAGTTTATTAATCCTCTCATGAAAAATCCTCACAATCACCACAGATAGTCAGTGCAGAATCTTTTCTCCTTCGACTGCTCTCCAGTCTCCAGTCTCACTTTTCACCAGCACCAACATTGGCCTTTGCAGTCCCCCTGACTTTCTTCACTCTGTTCTAGCGTTCCTTTCGCTGTTTTCTTGATGTATTCCTTTTCTCGTAGAGGCCACATCTTACAAGTCTATGTTTGGGTTCATTTTTCTTTGCATAATCCAAAGAATTGTAAATCATGCCAAAGCCAGTTGTCTGACCACCACCAAAACTGAACCCAAACACAAAGATAACATCTGGTGTGGTCTTATACATCTTCACTAGTTTTTCCTAAATTTCTGTCTTAGGCACTGTTGCCTTCCTGGGGTGAAGGACATCAATGACCATTTGTTTCCTCTGAAGTGGTTGGTTGGTCATGAATTTTCTGGTTTGGATTGTTACTGTGTCATTTATGATGATGGCATATCCTCAGGCAGACAGGGAGGAAAACAGATATAATACTACCTTTACACTGTATAATTTTATTTTCTGAATTCTTCCACTAGACCAAAAGTTCTAAGAGAGTGGGGAAGATGCTGAGGTGGTTGATATGCTATTCTTTGCCCAGTGGAAGGAAGAAAATTGATGGAAGCAGTAATTCAATATAGCACACTACTTCATCAAGTTGTTGAGTAAATTAAATGTTCATTATACTGTTCTTGTGAACAGTAAAGATTTAAGCATAAATATTAGCATAAAAAAGGAGCAACTTTATCTAATGGGGCACAATTGTAAACATTAATAATGAGTAAAAGGCAACCGAAAGGTAGGAAAAAAAATAACTGAAAAGATATGATGATTAAACTTACTGGAATTGAACAAATATATAAGAAATAACATAGCTTGCTCACAGTAATCTGGTGAAGAATTTTTAAAAATAAGAGAGACGGGGAACCAGCAGTTAGCGTAATGGCTATGTCGCTGGACTCCCACGTAGTCAACTGCGGTTCGTGTCCCGGACCCGGTGGCTTAAAACTCACGCCGGGCACATGTGTGTGCGTGCCCAAGATCCCGGGAGGAGAATGGAGGAGAAGGGATTGTGGCGTGACCATCCCCCCGGGGGGTGATTTCTCGCTTTCTGTCTCTAAGTCTCTCTCTGTCTGTCTGGTGAGCACATGCGCCCTACAGTGAAAATCTCTCCAAAAAAAAAAATAATAATAAGAGAGACGAATTTTATTATAAACACTACAGAGTATGATCTAGGTAGGCAGAGTTGCTAAAGATATGCTTGTATATCATTCCCATCCAGAAAACATTTCCCTAAAAGTTAACCATTAGAAGAATCTTTTTGTCGTCAAAATTTTAGGTGTTATCTTAGATACACTATTTTTTTCTGTTTTAATTAGAAGGGATTAAGTACTGTGTAATTTTGTGCATAGTGACTATCATAATTTGGTTTTCGGTTTAGTCTAATCTTAAATGACCCCAACCTTTACTTTGTACATATGCTTTAGTGTCAGGATGCTCTGAATACTTGCACTATGACCCTCTCCAGCTTTTGTGATGGCTTCTCTACCTAGAACCACAGAAAGGACCAAGTTTCTATTACTGAAGGGGGCGGGAAGACTCTTCCTCAAATCTGTGTTTTTCTTCTGAACACTGTATGACTCTAGAATGCTCAACTTTAGGCCTTAGTCCTAACTCTCTCTTTTTTTTTTAGACATTTCTTCCTCATTTCACTGCACTCTGCCTCATTTTTTCACGTTTTCTCTCTCTGTCATCACATTTACATTGTTAGGATGAATTCTGCCAATGGCTTCCAAATAGGAAATGCAATGGAAAACTCCCAGTTCTTTTTTTTGACTCTCTGGTATTTAACACTTAGAGACACTCTCTTTGAACTTCCCCGCCTTTGGTTATAGTCATGTCTAACCGCTTATGTCCCTTTTGCCTCAAAGACCACTCCGTTTTCTTTATTGACTGTTCTCTGTCATCCTTCCATTGATGTAGTTAGTGTTCTTCAAAGATTCACTCTCAGATCTTCTTTGTAAATTTTGTGTACTTTCATTCAAATTCTTGGTCTAACCCTCACCTTTAAGCTCATACATCTGATCTAAATCTTGTTTCTGAGCTCCAGACACATTCTTCTGTGTGCTTGTCATCTTCACTTAGCCAGTATGAACCTCAACGTAGATCGAAATGGAAATCAATATTCTCTGTATGCCTCTCTCCTTGTCTTCCTCTTATGTTTTATAGCTCAGGTAATTATGTTTAATTGGAGTGAGTCTTATACACTATATAGGAATGGTGTATAATTCTGACCTTAACTTACAGCATTGCTAAGATTATTTTTATTCATGTTTTCCCAAGTTCCTTTCTTTCTTGAGAGAGAGAGAGAGAGAGAGAAACAGGCATCTCTACATAGCCCCATCATGACACGAGCTTCCACCCTAACACCTTTAGCTAGCCAGGATCATAGGTATGCCCTTCAGCATGCCAGTGTGTTCAAGTCAGCCTGGAATTAGAACTCCAGGTGTTCCCATATGCCCCAAGCATTGTGCATCAGTGCCCTACCACCAGCACTGTTGTATCTGAGCCATTATTCATCATATTTTAAACCAATGGAAGCAGAGTCAAATTGACATAGCTTTTGCTGAAGAGAAATTAATTTTCCATTTGGATAGTATGCTTAAAACTTTTGTTAAGAGGGATTATGTGTATTTTTCAAAGTGACTTAATAGCTAAAAATAATTATCAATCATATTAACATGACAATGGAAATATTGTTTGTTCTTAAATTTTATGTTTTAGTTCCTAGTGCATTGCCAATTGCAATGGCCACTAACAAAATTCACTAGCTTTTGGCATAATTAAAAACATATATTTACAGTGCTTTATATGGTATGAAACAACTCTAGTCATATATATTCTCTCAGACCTTAAACCATTGAATGCAAATATTAGGTTGTCAGGAAAATCATGATGTATTTTTCTATTTTTATATGCAAAAATGTGTCATGACTTTCCTCACAAACCAATATATCTATAACAACAAATATAAAGGGCCACATAAAATGAAAAAAAGAATCAGCTTTCAGGGCATCAGTGTGGAAAAACAGACTTCCAGGAGTTTGAGCAGAATGGTGCAAGTTAGTTGTGGCTATGGCCTTTGACTCTAGAATTCATGGTTATGAGGGTGATGGATGGGACTATTGGTCAAACAGTGATTGAATAAAACTAATGGGAATGAGGAGATAAGACTATTAGAAATGGGCAGGGCAAAAAAAAGGAGGTTCACTAAAGTCATTAAAGACAGAAAAAAATAAATTAAACCTTCACAAAATGGAAATTTTTAATAATTCCCTTGAAAGAAAAGAATGACCTTTGCTTTGCCTTTTGTGTTTAAATTTTATTTCCAAAAGTGCTCCTGTTCCTATAAATATGTCATTTGAGATTGAGTTCTATTTTCCCTAGAATATAGAATACTAATAGACTAATTTGTGCCTAGTAAAATAAATGTACTTAAGCTCTCTGAGCAAAACTGAATTAGTAAAATCTCTTAAAACTGGAAAATACATCAACTATGAGGTACTGGGTGAAGCAGTTTCTTGACATTATACAGTCTCGGGCAACAGAACAAGGTCTTATTGGTAGCATTTATAAGAATTAATCCTTCAATGCAACAAAGTCTAAAGGAATAGCATGTTGCGATATACTTGTCTACCTGAGAAGTGAATAAGAAAAAATGCTATACTCTTTCGTCTCCTGAAATTCATAGACGACCCTTGTATCTGGAGAGAATCACTGCTGTTAATTGTTCATAATCTCTGGGTAACATTTTGTCCCGTATTAGGGCAGTTGTGACGGTCATTTCTCTTCCTACAGGAAATGACCAGTAGGGCCAAAAATCAAGGAAAGGGTAGAATTTCATGAGCAGCTAGATGACTTCATTATTTATTGGTTTGTTGGGATTTAATTTTCAACCCAGGAGAATGTTCTTAGGCTTTTATCTTTGAATTGTAACCTGAAGAGGATGTCTCAGTTTAAGAGCAGTTGTTCATTAAAACAAACAAACAAACAAAAAATCTATAAATTAGAAATCTTCTTGCATCATCTAACAAGAAGCATATTTATAAATGATGAGAAACAATCATGGTGGCATCTTCCCTAAACCGATAGCCCTATTGGTGTCCCCCAAAATATTTTATATCAGTAAAAAGTATTACAGAAAATAATAGCATATATTTTTACTTTTTATATTTTTCTATCAGGAAAAAAATTTGATAATTACTTCTTCATATGTCCCTTCTGCTGTGTTATTAACTCTTGTTTGCCCTCACACTAAAAGTAATTAATACCTAGAGTAAAAGGTTTGTTTGTTTGTTTGTTTGTTTTTTGGAGAGTTTCTTGCTATAGGGCACGTGTGCTTGCAAGACAGAGAGAGAGAGAGACAGACAGAAAGCGAGAAATCACCCCCACCCCCCCAGGGAGAATGGCCACACCACAATCCCTTTTCCTCCATTCTCCTATCAGGATCTTGAGCACGCACGCATGCCCATGTGCCTGGTGTGAGTTCAAGCTACTGGGTCTGGGACTCGAACTGTGATTGGGTACATGGGAGTACAGCGACATAGCCATTATGCTAACTGGTGGTCCCAAGTGAAAGTATTTTGAAACAAATAAAATTACTCAAATTAGTTGATATTTTGGTAGATTTCATTTTAGTTTCTCTCTTTTCCTCTTTCTACCACTTTACACACACACACACACACAGATAGATCAATTACTACTGAGATTATAAATATCCCAAGTAAAAATATTTTGAAACAAATAAAATTACTCAAATTAATCAAATTAGTTGATATTTTGGTAGATTTCATTTTAGTTTCTCTCTTTTCCTCTTTCTACCACTTTACACACACACACACACACACACACACACACACACTTATATCTAGATAGATCAATTACTACTGAGATTATAAATAAGAATTTATGTGTCATGTTTTTCTATATGGTGTGTGTAGTCATTGGAGAGAGAGACAATTCCTTCCCTGCCATTCTCCTCTCTGGATTTTGGAAACACACACACATGTGCCCAGCATGCTTTTCAAACTACTGGGTCTAGGACTGTAACTGCACAGTCAGGTATGTGGATTCTAGCTGCCTTGATACTCTGTCCTGTATTTCTTACTAACTATTGTATTGATATATTCTCTACAGTATTATATGCAGAGAATGAAATGTCCAATGTTCCTCTGCACTGGTACAATCTAGAGTTATTAATATTCTAGTAAAGATGGGAAATAGAGATTATGTTCAATTTTCATGATGTAGTCAATACTTTTATACTTAATGAGTTCCTAGGGATTATTCTCATAAATGGAAATTTGTGTGTCATAGTCTATGAATATTATATGGCTACTAATAGTATGTGATATTAGGTTTCTACTCCTGTCATCAATATATGAGGTTTTCATTGGATGTCCTAAAAGTATTGGTATCTTAAAAGCATTTTCTGATATAAATAGTAAGAGTAATATGCTAATATTTTAAATTTATAATGCTAGTATTACTAAATATAATAAATCCTTTCTATTTTTAAATCTATTTTATTTACTTTTATGAATTATTTGTTCCTGTTGTTCATTTACACGGAATATTAGCATTTCTCTCTCCAAACTGTATACTCTTTCTGTTCCTTTTTATATAGATAATGATAGCAATCCTTTAGAGCAAGGAATTAAACTAAAATTTTATCAGGTAATGATAATTTTTGATTTTTTATTTACTATAAATAAATTTTTATTTTTGCCCCATTAAGTATAATTTTTATTATAAAGTATGGAATATCTTAGCTCTTTATGGAAGTGAAATATGTTGATCTGGTCTTTTTGTATTTTCACTACTTTTAAGTCTTCTCTTTCACAGATAAGATCATTATTCATATATCTGTACATATCTTTACTATGTATATTGATGACTTGAGTTTCATGTATTTAACTTTTGAATTCATGTGAGATTTGATTTAGCCCTTAAAATGAAAAACATCTTAATTTCTTTTACAGTTTTAGTTTAATGAACTGCCTCAACATTGTAGTGATTTATTTAAGTTTTATTTTATATATACTTTGATAGAATGCCTCTTTTATTAATCATTTTAGTTATTAGGCTCTGAAGAAAAACTGCTTAGGTAAAATCTCCCTTTATTTTCTGTTTGGAAGTGAGTATTTTTCTAAGCTCCTGTCTCAATTTTCTCATCTATAAGTGCTGGCAGGGGTGTGGTAAAAGGGGAACTCTCTTACACTGCTGGTGGGAATGTAAATTGGTCCAACTACTGTGGAGAACAATTTGGAGATTCCTCAAAGATCTACAAATAGAACTACCATATGATCCAGCAATCCCACTCCTTGGTATCTACCAAAAGGACAGAAGAATTCTTAATTGGAAAAGTGCTTGCACATCGATGTTTATTGTGGCACTATTCATGATTGCTAAGACATGGAACCAACCCAAATGCCCACAAGCAGATGAATGGTTTGAAAAACTGGCACATATACTCTATGGAATACTATTCAGCCATAAAAAAAACCTGGCTTTTGACAGGAAGTGGAACAATATGGAAGACTTACTGCTGAGAGAAGTAAGCCAGGCGATGAAGAGAAACATTGTATGTCCTCTCTCTCTCTCTCTCTCTCTCTCTCTCTCTATATATATATATATATATATATACACACACACACACACACGGTCTGAGGAAGGACAGTTAGAAGAAAAGTAGAGAGGCAAAGCATTAATGGGACAAAGAAATGTGGTATTATCTGTTGAAGATATTTTATGGTTTTATCAACTGGACTAAGGAGAAATATTTACATGTTGAAATATTCACTTTGTAAGCTAAATAATGTGATTGAATGTATAAAAGAAAATGAAATTTTAAAAAAGTAAATACAAAAGGGGGGAGCATAACAGATAATACCTATGGCAAATAGTTCTTTGAAAATTGAGTTGATTTGCATTTTTTTAAATAATTATTTTATTTAACTATATTTACTTATTTACTTATTTTAATCTGACCAGAGAAGGACAGTGTGAGAATGAGAGCAAGAGCTAAAATAAGAGAGAGAAAGAGAGCGAGAGAGAAATAGTGCAAGTGAGAAAGCAAGCCAAGTTTAGGACTCGAACCACAGTTAGTCACGTATAAGTCCAGAGCCTTTAACCAGAACACCACCTACCAGCCCCAATTTGTGTTAACAATTATCCTACGATCAGCCTGTTTGTATTACTTATGGTGCCTTGATGAACTCTTTTGCTGGATTTTTTTGGGGGGTCAATAAAATATAGTGAAGATTTTTGAAGTTGTATAATGTCTTTCATAACATATATATTGGGTCGTTAGAAAAGCCGTGACATAAAAATGTATCACGGCTTTTCTGACGACCCAATATTTGGTTAAAGACAATTCTTTATCATCACTCTTTTTGCTAAATATTTTGGCTAAGCAGTATGAGGTATATAACGAATGTTCAATAAACATTTATTTAAACATTATTAACTAAAAATATGAAAGTATCAAGGTTTTACTGCACAGAGATCACAACCAGTCATAAGATAAAGAATACTTGCTACAGAGAACAGACTATTAGTGCACAAGATCATAGGTAATTAACTGTTCCAATCTTATTGTCCATCCAACTCATCTCACTATAGTGGTACAACTACTTTATTTCTTACGAAATGCCATCCCCAATGGGAAGAGGCTGTTACAGATTCATCCATCCTTCCATCCATCCATCCATCCTCTGACCATCTGTCTGTCAGTCTGTGTCTCTTTCTGTCATTATCTGTCTCTACTACTTTGCAAGTCTCCATCTCTGGCTTCATCTGATTTTGTCAGGATTGTATATTTTGCCCAAGATGGACCACCATGTTCTCTGTTCTGAAATTTAGAATTTAGACAGATTAGCAGCTCTGGCTCTGAACAGAAAGAAAGAAAAGATTAATCAGTACTGAAAGCTAATATGTATCAGTCAAGCACAGAAATGACAAAGTGGATGGCTTCCTGGTAAGGGCTAAATACAGTTTTCTGAGCTGTCAAATTAAAGGACTAAAGTGATATCCTAGTGATAGGCAGAGGAAAAAGCAGTCTAAAGTCTGAGAAACTTCAATGCGAAGAGAAAAAAGTGAGCTATACAATTTTAATAGTAAATCATTTTATAACAAAAGGTTTGTGCGGCTTTATGTAAAATAAATAAACCAAATTTAATTGTCTTTTTTTTCTCTTCTTCTTTGAGAGAGATTTTTGCTATAGGGCATGCATGCTCACCAGAGAGACAGAGAGACAAAAAGTGATAAATTCCCCCCCCCCCAGGGTGGGAGATAGCCACTCTGCAGTCCCTTCTCCATTCTCTTGGGATTTGAGGCACACATGCACATGTGTTCAGTATGTGTTTGAAGCCACCAGATCTGGGACTCAAACCATGGTTGGCCATGTTGAGGTCCAGCACCTCAACCACCATGCCACCTATTGGCCCCAATTGTTCATTTTTGTTTTTTCATTAAGAATTATTTATTTATCATTATTATTTTTTAATTTGACCAGAATGAGAGAGAGAGAGAGAGAGAGAGAGAGCGAGCAAGCAAGAAGATAAGCCACCAGGTCTGGGACTTGAGCCACGGTTGACCATGTAGTAGTCTAGCACCTTAATAACTATGCCACCTTCTGGTCCTATAATTATCTTTTGACAAGGCTAAAACTTCCTAAGTTATCATTGCTTGTGGCTTTCTTGCATGTAAATAGTACAATCACTGACACATGGGAAAGACTTAGAAATGAAAATGATAATCTTCAATGTAATGTTTGGGAACAAAACTACCAAATACTGTTTTATGTATCTCTCTGGAGGAATTATTCAAGAACATTTTTAATAACTTCAGGAAAACTGATTATTATAAGAGGCTAATATTTTCCTATTAAATCTATTTTGTTGTTAAAGATTTGTAAATACACTGAACACTGCCACTTCACTAACAATGCAACTCTATGCATTAATGACTAAATAAATATATTTCATGTATAGGCATACAAATACCATGCAAGTAAAAAGTGTTTGAGTATTGTTTATAATAGTAATATGTGTTACTTTATTAATACATGTCTTTTTTCCCTTTTACGTAAGTCCTGTACCTCTTTGTATCAACATCAAACAGCAAAATACTTGACTGAGAGTAGGAGCTCAGTAATTAATGTATTGAACGAAGCATGTTCTCTGCAATTTTTATTATATTGTGTGTAAAGAAAATTACTCAACTCCCTGCCCATCCCATCCCAGTTTTGCTGGGTTAGAAGTTCCAGACTTGCTGTCAAGGCATTCTGTGTGTCAGACCACCTCCCCCTTCCTGTGAAGACACAGCCATGAACTGAAGTGTGAGCCTGCAATCCTAGGACCGCCACCTCAGTCATCAGCTCCAGCCTCAAAGAATGGCGCCAGGTAGGTGGGAAGCAGACAGAGCCCAACAGCTCAGGCGTTAAGGATCAGGCTGCTCTTTTCACCGCAACCATAATGGCAGGAAGAGTAGTTGGTTCCTGGTCTCTCCCTAAGAAGGATGGATTTTTCTCACAGTTCCCCTGCAGTACAGGGGGGGAGCTCAGGAACATGAACTTGACCAGACAGGTACACATAGAGAGAGACAGAGAGTGAGAAAGCAAAAGCCGCCAGGTCCAGAACTTGAATCATGGTTGGCCGTGATGGAGTCCGGTGCCCTTAACCACCACACCACCTACTGGCCCCTACTGAATGGATATTATCAGATATTTTAACATTTATCATTGGTTTAAAACTTCAAAATATTTCAACACATGGTGTGTGGGCTCCATTTGTACTGTTGTCACTAGCTGTGCAAATATGAAGATTCGCCCTGCTGAGAAGTGATCAAACTCATGTCCATGCTTGTGAACACAATGTAGTGTAATCTTCCTCTGATATGTTATGAGGTCTCCAGCAAAGATCCTATAGAACTAAATTAATTTCATACTCAACACTTCACTCACATGGGTGGAACTATAGACCCTATTCCAAATTTATGGATGTGTTAAAATACAGTTGATTCTTCTTTGGAGCTGATACTTTTTGTCATGAGTTTAGAGTATCAGATGTATTTGTACATTTAGACTTAGCATATGCTATTTTAAGAACTATTATAGATTTTCTTATTATCTTAAAATCACTTTTCTTTAATTAGCTTTCTAATTTCTTTAGAAAGATAAAATGCCCCTCTCCTAAAAGAGGAAGAATTACCCCTTAGAATTACATTTTCCTTGAACTTCTGTGGTCAGAAATGTGGCTCTATGTTATCTATTTCAAATGACATCTAAAATATCTGTAGAATACCTTACCTTATAATTTAGAGATAAAGGAAATAAAAGAATATGAGCAAAGGGTAATTTAAACATAGTCTGTTATTATTTGTAAAGCCCAGATGCAGGTGGAACAAAGTATTTGGTTGCTTGCTTTATGCTTATATTGTTCAGATCTTTTTTACCCCGTCCAAGCCTTACGATATAAACTTCTACTCCTATCTCACTTCCATATAAGAAAAAAATTAAATTCATATGTATGTTCTTTAACGCATAGAGGAGATGAATAATTTTGAATAGTTTAGAAATAAGGGGAAGTTCTTCCCTTAGGCATTCCAGGGCCTACATTTATAATTGTTCACATATCTCATTAGTTTGCTGTAAAAATTATTAATGAGCACATACAGTAACTGAAAAAACAGAGACAATTCTCTCTGGATTTCTTTTTGATGTCAGAACTGATTGACTGCCAACATGATTTATGGCTTTCTTTTTAAGATGAAAGAAAAAAATGACAGAAATACTTTCTAGCAATAAATCGGTCTTCCTGATTTAAGATATAGTTATTATTTTCCTCTTCTCAGAAAGGATAAAAATATAACTATTCCAATTTTTCATATTGGGAATATCAAAAATAAAGTTGGGGCCAGTAAAAGGTATTGTGGTTAAGGCACTGAACTCTGTGGTTTGAGTCCTAGTTGCTGGACTCTCATGTAGTAAACCACAGCTTTCTCTCTCTCTCTCTCTCATGAGCACATGTGCCCTATAGCAAATTCAAAAATAATAAATTAAATTTAAATAATTCTATTTTTTTAAAGAATTATTTTATTTAGCTTTTTCATTTATTCATTCATTTATTTCATTTTTTTTAAATTTGACCAGAGAAGGACAGAGTGAGAGAAAAAGAGAGAGAGGGAAAGTGGGAGAGCAAGCCTCCAGGTCCAGGACTTGAACCCTGGTAGACCATGTGGAAGTCCAGCATCCTTAACCACCACGCCACATGCCGGCCCAAATAATTCTATTTTTAAAATTATTTTTAAATGTTTGATGTATATTTCTAAATAAAATTGGAATTGATTAATATTTATTCTCTTATACTATACTGGAAACCAAAAAGAAAGAAAATAAAAATATTGATTTATGTTCAATCATGCTGGGATCTATCCCAATCTCAGCTAGCCTGGATCATACACACCTATGTCCAGTGCATACAGGGAGGTCCTAGGATAAGACCTTAGGACCTTCCTGTGTGGGTCCTGCTGCATTACCACTGTGCCACTATCTGACCATCAGAAATTAATGCCCAATAAACCCTTCGTTATGGGAAAGGTTTTCTAGCTTAAAAGTAGCTGAAGCAATAGCAACATGTAAATAAAGGAACTACATAAAGCTTGTTAGTACATACTAGAAAAAATAAGAGAATGAAACCAAGATTTTAAATTAACAAAACTCATTTGGGAAAACAGTATTATTTAAGTATCAGAAAATGCAAATAATCTATATTTCCAGCTACCTGGGAATTATCATTCAATAACTTAAGTTGTTTTAATTTAATGTACTTTAAATGCCACCTCAATGCTGTACCGGAAAACTTTGTGATGTTATTAAAAATAGCAAAGAGATCAACAAACAGCATAATGGTTACATCCATGTAGTTGACCACGGTTCGAGTCCTAGACCCTGCAGCTTAAAACTCACACCAGACACATGTGTGTGCATGCCCAAAATTCTAAGAGTAGAATGGAGGAGGACTGTGATGTAGCCATCCCCCCTCAGAGGGTGATTTTTCACTTTCTGTCTCTGTCTCTCCAGAAAGCATACATAACCTAGAGTAAAAAATCTCTCAAAAAAAAAAAAAAGGCAGAATAACATTAAATGCTAAAATCAAAGTTTCTAGAGGATAATTATAGCTATGTAGCACTATGAAAACAAACAAAAAATAGTTTAAACCAATGAAAGACTGTCACAACTTGTTTCTTGTAAATACTCAATACTGATAGGAATCAGTGACTATTTTTCCATAGTTTTTCAAAATATTCTAAAATTTGAATATGTATTACTTTTGTAATTAAAATAATTATACTGTTTTAAGGTAAAAGACAAAAAGTAGGAGTTCTAGTTAATATGTAAAGTGGAGACTTTTTTCTTTTGAGAGAATTTTGCTATAGGGCACATGTGTTCACTAGAGACAGAAAGTGAGAAATCACTCCCTAGAGGAGATGGCTATGCCACACTCCCTTCTCTTTCATTTTCCTCTTCGAATTTTGATCATGCATACACACTTGCCTGGCATAGGTTTGAAGCTACCAGGTCTAGCACTTGAACCATGATCAGCCATGTGGAAGTCCACTGCCTTAACCACTATGCCACCCGCTGTCTCCAAGGCAGAGACATTTATATTTTCACAAAACCTGATTAAAATTACATGGAAATTTTGTAAATATGCACAAATTCTTTACTGCTCCTCCCATTGAGAGGTGGGGATCTCTCCTGAAGATCCTCTCCTGAACCTGCACTATCCTTAGTGATTTTCTTACAACTAATGGAATGAACCAAGAGTGATGGTGAGTATTTCCAAAGCCAGGTGCTAAACAAGACAAGACAACTGCCTCTGATCCACCTCAATTTCCCGTGACCCAGGCTCCCAGTCATTGAGTCAGTCCCAGCCACTGAGTCTTCCAGGTGAGGTCTAGATATCTTAGAGCAGAAAGAAGGCATTCGTGCTGTCCTCTATGAATTTGTGACTCACTGACACACCAAAAATGAACTGTTTGCTTGTTTAGTTTTTGTTGTTGTTGTTGTTGTTTAGTATTTATAGTAGGCCACACTCATACTCTCCAGAGAAAGAGAGAGAGAGAGACAAAGAGGAGGGCAATAAGAAATCACTGCCCGCCCCCTCCCCACCAGAAGGCATGGCCACACTGCATCCCTTCTCCTCCATTCTCCTCTGGGATTTTGGGCACACAAGCACAAGCACCTGGTGTGGTTTTCAGGCTGCCGGGACTGGGACTGGAACCACAGAGTTGGCCCTGTGGGATCCAGCTGAGTTAATCTCCATGCCACATGCTAGTTCCAAAATGATTGTTTTAGGATGATGCATTTCATTTTTTTTTCATGCAACATTAACAAAATGGAATAGAAAATTACTGGTATCTGTAAGTCAGGTACTGTGATCACAAAAACCTCAAACATTTATATAATGATGGCTTTGGAACTGGACATGTGTAAGATCTGGAAGGGCCTTGAGGGCCTCCATGCAAATTCCCCATGTTTCATTGTCTCTTTAAAATGCTAAGCAAGGAACCAGTAGATGGTATGATGGTTACATTGTGGGACTATGTAGTCAACTGCAGTTCCAGTCCTGGACCTGGTGGCTTAAAACAGGCTGGACGCATGTGCATGAGTGTCCAAAATCCCGAGAGGAGAGTGGAGAAGAAGGGATTGTCGCATGGCCATCACCTCTGGGGGATGATTTCCCACTTTCTGTCTCTGTCTCTCTGGTGAGCACGTGCAATCTATAGAAAAATCCCTAAAAATAAGTAAATAATAAAATGAGAACAAAGAGCTCACCCAGCATCCACTCCTGCCTGCCCAAGATTTCAACAGGTATCACCTCAACGTCATCTCAAGTGGAACAGACCAGGGGACTATGTTTACATTTCACAGATTTGCTGCGGACAAAGAAGGATCATGGAAGAGGAGTTCCTATGATTTTTAGAAAATCAAAAAGACCCTCTGGCTGTGGACAAAATAATGAAGGACCTGGACGAGTGCCGAGATGGCAAAGTGGGTTTGCAGAGCTTCTTTTCACTACCTGTGGGCCTCACCATTGCGTGCAATGACTGTTTTGTAGTACACATGAAGTAGAAGGGAACAGAGTTGGCAGAATAGACCAATCACTTCTATCCTGCCAAGAGTTCTTCCACGGGGTCACTTAAGGAATCCACCTTGCAGATCCCCCAGTGTAAGGATTTCATATACAGATCAGGGCCCTTAGAAAATATACAAAGAAAACCAGACTCTCATTTGACAAGCAGAGCAAGAAAAGTTAATAAAATGCAAATAAGCTTTTGATTTTTATAGTTTGCCTACTCTTGCCCTCAAAAATAATTATTTAAAAAAATTTCAAAACAAAAAAAGCTAATCAATAGCTGAAAGCACAGGTATCCAGTAATTTCCACCATGAATATTTTTATTAAGAATGTGTCTGGCTGGGAAACAGCAGTTAGCGTAATGGCTATGTCGCTGGATTCCCACGTAGTCGACCGCGGTTCGCGTCCCGGACCCGGTGGCTTAAAAAACTCACACCGGGCGCGTGTGCGTGCGTGCCCAAGATCCCGAGAGGAGAATGGAGGAGAAGGGATTGCGGCGTGACCATCCCCCCTGGGGGGTGATTTCTCGCTTTCTGTCTCTATGTCTCTCTCTGTCTGGCGAGCGCATGCGCCCTACAGTGAAAATCTCTCCAAAAAAAAAAAACAGAATGTGTCTGGCTGAGATGGATACCAAACTTGAGCTGTGAAATATTGGTTTTCTTGACTAAAAATGAAGATTTTTCTGCTAAGACTTCCCCCTCCAGATTTATTTCTACTGGTCTCTATGCGCTAATTGTCTATATAGGTCCAAGTGAACAGGATCCAAACATTTGATTATGATTACGGTTAGACTATTCCTCTATTCCCACGGAATCTGAACCACCAAGAGTGAAAATGGAATGGAAGAGAGATTGCAGATTGCCTCCTTCTGCACGCCTCTGAACGCTCAGATTGAACTTCAAGAGTTAGGAACGCACCATCCATCAGATGACCAGATATCACTACCGGCTCACAAGAAATATGGGAAAGCAAGAAAATTCCTCTCCTCCAAGGGAAAATAGTAACTCCTCTTCATCCTCAGATAGTACAATGAAACTCATGGAAATGTCAGATAAAGAATTTAGAATATTCATAGTGACAAAGCTAACAGAGATGCAAGAGAAGAGAGACAATGAACTGTAGAAGAAGCAGGAGAAAGGAGTTGATGAGTTCTAGGAGGTGAGGAAATTCTTGCAAGATCTAAAAGCAGAAATACACAAATTCTAAAAAAGAATCAAATAGACCTGTTAGAGATGAAGGCTATAATACAGGAAGTCAAAACCTCCCTTGAAAGTATTTAAAGCAGACTAGCTCAGCAGACTAGATACAGAAAATCCAATCTCAGGTATAGAATCACTGGCCTAGAAAAAAACACCATGAAGACTGAAGAAATTGCCCACCCCACCCCCCCAAATGAGAATAATCTATGAGAAATACTAGATAGAATCAAATGTCCAAACATCCAGTAATTGGTATCCCAGAAGGTAAAGAGACTCATAAGGGCATTGATAATCTATTCCATGAAATCCTGCAAGAAAACTTCCTAAACCTAGAGAGGCATTCAAAGATCCAGTCCCAAGAAATACAAAGGACCCCAGATAGAATCAAACCAAGGAGATCTTCTCCAAGACACATTATAGCCAGATTACCGAATCCACAAAGTCTGGAGTTGAATATTATATCCCAGAATTTAATCGGGAAGATCAAACCACAACAGTAGATAGATTAGGTACATGAGACTGAACTGGTGAAACAGAATTTTATGAATTTTAACTAGAACATTGCTGATTTTCTTCTAGGCTTTGTTTTCTAGTTTTAAGGATTTTTGTCCTGTCTCAAGCTGCCAATAGGCTCATGTACATACTATTTGAACTGAATCCTAACCTGTTTCCTGGCTTTAAGTTTTAAGCAGTTTCTTAGCATTTTTTTGATTTATTAAAACTAAACCTGCTTTTCTTGAAAAAAATATATTAAAAAATACCTGTTTAATGGCCATAGTAAGCTATATACCATCAGCTAGGTGCTACTTTATGGTATATTCATTCTACTCAGAGTTTCATGCCTAAAGTCAGACATGTATTCACAGATATGTATCAGCTAAATTTGCTATTGATAGTAGTTAGATTTAAGAAATTTTGTGAATCAATTAAGTGTAGGGGAAAGAAGGGATGGAAAACAACTGTGGACACCTGAAATAGTGTGGGAAGAGGATGGGAAATGGCAGAGGGTGAGAAATAGGGAGGAAAATGTATATATACATATATATGTGTATGAAACTAGAAATGGAAAATTATTGACAATAACATGTATGATTAAGCCACTAAGCAATATATTCTGGATGGGAAATCATATTTTGTATGTTGTGACAATGCTCAGGGAATGAATGTAAATTAATTCATTAAAAATAAAAAAGCTAAAATTTTAAGAAGATAATGAAAAGTAGTTAAAACTTAAAAAAAGCATAATGTACTTAATAACTTTAGTAACATTTTATACATGTAATGGAATATTGTAATGAATAAAACCAGAGACAATAAGAAAAAAAAAAGAATGTGTCTATTAGGAACTAAGATATTCACAGGCTTGAGCTCAATATCTGAAGAAAAAGAAGAAATATGTTTGCAATAAATTATATCATTGCTTCTTTCTTGGATTTTAAACATTTTTATTAAATTGTGGAATTACAGAAACAAACAATAGATGAACATTTTGGACAAATGAACAAAAACAATTTATAATATATCAACTCCTTATTATGAAAAATGTTAAATGAACAGAAATCATAAGGATTTCTTCCCATCTAGTTTCATTTTAAATATCAGCAAGTTTGTTTTGTACTTACTCTATTTTTGTGTGAGGATTCAGAGAAATTAAAAAAAATACAACTCTGCCCATTGCCATATGACTTTTCAGCAAGACATGAGAAAGGGATAAGAATCCCTTCATTTGTTGTTCTTCAAGTAACATACTATTCTCTGCTTTTGTTAGCCTTTGAATATTTTTACACCAGAATGTTTAATATATGTGATAAACCAAATAATTCTATGTGTGATACAAAAGAAGAAAACTACTTGAATGTGGAAATAAATTGATACAGTCTTCTGACTTCCTCTACAAATTCTCTCTTTCTTTATGCCATTTGATCAGTTCACCTAGTTTTGTCGTATAATATTTTCATGTTTATCAAATTTACTCTTTTTCATTTAAGTGGCCAACACTTACTCAGTTTTCTGGTTGGTCTTACTTTACTTTTAACTTTCCTTTCCACTCTCTCTGATTCTTTGTTATTTAATCTATTTTCATGTAATAGCTCGATTCATAAAATAATAAAGCAATGGTTCTTTGGGACTATTAAATCAGATTAAAACACTTTAATCTCTCACCCAGAACTCTCTTTAGGGTTATGATCTATCTAACAAGAACTATTTGCCAACATAATCATGGTTCTAATGCTGAAAAAAAGTTTATGTCTATTGTTACTATTTCCCATCCTTAAATAACATCTTTCATCCTAAAAGCCCATCCTAGAGGCAAGCTATAGCCCATTTGGTCAAATCTGAATCACTGAGGAGGACAAGCTAAGAGTCTTTGATACAGTGGATACAGTCTCATCCACTGATTGCAAATAATGGCTATGAAAAATTTAATAAAAAGAAGATGTCAAGACTGTTAGCAAATGACTATAAATGTTGGACAGCCTAAAAACAATGAACATTTCTTACATATCCATTTTAATTCCAGATTAACTGATCTGCCTTAACCATCCTTTAAACATAAATAGTCATGCACCAGACAATGATGGCCACAAATATACACGGTGGTGATCTCACAAGATCATAATGGAGCTGAACAATTCCTATTGCTCAGTGACGTTGTGGCCACTGTAATGTCGTAGTGTAACTCATGACTCATGTAGCGACGGGGTGTAAGCAAGTCTAGTGCAAGGCCGGTCTAATAAAAGCATAGCACGTACAAGTCTGTGACGTACAAAATGCTTGAGAAGCATAATAAACGACTTATGTTAGACCCTGTGACTAGTTTGTGTATTTGCTATGCTATACATTCCATTGTTATTTTGAGGTATACTCCTTTGTTAAAGCAAAATCAAATAATGGAGATTGGGCCTGAAAAATTCCTGAGCAATCGAAACCAAACTTAAAAATAGCTTTAATCTAGCTTAAATTGCAAACATAAGCAAAACCTCACTTGGGTCATTTCTGATAAATGCTTGTGTCAGGCAGAAATAAACTTTATTCCTAGCCAATCATCAATAGCCGACTAAAGGGAATATGCAAGTAGGGCTTTTCCAACAAAGTCCCTAAGAAAAGCCACTTTGTAATTACAAACTAATTAAATGGTTTCTTTGTTTGCTCATGTGATTTCCCATTCCTGTGTACCTCTGATGTTTGTCATTGGAACACAGACTCTTCTGGTTTGGTGTTCTTTAATTCGAGAACTGCTTACTCAAATTCTTTAAAATTTTATCTTGCCTTAAGGCCAGCAAGTGGTACCTAAGATGCTCTGCTGCCACATGGCCAACCACAGTTTGAAACCTGAACCTGGTAGCTTGAAAATCATGTTGGGTGTGTGTGCATGCATGCCCCAAATTCCGAGTTGAGAGGGGATTGTGGCATGGCCATCCCCCTGATGTCTATGGGAGGTGAATTCTCACTTTTCCTCTCACTGTCTCTCTCCAGTGAACATATGCACCCTATGGGAAAAAACCTTAATTTATTTTTTTAATCTTGCCTCAGGATTTTCTTTTAACACTTTCTATATACATATACGTGTGTGTGTGTACACACATACACACTTATTATAAAATATTGGGTTATTGGGAAAGATATGGCACAATTTTACTTGGAAAAACTGAAAAATACCTCCTGACTTTCCTGATGACCTTATACCATGCTCCACCTGCAGCAGCCTCTTAGGTCTTGTGTTTACTGCATATTTGATTGCATCATTGTCTTTTGTGCTTGGTTTAATCTCATGCTGTTTGGTTCATCCTTGTCCTTCTAGTAGAACAGGATGTGGACGTGGAAGACAGTGATACCCATGATCATGACCCTGTCTAGGGCTAAGCTACTGTGTGTGTTTCTTAGTTTTCAATGAAAAGGTTTAAAAAATAAGAATTCTAAAAATGTATAAAGTAAAAAATTTACAGCAAGCTAAGGCTACTATATTATGGACAAGAGAAAAAAATTAAAATTTATTGGGGCTTAAGTATAGAGTGTTTATAAAGTCAACACAGTAGTGACAGAAAGGCCCTAGGCCCTTCACATCCAATCACCACTCACTCCCTGACTCATTCAGAGCAACGGCCACTCCTGCAAGACTCCACTGATATGTGCCTTATGCAAGCGTATCATTTTAAAAATCTGTATACTGTATTTTACCTGCACGTTTTTAATGTTTACATATGTTTAGACACACAAATAGCATTGTGTCACAATTGCTTCCAGTATTCAATATAGCAATGTGCTATACAGGTTTTTAACCTAGGAGCAGCAGGCTGTCCCGTACAGCCTAGGTGGAGGGTATGCTCCTACAGGTGTCTAAGTGTAGAGTGTGCTTCTCCGGAATCTAGGCTCATGTGAGTATCTTCCAGGTTGTTCACACAATGATGAAACTGCCTGGGGCAGTTCTCAGAATGTTTCCCTGTTTTATGTGATGCACAACTGCACAAGCACACCTCAGAAATACTGCAGGTTTGGCTCCAGACCGCTGCAATGAAACAAATAGCAAAATAAAACATCACACAAATTCTTCTGTTTCCCAGTGCATGTAAGAATTATGTTCATACTACACTATTAAGTGTGTAATAGTAGGATATCTAAAAAAAAAAGCAGACGCCTAAATAAAAAAAAAACATTTATTGCTAAAATTGTTAACAATCATCTGAGCCTTTAGTGAGTCATAAACTTTTGGCTTGCAGATTGTCTTTCCTTGATGTTGATGGCTGCTGACTGATCAGGGTGATGTTGCTGAAGTCTGTGTTGGTTGTGGCATTTCCCCCCCATAGGGCACATGTACTCACTGGAGAAGACAGAGGGAAAGTGAGAAACCACTCCCCAGGGATGATGGCCACAACACAGTCTCTTTATCTCCATCCTCCTCTTGGGATTTTGGGCATGCACATACATGTGCCTGCAGTAATTTTCAAGCCACCAGGCCCAGGGCTCAAACCACAGTTGGCCACATGAGAGTTCAGTGCTTTAGCCACCATTCCACCTGCTGACCTTGGCTGTGGCAATTTCTAAACACAAAACAATGATATTTGCTGCTTCTATTGACTCTGTTTTAAAAAAGATTTCTCTGTTGCATACCATTCTCTTTGACAGTATTTTATCCACAGTAGAACCCCTTTCAAAATTGAGGTCAATCCTCTCATACCCTGCTTCTGGAAATCCTTCACTGTCATTTCAACAGCATTCACAGCCTCTTCACAAGGAGGAGATTCCAACTGAAGAAACATTTTTCTTTCTTCAACTGTAAGAAGCAACTCCTCATCCATTCAAGTAGTATTATGGGATTGCAGCAATTCCGTCACATCGTCAGGCTTTGCTTTTTAGTTCTTATGTGATTGGGTCGTTGAAAAAGTCATGACACAGTTTTGCATAGAAAAAAATGTCATGACTTTTCAGTAAACCCAGTATTTTTGCTACAGGGTGCATATGTTCACCAGAGAGAGACAGAGTGAAAAATCACCCCCAGGAGGGATGGCTACACCACAGTCCCTTCTCCTCCATTCTCCTCTTAGGATTTTGGGCATACATGCCCACAGGTTCACTGTGTCTTTCAAGCATCTGGGCCTGGAACGTGAACTGTGCAGCCAGCCAGGTGACAACCAGTGCTGTAAGCTCCACTAGTTCTCTTACTTTTTCCTCATATGTACAGTTACTTCCTCCCCTGAATCCTTGACTTTCTCAACACTGTCCACAAGGACTAGAATTGACTTCTTCCAAATTTCAGATAATGATGATATTTTGACTTCCCATGAATCATGAATGCACTTCATGACATCTAGAACAATAAATCCTTTCAAAAGGTTTTCAATTTATTTTTTCCAGATCTATCAGGGGAGTCACTACCCATGGCAGCTATAGTCTTACTAAATGTGTTTCATAAATAATAAAACTTAAAAGTAGAAATGACTCCTTGATAGATGAGCTACAGATTGGATAGTGTGTTAGCAGGCATGAAAACAAAATTCATCTCCTTGTAGGTCTCCATAAGAGCTCCTGGTGACCAGACCAGGTGTGTTGTCAAGGAACAGTGATATTTTGGAAGTAATATTTCTGAGCAGTAGACCTCAACAGTGGTCCTAAAATATTCAGTAAACCATGCTGTAAACAGATGTGCTGTCACCCACGCTTTGTCGTTCCACTTACGGAGAATTGGCAGAGTAGACTGAGCATAACTCTGAAGGTTCCTAAGATTTCTGGAACGGTAAAGGAGCAAGGACACGGGCAGGAAATATCCAAGGGGAATCTGGGGCATGCTGGAGAGCAAGGACGTGATTCAAAATGAAACAAAACAAAGAAATAAAACGAAATAAAAACTAACAATAAGAGTATACCAAAGGCACATAGGAGCCAACCAATGGTTCTTAAAAGCCTAAGGTGAAACATCTTTAGCTACAAAATAAGATATCCTTGTATCCTAATCCAATGCACAAAATAAATAGTCATAAATTCATACTGAAATAAACGTATAAATTATTAAACAGAGAAGATGGTCAAATTTGTCATGTGAAAAAAATTTCAAATGATTTATGTCTGTCTTTAAGTACATAAAGCATTATTCCTACTTTTTATAAAAATAGATTTTTGCTATAGGGTACATGCACTCGCTGGAGAGACAGAGACAGAAAACGAGAAAGGACCCCCCCCCACGTTCCCCCCCCTCCCCCGGATGGCTACACCACAATCCCTTCTCCTCATAGTCTTCTCTGGATTTTGGGCACACAAGTACACACACCTGGCATGAGTTTCAAGCCCCTGGGTCTGGGATTTGAATCAGTCAGTCACATGGAAATCCAGTACCTTAACTACTATGCCACCTGCTGGTCCTTAATTCCTACTTTTTAAGTATGGGCTATGTGTAGGCATTTTATTCCAAAGAGTGCAGATAGAAAGGCAGGGTTGGTGGATAAGTAACTTTAAGGTAGAAAAACCTAACCAACACTACCTCAACTGGGTAATCAAGGCCAACAGTAACAGTGGTTAGTCATCTTGATAGTGTGTATTGTTGAAATGATGTGACAAAAATATGAGAGAACTTCAGAGAGTTTGTGCAAGAGTGAAATTAAAGTATGAATTAATTTTGGTGCAGAGTTTTTAATTACCTTCATAGTTACATAGTTGTTTTTTTAAAAAATAATACATATTTCCCATGAATTTTAGCTAGAAACAAACTCTGTAACTTCAAAGCATTTACCTCTGTGATCTTCCTCAGACTTATAACCTTTTTCTAATCATAAGAAAGATATTAAGGGCACAATGGTAATGCAACTAGACCCACAAAGGAAAGGTCTAGGTTTATGTCCCAGGACCTCCGTGAGGACTCCAGGGCTGCATATATGCCCAGGATCTGGGTCAGCTGAGACTGGAGGTAGATCACAGTGTCGGGGATGCCTGTCTCTTTGTATGTGTCTCTCTTTCTCCATGTCTCTCTCTCATAAAACTAAGTAAATAAGCTTAATAAGTATTAATAACTTGAGGATCACAATTCAGGGAATATACATGGCAAAAGTGTATTATGAACAAATAATGTATGGATTTTTTTGAGAGACTTTTGCTAGAGGGTGTGCATGCTCACTTGAGAGACAGAAAGCAAGAAATCACCCCCACTCCCCATGTCCATGCCTGCTCTTCCATTCATCTCTGAGGATTTGGAGCAAACACACACATGCACTTAGTGTGTGTTTGAAGCTGTCAGGTCTGGAACTTGAACTGCAGTCAACCACCTGAGAGTTCAGTGATGTAACCATTATGCCATCTGCTGGTCCCAAATTATGCAAGGATTTCAAAATTTTTTACACCAAAATAAACTCATACTTTAAAATTCATTTTTTCCACAAACTTTTTGAAGCCCCTGATCTCCTTGGAACAAAGTACTTCAATACTCCTCAAAATACTCCTTGTTTCATTAATTCCATAGACATATCACACTAATGTGAGATGTTATTTAGAGAGGCAGTTGTGTATGGGACATATCAGAAGTCTATGTACTATCTAAGCAATTTTTCTGTAAGTCTGAAACTATTGTGAAACAAAAAGTTTATATAAAATTATCTATGAAGTTTCTAATTATGACAAATCCCACAGTACTAAAAATTAATATAAAACTCAATTTGTTTTTTGAAGGTTTTTACAAATTTGCTGATAATCTATTCTCATAGCTTACTCCACAATAAGAAAGAATATAATAATATGTAAAAACAGCTTGAAATTTTCTCCAGTTTGAGGTTACTAAAACCTCAAGATGTTTTCAAGTCTTCTTCCAAGGACAAGTAATAATACACTTTCTATAAAAGAGTTTTCAATATTTTCAGGGTAGCTGACAATAGTAACATTGGCATAATAAAAACATGTCATTTTAAAAGAGAGTTTCATGAAGAACATGAATGCTTTTCTATTTAGTTTTATAAATTATTTTCTGCATAGCACACTGAAAACTAAAAGATGCTGTATATCTTATGTGATTTTTAAAAAATTAATGGCCAGAGGGTACCTGCACGCACCACAGAGAACTAGAGATAGGAACCAGGAGAAAGCACCCCCCCCATGGACACTCCCCATGGGTATGTCCCAATCCCTTCTCCAGTTTCCCATCCTGTCAGGATTTTAGGAATGCACTCACAATGTGCACAGCATTTTTCAAGCCTCTGGGGCAGGGATTCAAACCATAGTCAGCCATGTGAGATCTGGCCTCCTTAACTACTAGGCTATAAGCTGGCTCGTTTCCATAATTTATATGCTTGCCATCTAAACATTTTTATTTTCATCAAAAAGATACTTTGTTTATAACTTACTAAACCTGACATAAATTGGTTTTCCTTTACCTAAAAACAGAAGGAACCAGAAAATTCAGAAACACAAATTTTTTTTAAAGTTACAGAATTCTGTAACATTGGTGAGTAAACTCCATATAATTATCATTATGAAAAAAAAAACAACCACTAAACTTGTATCAAAGAGAATTAGTAAGAATTACTATAATCTAAAAATTTCCAGAATAAAATGACTTTTTTGGAGAGTTTTGTTTTGTTTTGTTTTTGTTTTTGTTTTGTGTTTCTTTTTGCTATAGGGCTTGTGTGCTCGCCAGACAGAGAGAGGGAGAGAGAAAGCGAGAAATCACCCCCCAGGGGAGATGGCCATGCCGCGATCCCTTCTCCTCCATTCTCCTCTCGGGATCTTGGGCATGCACGCACATGCGCCCGGCGTGAGTTAAAACCACCGGGTCCGGGACGCAAACTGCGATCGACTACGTGGGAGTCCAGCGACATAGCCATTACGCTAACCGCTGGTCCCTAAAATGACTTTTTTTATACCTAGAAAACAAAGCTATCAGATAGTAAGCAAAATAATTTTCCAAAAATATTAATGAATTTAAAGGTAATTTTATTAAAACATTTTTAAGTACATAAACTAACTGCTAACTATACTCAAAGTAAAGTGAACTGTAATTGTAAAATCACAGATATAGGAAATCTTGGCCTATGAAGAATGGTTGATGATGATCCTACAGCATCTGTATTGAAATAGGGAGGTTGGGCTGATGGAAATTTAGAAGACCTTTAATCTTAGGTAATGTAGTTTTATTACTGATTAGAAAATAAATACTCCTGAAATTCTTGACCAAGGGAATTTTTTGAAATAATAATTTGTTCAAGAAGTACGAGGGAAATTGGAGTGTGAAAAATAGAGTGGGGGAAATACTCATAACACAAATAAATCTAGTTATGTCATTTTCTTAGTCACAACATAGCACTATATTATTATTGTTTTTTAGTCCAAAATTAGTGCATCCATTCACCCATCTATTCTATTATTCAAAAAACACATAGGTGCAGACAAAACAATAAACAGGTAGCTAGAGAAATAAGGAGAGAAACAAGAGACTGAGTGCCATAAAAGCCTGAACAGACATAATCTCAAACAGGTGCAGATCAGAATCATTGCAGAACATCAGAGGACACTGAGCTCAAAACAGAATTTTCAATTTGCAGGAGTTTTTTTGTTGTTGTTTTGTTTTGTTTTTGGAGAGGTTTTTGCCATAGGGCACATGCGCTTGCCAGAAAGAAAGAGACAAAAATCAAGAAATCACCCCCCAGTAGAGATGGCCACACTGCAATCCCTTCTCCTCCATTCTCCTTGAGATCTTGGGTATGCATGCACACACACCTGGTATGAGTTTAAGCCACCAGGTCTGGGACACGAACTGCAGTTGACTACAAGGGAGTCTAACGACATAGCCATTATGCCAACTGCTGGTCCCTTAAATTGTAGTTTTCAAAGTCATATAATGGCAGTCTTCTAGGGATCACTGTTGTGAGAATCTTTAGCTTAAAGGAAGGAATGAAGAGTGAAAAACAGGAGGTAAGAAAATGTAAGTAGTGGTATTATAGAATTGGAAATACAGTAGTACTAGTTTTCAAGAAATAAACTTTTAGGTGGTTATAACAAAACTGTTTACTTTTACCAGTTCCTATCCAGAGTACCCAATGTTTCCTTCTGGTTCACAATCAACTTTTTGAGTGAGAGGATTTAAATCACAATTTAAGCACAGAGTTTGTGTGTAAACTATGTGATCAGAAGCATCCATATGGGGCCAGCTGGTCAGTATGATGGTTAAGGTGGCTGGATCCCACATGGGTGACCACACAGTTCAAGTCCTGGACCTGGCAGCTTGACAAACATACCAGGAGTGTATGCATGCATGGCCAAAATCCTGAGAGGAGAGAGAAATGGAGAAGGAATTGTGGTATGATGATACTCCATGAAGAGGTGCTTTCTCACTTTCTTTATCTGTCTCTCTCTCACTTTCACTCTCTCTCACACCCATACACACAATACACTATGGTCAATTAAAAAAAGAAAAAAAGCAGTACTATTAAGAGTTGAATTTGTTTCTCCAAAACTCATACATTAAGTCCTAACTCCAAAAGTATTAGAGTTCCCTTTTGCAAATGTCCTGCAGTTTTTCCATATGCCTGTGACAAGGAAGATACATTTAGTTTGGGAGTATAGAATTAAGAAGGCTTTTGCTGCCACAGATCTAAGTAGAGCTTCCCAAACAATCTTACCAATGATCAAGCTGGTATTTTGATCTCCATTTGTGTAATACCTAGGTTTACCTCTCCATGATTTTTGTAGTTATTAAGAAAATAGAGTATTTATTGTCCTCCACCAAACTCCAAAAGTAGTGGTGTATTTTATAGTAAATGAGTGTGTTCCAACCAAACTTTCCTTAGTTGAACAGTAGAACTGTCCATGGAATTGCTCTCTCTCTGTCCCTGTAAATATCCATTTAGCTTTGTTCCAGATACATTGATTTCTCTACCAGGTTTTGAGCCACATGTTTTAACTACTTTATAATGTACAACTGAACTAGGTTTGATTTTTTTTTTATCAGGTTCTGGCATGTGCCCTGGTACATAAGTGACAGTCAACTATCAAAGAATATCTATAGAAAGAGCCCTCTACTAATACAGAATGCTAATAGTTAATGCTGCAGCCTGATACTATAGAACCATATTTATAATATGCAAATTCAATTCTAGATTTGTAATATTTATTGTTTGCTCATTATAAAACAGGTTTGTCAAAATATATAATCCTCAAGAGAGTACAGAGATTATATAAGCTAAAGACACTGGTATTGTCTTCATGATTTGCAGAAATTCTTAGAAATATATTACCAACTTATAAATACTATTAATAGTGTGTGTTAATGTTTTATATTGTACATGTTTCTTTTCAAAATATTGTTGGCTCATGTTTATAAAAGATAGGATGTGAATTTGCACTTCTCTTTTAATGCAATCACCCCATATGTCACTTTTTCAACTTTATAAGCTCCTAGAATTTTGGACGTGCTTCCAACAGAGAAGTGGTATTTGGCAATAACCACTGTTGTTTCTGAACACTGTTAATCTATCTATAGTAGAAATGCTCAGTTTTCATATATAATAAAGAGATTGAACTGAAAAAGAGGTAGGAGACAAAATGTATCATTTTAAAAATGAAGCAAAAATCTAAAAGTTAATTATTAATTGATCCATTTACCAAATACTTATAAAGCAACTGATTTATGCCAGTTTTATGCTGCCAACTAGAGATATAGTCATAAACATGATAGAAAGGACGTTGCTATTACTTATTCTAGCTGTTGGATAAGGAAAATAGACAAGTATCTTTTTAAGAAAGCATCATTAAGTCACAGACATACAGATACTCAGGTAGAGAAATTATCAAGAATTTGTGGCTATAAAGTTATTTAGCATAATTAATTCAGGAAAATGCTTATATAGGTCTCAAAAATCTTAGTTCTCTGTCTTTAAGCCCCACAGCCAGTGTTTATATAGTAGCTCTGGGACAGAGAAAGACCAGTTAAATTCTGATTGGACTGTCTGGCCTTCCTTTTGGAGGGCATCAACTTCTGCTACCCATTTGCCTTTCTGGTTACTGATTTTCCAACTGGACTTTCTACCCTCTGCTTGTTTAGCTCTGGTTTAGCCTCTTGACTCTGCCATGGCCATGTCTATATTTAATTGCTGCTGATTCATTGCTGATCTTTGTCATTAGCTACTTTTTTGGTTTGCTATAGAGCACATGGGCTCACCAGAGAGAGAAAAAGAGGGACAGAGAGAGAGAGAGAGAGATCACTTTCCAGAGGCATGGGCATGCTGCAATTCCTTCTCTATTCTCCTTTCAGATTGTAGGCATGCATACATATGTGCCTGAGTGTTTTTTAAGCTGCTGGGTCTGGGTCTCAAATTGCATAGTCGGCCATGTAGAATCCAACTGCCTTAACCTCCACACCATCTGTTGGCCTACCTTCTGTCTTAATGTGTATATCTTGGACCTTTTAGTTATTTATTCATATTTTTCTATTTTATTATTTCTTATTTACATGCATTTTTTATACATTTTTTTGAGAGGTTTTTGCTATAGGGTGCGTGTGCTCGCCAGACAGACAGAGAGACATAGAGACAGAAAGCGAGAAATCACCCCCAGGGGGGATGGTCACACCGCAATCCCTTCTCCTCCATTCTCCTCTTGGGATCTTGGGCACGCACACACACGCACCCAGCATGAGTTTTAAGCCACCGGGTCCGGGACGCGAACCGTAGTCGACTACGTGGGAATCCAGCGACATAGCCATTACATTAACTGCTGGTTTCCATTTTTTATACATTTTTGTGGGGAGACGGTATACATTTTCAAAGCACACATGCCATCTTGAGACTTTAATTTTATTCATTTACTTGAGTTTTTTTGTTGTTGCTGTTGTTCGTTTTTTGAGTATAGGGCATGTGTGCTTGCTGGAAAAACAGACAGAAAGTGAGAAATCGCCCTCTACAGGGGATGGCCATGCCACAATCCTTTTTCTTCTATTCATCTCATGGGATTTGGGGAATACGTGCACACGTGCCTAGCGTGATTTCAAGCAACCGGGTCTGGGACTCAAAACATAGTCAGCCGTGTGGGAGTTCAGTGCCTTAACCACTACATCACCTGCTGGACCAATATTGAGACTTTTAAATGAAAAATATTGTAGGAGGGTTTTTGATAAGATCACTTTGCTACTTTCTTCCTATTCTTCCTTTCCTAATCCTTTAATAAGAAAGGGGCATCTTTGATTAGAGTAAGATCTGTAAGCTAGTTGATTGTGTACTGCTAATTGGTATTATAGTCATGATGAATCTTACGGAAATATTTTCTTGTATTTAAGCTTCAAGATCCTTCTACTAACACAAAGTCCTATTGCCAACCTGAAGCCAGAATTTAAAGCAGTGGGTAGGTTGATTTATTTATTTACTTATTTTGAAAAATGGCTTCAATGGGACTAGAATCTAATTCACTAAGCACCCATAGACCATACAATTCTTACTTTAGAAAATTAGATTTGGGAGCTCAATGTTGAATTTGTCTCAGTCATTTGTGATTTAGCTCCATCTCCACACCTATATGTATCATGTGGGAGTTTTGTCTGTTTTTGTGTGTTTTCCTGCAATTAATTTTTTTTCAAATAAATTCCAGAGGTATTCTTTCCAAAAAAGAAATGCTGTCAATGCAATGAGTTGGACTAAGGGAAAAACATGATGTCTTTTCCAAGAAGGTTGTTACAAAACGTGACACCATAAAAGCTTGAACCTTTTATAAATGCTGTTTATGAGATTTTGGGGGATTTTTTGGGGCCAAAAAGTCAGATGCAAGTAAATGAGCCATATTGTCCCCAGTGGCCAAGACACTGTGAAAGCTCAGTGCAGCCAGCTGGGTTCAGCCAGCCTTGATGAGCACTGGAGGAGTCTCCTGTGGTGATATGGAGCAGGGAACGGAAAGCAAAGCAGTGCGAAGTTGGCTTCCGTCTTACGAATCCAATCTAGTCCCTTCATATACCAATGGCACCAAGAAGAAGAAGTAAGAATAAATATCCTGAGAGCGCTTGGTCACCTATATTAACAGGACCACAGTACACCACAAAAAAAAAAAAGAGAGAGAGAGAGAGAGAGCGAGGCAAAAAGGATGTTTCAATTCAACAAACAAATGTATTTTTTTCTTACCCCCCCCTTTTTTTTTTTGCTATAGGGTGCGTGCACTCACCAGAAAGAGAGAGACAGAGACAGAAAGTGAGAAATCACTCCCCAGAAGGATGACCATGCCACAATCCCTTTTCCTCCATTTTTTTATTTTGAAAGATTTAATTAGTTTTATTTATTATTATTTTTTAATTTGCCATAGGGCACATGTGCTGACCAGAGGCAGAGAGAGAAAGTGAGAAGGCAAGCTGCCAGGTCCAAGATTCGGACTGATATTGGCGATGCGGGAAACTAGTTTCTAATCACCATGCCACCTTCTGGCCCCGCCAAATGCATTTTAACCAAAATTGAAAATCTGGAAGGAAGGAAAATGAAACAAACAATACAAATCTCAAGCAAAGGCTAAGATGAAAAACTTTCCAGTATTGGGACCAGCAGTTAGCATAATGGCTATGTCACTGGATTCCCCTGTAGTCGACCCGGGGT
>NW_006159803.1:425709-436467 GCF_000334495.1 Tupaia belangeri chinensis | reverse complement strand
TTTTTTGAGAGGTTTTCGCAATAGGGTACGTGCACTCGCCAGACAGACAGAGAGACAGAAAGCAAGAAATCAACCCCGGGGAGACAGTCACGCCGCAATCCCTTCTCCTCCATTCTCCTCTTGGGATCTTGGGCATGCGCGCACATGCGCCCGGCGTGAGTTTTAAGCTACCGGGTCCAGGACCCAAACCACGGTCGACTACGTGGGAGTCCAGCGACATAGCCATTATGCTAAGTGCTGGTTTCCTCCACATTAAAATTCTTAAGGCAAAAGCTATCAAATCTAAACTGAACAAAGAAACAAATCATTAAATTATTAAGACCAGGTAAGGCTGACCCTGTTGCACAGTGGTTAAGCACTGCGTACAGAGAGCTGGATCCTGCATGGCTGACCACAATTCCAGTTCCAACCCAGTTGCTTCAAAGACATACTGTGTGTGTGTGTGTGTGTGTGTGTGTGTGTGTGTGTGTGTGTATGTGTGTGCATGTACGCATGCTCAAGTACTGACAAGATGGAGATATGAGGGAGGAAGGACTGCAGCATGACCATGCCCCATTCCGGCTCTTTTTTCTCTCTCTTTGGTGACAGCATACATCCTCTGGCCTTTAAAAATGAAGATGGAAACTAGGTTAAAAATTAGAACTATTCTTTGCATTGGCTTCCTTTTCTGTAAGAATGTGAAAAAGAAATAAATACAATATTTCTTATTTTGGTAAATAATTGAGAGAGAATAGATGAACTGACAAGTATTTGTGAACACATGTCCACTACGAGAGATGAAACGAGTAATACAGCATCCCCAAAGTATCCTAAATACCACTCATGTAGTGACTATTCATTCTCTGACAAGATGAAATTCACACAGAACTGTTTTCCTGATGGGGGAAAACAAATAAAAAGTAATCCATGCTCTTAGCAGCCTGCAGTGTTGCAGAATGAGTGTGGAAATCCTTAGATATTTCAAAGTGAAGTTCATACAACACAATTTGGAACTAAGCACAAGGATACGCTCGAAGCTTTTGCTTTGTACAGCCAGCAGTTCTTTGTGAAGAGGCTAGCACATGGCCTTGCTTCTTTATCGCAAGTGGCTCACAAAGTATGACTGTGACTGCTTATTTGACAAGACTGATCAATGCCTGTGGATTTCACAGGTTACTTGAAGTTTTGCCCTTAGTAGCTGCTCTTTCCTGGACTCTGCTCTGAGGGTAACACAGCGATTGCTACTTTCAAATGTATTGCTCTCCATTGATGGATGGATAGCACTATATTTTCTTAAGCCCATTTCTAGTCTGACATTCTCCCTTACCTCCATCCCACAGGCCACCTCAGGGAAATTCTGCTAAATTGAATTTTATACATTAGAACTATGTAGATAGAGCATAAATATTTAATAGAAAATAAAGTGACCCAGTGTCTAGCAGACTGTGCTTTCAAATGTTCTTTCCTGATTTTAATCGGCAGTCTTTATTAAATATCAACTGATACAGAGGACTTTGAAGAACAAAAGATCTCTTTAGAGATTAAAACTTTGTAATAAAATAAAAGACATTTTCTATCTTCAAAGAGTTTATTTGCTAACATCACAACAGAATACAGACATTAAAAGGAAACACTTTTTTTAATTTCTTTTTTGAGTATTTAGTGTCTAAGTCCTTCCCTTGGCAACATTTTAATCTCCCTTTTTCAAGAAGGGGGAAGATAGAGAATGATTAAATGTACAAATAACATGAGTAACTGTGACCAAGAGTAGCTGTTTTTCTTTTAACCTGTAAACAGTATGACAGGAAAATGACATTGGTAACTACTAAAACAAAAGGCTGCTTAAAGTTGTCCTATTATGCAAAATAATAAGTTTTATATATGTGTGTGTGTGTGTGTGTGTGTGTGTGTGTGTATAACTCTTATAGAAAGACAGTAACTTTTCCTTCAGCAAAATTATAACACATCCTTTTAATCTATGGCGATTATAAACTATGAATGTGAAGTTTCGTTTTTAAAGATTTGCAATAATTTTGGCTTATAAAAATTAGTACATTTATTTGAAAATATAGTTTGGCTGGTCCTGTAGCCTAGTGGTTAAAGAGATCTAGATCCCATGGTTGTCCACAGTTTGAATCCTAGCCCCAGTGGCTTAGAAAACATGCTGGGCAGTTACGCATGTGTGCCTGACATGCTAACAGGATGGAGAAATAGAGCAGGAGGGATTGCAGTATGACCATGTGCCTTCAGGGTACTTTCCCCCATTGTCCCTTTTTCTGGCCAAAGCATGTACCCTCTGGCAATGAAAAAAAAATAGATTTAATATTTAAAAATTTTAAACTCTTAGTTTTTTTTTTTAATTTCTAAGATCGCAAAGTTCATAATACAGAAGTTCGTTAAAAACAAAAACAAAAACTTATAGATAAAACATCTTACCAACAATTTCTTTTTTTTTGGAGAGGTTTTCGCTATAGGGCATGTGTGCTCACCAGACAGAGAGAGACAGAAAACGAGAAATCACCCCCAGGGGGGATGGTCACACCTCAATCCCTTCTCCTCCGTTCTCCTCTCAGGATCTTGGGCATGCACACACACGGCGTGAGTTTTAAGCCACCGGGTCCGGGATGCGAACCGCGGTCGACTACGTGGGAGTCCAGCAACATAGCCATTATGCTAACTACTGGTTCCCCCTTACCAACAATTTTTAAAGAATATAATCCTAGGGCCAGCTCTGTATGTATAGCAGCAGTTAAGTTCTGTGCAGAGGGAGCTGGATCCCATGTGGCCTACTGTAGTTGGAACCCCAGCTCCTGAGGCATGCACACTTTCTCAGGATTGTGAAGTAATGAAGCAATAGAGAAAAAAAGAAAAAGATTGTAATGTGACCAGGCCCCATTGGGAGGGTCTCTCTTTTTCTCTTGCACATGCATGTCAAAAAGAAAAAGAAAGAAAGAAAGAAGGAAAAAAAGAAAAAGAAATAGAGTTCTCCACAATGGGGACCAGCAGGTGGTGTGGTGGTTAAGGCACTAGACACTCCCACATGGTTGACCACAGTTCGAGTCTTAGACATGGTGGCTTGCTTTCTCGCTTTCTCTCTTTCTCTCTGCGTGTCTCTCTTTGGTCAAATTTAGATAAATGAATGAATAAATAAAAATCTAAGATAAATAATTCTTTACCAAAAAAAAAAAAAAAGAATTCTCCACAATGTTCCTGGATCCAATTGTTTCCTCGTTTTCCCAGTGAGAGCACGAAAGCCCCCAAAAGTTATCTAATAAGCCAAAGAAGATAGCCCTTCAGTAACAATACAAAATAATATTTTATCTTGAGAACGCATGTTCCTAACACTGTTATCACAGTTTTTCGGAGTTCTGTAACATGATACATGTGTGGGCTGAATCTAAGTGCTGTAGAACTGGCATTAGACAATTACTTCACGGGACTGCTTCTTCCGTTTACCTGGACTTCATTCTGTTTTTATTCTCTCCTCTCTTACCAGGCTATCTAATTTAATTCTGAAGCTTCAGTCATTATTTATATAGCAATCGTTCCTAAATAAAGTGTTCTAGGTAGACATCTCTCCCGAATTCAAGACATTAGATGTCTCCAAATGACTTCAAACATGTCATGTCAACCGGGCCCAATTTCGAACTATTTCCTAATACCTGGTTATTTTCTAATTGTTTACTGACCAAATAACAACACTATCCAAATAAATGCTTTATGTCAAATACCCAGAAAGACCCTCTTGCCATCCGCTCTATCAGCTATTTCCAAAATATTACCAAGCTCAATTAACATTACCTTTAAAGTTTCCCATATAGAGCCACTCTTCTAAATATTCTTTGCTGCAAGTAGAGTACAAGATACCACCATCTCTCACCTTGTTTGCTGTAAAACCTAATTTACTGTTTATTATGCACTCTGATCCACCAAATCCACTCAACACACTGCAACAACAGAGGTATTCTTAGTGTGCATCAGATCACATCCCATGTAAGCTAAAGCCTTGCAAAGGCTACTCACCATTTTTTTAAGACATTTTTGCTATAGGGCATGTGTACTTGCCAGAGAGACAGAAAGTGAGAAATCACCTCTCTCCCCCCACCCCCCAGGGGGGTGGCCATGCCACAATCCCTTCTCCTCCATTGTCCTCTCAGGATTTGGGGCACACAACCACAGTACCAGTGTGAGTTTTAAGCCACTGGGTCCAGGATTTGAATTGCAGTCGACTACGTGGGAGTCTGGCACCATAACCATTATGCCATTTGCAGGTTCCTACTAATTATTATTAAGTTAAGGATTAAACTAATTTATGTAGCCCACAAAATCCTGCATGTCCTGCCTCACAAACCTTATTACCTACTACTCCTTCACTGGGTAATATTAATAGCTCAAAAATCAGGAGAGATTCGTGGGGTAGTATGATTTTCTTCGCAGGTATGACATCCTGTTCTGAGTATCAATGGACAAGACAAGAGACCTGCCCTTTGTGGAGCAGGTATAGAATTTCTGCAAACTCACTGAAGTTTCATTAGGAATGGGAACGATGGTTGAGCCCACAGCCATGATGAAACCATGCAGGGCTGACTTTGTAGAGGTTCCCTGCTGTGGTAGTAGAAAACGTTACTTGAGTAGACTCTGACAGCTTTCTGGAAACAAATCTTTTGACCGTGTTTTCCCCCTGTGGTCCATGGTTTATTTGAAATGGCTGTTAGGGAGAGCACCTTCCTTGAGAAGTACAGATAACCACAATTTCCTAGTGAAAGTTTGGGGTATTTTCAAGCCAGGCTTGTAGTTTATCTGTATAAAAATCCTTGCACAAGTTAATATAATCACCTCAGTCAGTACCTCATGTTTATAATCATACTCAATTTTTTTTGTGATCAATAGATTTAATTATTCAGCATGACTCACTTATTTTGGGTCTTGCTCCTTACCTTTCTCTCTTTTCCCCTGGGATCAGTGAAAGCTAATTTGAGGCCACATGATCTGAACCCTGTCACCCTGTCCTCCCTTCTCTTCAGTCCCTCACTCATTATGGGTAAGTCCTTGTTCCACTGAAAGAAGTTAGCAGGCTTTCCTGTTTGGGCTCTCAAAGCAGATGGTTTTCTAGGTCTGTAGAACCCAGATTTTTGAATTCTGCAGATTTGAATTTGCTTCTCTTAAGCCAGTTAATCTTTCTCCAAGCTCATCTCTTTCTTGTAAAACTTTGCTACAAGTGTCACATTACAAACAGCACAGATCTAATTCTGCCACTAAGCCGTTTTTCCTCTGTGGCTATCTCAACTTTGAAAGGAATAATTTTATAAAATGTTCATCTATTGGATATGCACTGGCATCTTTCTCGCTTTTGTTAACAGTGTCCTCACTAACTGCTACCTTATAACTGAGCTAGTGGAAGGGTCTTTCTATTTTTAATTATATTTTTATTTTTATAAGGTATCATTTACACATAGATAAATGCACTTTTATTCCTCTGCAGTTTAGTATGCTTTGGCAAATATATATACTTATGCAACTAAAATTGCACTCGAAAGGATTTAAAACTTTTTCATCACCCCAGAAAACTTCCTCATATCTCTTTTCAGTCAATGCTCATATACCAAGAATCAGAAAGTATTTTTTATTTATTTTGTTCTCTCTTGAAATTAATGTAACTCAGATCATGTGGATACATTCTTTTAAATAAGGCTTCTGTTGTTCTATGTAATATTTGGGGGAATTCATCTACTTAGTTACATATATTGATGCTAATTTTAATGACATAGTATTGCATTGTGTAAATATATACCACAAAAATTTTAAATTTTAAATCATTTTCCTATTGATAGATAACTGGGATAATTCCAGTTTGGGGTTCATATAAATAAGTTGCTGAAAATATTGTAGTACTCATCTTTTTTTTTATAAAGTGTTATTTACTTATCTCTTCTATAAGAGAAGGAGAAAAGGGAGGAAATAAACCCCCAGCATAGTCTTCATGCCACAAACCCCAGCCTCAGGCAGCCAGGAACACTTTCCCCTACCGTCTCAGCGTGGGTTGTTGGAAGAGTCATGGCATATTTTTTCTATGCAAAAATGTGACATAACTTTTCCAACAACAGTATTACTGCTGCACCCTAGAATTGGCCTTGTCATAATGTATATGTGGATATATATTTTCATTTCTCTTAGGGAAATAAATAGGAAATGGAGTTGTTAGTTAGGTCATAGGAAGGGGAAGATTTTGTGGAATTTTACAAGGAACTGCCAAAGACTTTTCCAAATTGCTACTACTATTTTTTTTTTTTTAAGAGAGAGAGTGTTGTTCTCCCCTCCCCCCCCCACCGCCCCGTCCCAGGAGAGCTTTTTGCTATAGGGCATGTGTGCTCACCAGAAAGAGAAACAGAAAGCGAGAAATTGCCCCCCAGGGGAGATGGCCACGCCACAATCCCTTCTCTTCCATTCTCCTCTCAGGATCTTGGGCACGAGCGCACATGCACCTGGCGTGATTTTAAGCCACCGGTTCCAAGGACTCGAACCGCACCCGCAGCCGACGACACGGGAGTCCAGCGACATAGCCATTACGCTAACTGCTGGTCCCAAGAGAGATTTTTGCTATAGGGTGTCTGTGCTCAACACAGAGACAGAGAGAAAGCCAGAAATCACCCCCCACTCCCAGGGGGATGGCCACACTGCAATCCCTTCTTCTCCATTCTCCTCTCGGGATCTCAGGCATGCACGCACATGTGCTTGTCATGAGTTTTAAGTCACCAGGTCCAGGACCAGAACAGTGATCAACTACATGGGAGTCCATAACACAACCATTACACCATTTCCTGGACCTGGTACCACTTTTTACTTCTACTGTCTATGAATGAAAATTCTAATTGCTTCACATCTTTATCAATATTCACAAAATAATCCAGTGGTAAAAAAATCTTCTCGCCAAATGTTGCTGGGAGAAGTGGATATCGACCTGCAGAAGAATGAAACTGGATCCTTATCTCTCATCACTAACAAAAATTAACTCAAAATAGATAGAAGATCTCAACATAAAACCTCACATGATAAAAACACGGGTGGAAAACACAGGGAAAACTCTTGGGGACCTTGGAGTGGGCAGAAACTTCCTAAATAAGACCTCCAAAACACAGGCAATAGTCCCCAAAATAGACAAATGTGATGATATTAGGCTGAGAAGCTTCTGCGTATCAAAAGAAACAGTAAGTAGAGTGAGAAGACAACCATCAGAGTGGGAGAATATATTTTAAAACTATACCCCAGATAAGGGAGTGATAACCAGAATATACAGCGAATTCAAGCAGCTTACCCATGACAACAACAACATCAACAATAAAATCAATCCAATTAAAAGATGGAAAGGAGCTGAACAGACAATTCTCTGAAGACCACTTATGAATGACCCAAAAGCATACGAAAACATACCTCACATCTCTTATTGTAAGGGAAATGCAAATCAAAATCACAATGAGATACCACTTACCCCCAGTCAGAACGGCTAAAATTAAAAAAAATAAATAATGATAAGCACTGGTGAGGTTGTGGTGTAGAGGGACCACCTCTACACTGTGGGTGAGAGTGCAAATTTATATAACAATTTTGGTGAACTCTATGGAGCTTCCTCAAACCTACAAAAGGAACTACCATATAACTCAGTAATTCTACCTTTAGGTATTTATCCAAAGGCTATAAAAACCCTCAGACAGAAAAACATTTGCACATCCATGTTTTTTGCACCATTATTTACCATTATTGCTAAGAACATGGAATCAACCCAAATGTCCAAAAATAGATGACTGGATAGAAAAAAATGTACCATATGTACTCTGTGGAATACTATTCAACCTAAAAACAAACAAACAAACAAACAAAAAAACATGAAATCCTGACATTTGATACCAAGTGGACAAATATGGAAGACTTAATGCTAAATGAAGCAAGCCAGACTATAAAAGACAGACTTTGTATATTCCAACTCAATATAAACCAATCGTCTGTGCTCTATGGCAGAAACGGAAAGTTTGGAGGGTATAGTAGCAGGGAGGGCATCAATAGATACTAGAGATAGTAAGGATGGGGTAGTATGGGGGTGGGTTACATAGGGAGGGAGGGAGAGGAACACGGTAAGATAAAAAGAGCATGTTTATTTGACAAAAAAATGAAAAACTATTGCCGATGATAATGTATATAGTAATGTCTGTCTTGACTGATATGCATGGTATTTGTACTGGAAAAATCAATGTTGTACAGTGTAAAAATATATGTGATTAAATGTAAATTAAAATAAAACATTTTTAAAAATCATGTTTTTAGTTTTTTGGGTTTTTTTTTAGCTTTAGGTATGTTGGTGGGTATAAATGGCACCAAATAGTTTATACTTTTCTCTTTTGATGAAAAATAGTGCAAGAACTTTTCCATTTGCTTACTGTTGATGTGTATGTCTTCCTTTATAAAATATCTTAGTTTTTATCTCAGTGTTTAACTGGATCATTATTATTTTTTTTTTTAAAGGCTAGTTCTCACTATGTTCCCTAGACTATCTCAAAGTCATGATCTTCTGAGTAGCTGGAACTTCAGGTGCATGTAATCACATCTGGCTTGAGTTATTTGATTTTTAGTGCTGACAGTTTTAACTTTAAAAAAAAAAATATGTATTTCCTCCATGAATCAGAGAGGCAAAGACAAAACAGACAGACCAAAAGAGAGAACACGATCAATAGGGTCTTGGTACTGCAATCCACTCCCAGCTTCAGCTAGTCCCCAACCATGGGCACACATGTGCCCAGTGTACTCAGGGAGGTCTCTGGATGTGAACCTAGAACATTCCCACGCGGGTTGGACTCAGAGCATCAAGTTTCACCACTGTGATACAGTCCAGCCCCAGTTTCAGTTCTTTACATCTTCTTTTATCATGTATGTATTTTTTACATCTTTTTACCTACAACGTAGCTTATCTGTTTTTTAAATGGTGACTTTTATAAATTCAGTTTAGAAAAGACCAAGGTAATTTGTAATGGTTATATAACTCTGCGTGTATGTGTGGAGTCAAACATCTTTGCAAACTGCAGGATCACAAGGATTTTCCCTTTAGCGTTCTTCTTTAAAATCTTTTTTTGGGGGGGAGAGGTTTTTGCTATAGGGCGCGTGCACTCGGCATAAAGACAGAGAGACAGAAAGCAAGAAATCATCCCCCAGTGGGGCTGACCACAGGATCTTGGGCACGCATGCACACATGCCTGGCGTGAGTTTAAGCCACTGGATCTGGGACTCGAACTGCGGTCGACTACATGGGAGTTCAGTGACATAGCTGTTATGCTAACTGCAGGTCCCAAAAAAGAAAATCTTTATTGAGATATAACTTTCATAAACTTCATCTTTTTAAAGTATATATTAGTCTTTAGTGTTAACTACAGACTTGTACAATTATCACTGTAATATTGTTTCGAACATGTCCATCAATCTCAAAAGAATCCTATACCAATAGCAGATATTTGGTGTCACCTTCACCCTAACACCAATCTTTTATTTAATTTATCAATTGTCAGAGAGCACGTGAGGTTTGCCAGAGAGATATATAAAGAGAGAGTGAGAGGGAGAAGGTACCACCTCAGGGGGCATGGTTATGCTGCAATCCCTTCTCCTGCACTTCTCTATTCTGTTGTGAATTTGGGCACACACGCATACGTCCTTCATGTGTTTTTTCAAGTCACTTGGGCCCAGAATCAAGGCATTATAGGCCATGTGGGATCTAACTCCCTTAACAAGTAGGTTATGGAAACAGCCCCTTGATTTTATTTTTAATTGACAAGTCATATTGTAGTATATATTTATGGGGTATTGTTTTAATACATGTATACATTGTGGAATAATCAAATCAGGCTAATTAGCTTATCCATTACTTCAAATGTTTATTATTTCTTTGTGGAAAGAACATTTAAAACAATTTCTTTTGGCTGTTTTGAAATATATAATACATTATTTTGAACTACAATAACCATGTTCAGCATAGAACATCAAAACTTATTCTCTTAACTAACTGAAACTTTGTACCCACTGACCAAATGTCTCCTTTTTCTCCATCCTATCTATCTCTCCTCTGCCTCAGGTAACTTTTATTGTACTATTTCCATGTGTTTGATTCAATTAGACTCCATATATAAATGAGATCAAATGGTATTTGTGTCTCAAGAACAAAAGCAAATCTAGGAATCTGCAAAATGGTTCCCTCTTGGGTATGGCTACCATTGTAGTCTATCCAAATGTCAAGTACCAGGAGTGGCCTGTTACGGACATGTTGAGGTGAATGGGTCCACAGGGTATCAGGTTTTATCATGAGTTGCTACTAAAGGGTAATACAGGGTTCTCTACAAAATCCTCTAAATTTTGATACTATGCTTCAAGGTCTCACTGAAATACTGTGAAATATAAATGCATAATTAAAATCCTCTCTGTACCTCTCACTTAACAGTTCTGCAGTATCTAATGATACCCTTTAAACCAGCACTGTGTTCCTATTTTACTCACTTTTTAGTTGATTTTTCATTTGAGTGGGCATTTTGTCTGAACTACATTAGAAACTTTTTGAAGACAAAATGTTGTTTCTCTTTGCACCCTCTTCAGGCTTTCTTGAAGCAAACATTTAAAAATACTGATTGGTCAATAACTATCAAAATCCTGGAAGCAGAGACATAGTGGGTATGGAACTGTCCTGAAAGAGCACCCTAGAAAAAGCAGATGAAGCTTTTGTCTTGAAATTTACAATAAATGACAACAGGA
>NW_006159803.1:408118-425678 GCF_000334495.1 Tupaia belangeri chinensis | reverse complement strand
CCTACATTTAGCATGTTGCAAGAGGACAAAGAAAAAAAAAAACAGATGAAGGAACACACCACAGATCCAGTTCTGATGTATGAAACGGTATGAATGTTGTCATTTTGGTATTTCTGAAGAACATAGTTTTGTCATTAATTTATATACATAGAATTTCGATGAAGGAATGTCACAACAGTACCCTATTACAGATTTTCAAAAAAATCAATGTTAATGGCATATTCCATCTTCAATGTTCGGCCACACTATCTTCTCCTGATGAGAATGAAGAAATAGGCAGAAACTGAGTTTATTAGGAGATGTAGTTCAGTGCTAACACCACTCATGATTCCAGTCATGTACAGAAGGAAGACAACGGAGATACACGGAAATGCAGAGATTATGAGTCAGATAAAGGAGAATAAGAAAACAGAACCTCTCCCTGTACAGCCCTGGTTGACAACACCTCTGAACAGATCTAAGACCATGGACACTGCTTTGAATTCAGCTTGAGTTCTACACCTGACAGCATATTAATAACTGGTAAATGGCTGAGAAAACTACTTACTTGATGTGATTTTTATTGGCACTTCCTGGATTAGTTCACTAATTGTCAAGGTGGCATGGTGAAATTACTAATTGAATAGGACAATTCTATAAAATGTGCCTATTGCCAGGGGGATTGGGTATGTATTTTCTGCTATGTCAAAAGATAAATTTAAATGCAATAGCTAAAAAGAAAAAGCTTTTTTAAAAAATTCAAGTTCCTGAGGAATCAGCATGTCTCTGACAAAGTAAGATAGCTAGGACATTGGAATGTATTCATTTGCATATTCACATCAATCTTAAACCCAGATCAGTACTTACAAATGTATTTGGGGGCTGGATGTTGGTCCAGTGGGAAAATGCAGTAGTCTATGAGGCTGACCCACAGGGGAGCATTCCAGGTTCACATCTAGAGCCTTTCTTCAGTACATGGGACATTTGTATGCCCATGGTCCAGGGCTGGCTGAAGCTGGATAGAGAATGTGGCATCAAAACCCTATCTGAGGTGCTGTACTTCTGTCTCTCTCTCATAGTAGAAAAAATATTTTTAAAATGTTTTCTTATAATTAAAAGAACTTTTTCCTGCGAGTGAATATGCACAAGATGTGTTTAATCTCAGAGAGAGCAAAATGGCTGCCTTCCCATAAAGATCTTTTTTATTACATGATTTGCCTGAAATTACATGATTAGAGTCATTCATTTATATTATCATAGATTATCGGTTCCAGAAGGCTGCTCTGAAAATACACTATGCCGTCTTAGAGTATATGTCCTATGCTCTTACAAAACAAGTACCTTCAGACATGGAAGAAAATTAAAAAAAAGAAAAAAAAAAAAAACAGGTCTCAATGAGCCCCTAGTATAGATAAAGTCCCAGGCTTGGCATCTTTAATGCCTCTGAAGTTAGTCTTTTGAAAAGCAGAGCTATGCCCTCCTCGCCCTCCACATCTGAAAGCCCATGTTCCAGGCCACTGTTGTGTAGATAGTGAACATGAAAAAGTAATTGAATGCAGATTCTATTTAGCTTCACAGCAGCCACATGCATCTCCATGATGATACTATATGAGAAATCGAAATGTGTTAGCTTGCTCACTTTGGCAAAATGGAAACTGAAAATCCCCAAGTGCTAAGAGACCCATGGAATGACCACACTACACAGTGGCTAACGAAAGAAGACAATTCAGGCAAAACTTATCATGATTAGTCACCTAATGTGCAGCTCTTTCATATTATAAGCTCAGAGGTCATTATCTTATTTATTTTTGAAGTTTCGCCATAGGTTATGTGTGCTTGCTGGAGAGACAGACAGCAAGAGGAAAAGTGAGAAACCGCCCCCTGCGGGGATGACCACACTGCAATCCCTTTTCCTCTATTCTCCTCCTGGGATTTTGGGCATGCATGCACACACTCATGCGCACACACACACACACGCACTATAGTTGGCAATGTGGGAGTCCAGTGCCTTAACCACCATGCCACCTACTAGCCCCAATTATTTCTTGAATAAGCCTTATAGATTACTTAGTCAGGGGCTCTTAATTTCTTTCCTCTTCCTACCATTCAATCCATTAGAAATTTACCTCCAAAATCATGCATCACATGCCCAACTGCTTATCACTATATCTATATCCAGTGCTACTGCACTAACCAGGACTACCAAAGCTCTTGTACCTCAAGTAATTCTTCAGATTCCTAATTAGTGTCTAATATTCTTTCTCAGTGATGCCACCTCCTCCTCAAGTTTTATTAGCTAGCAGCAGGCATGATGTTTCTAAAATGTAAATAAGACCATACTACTTCCTGGTTCACAGTCACCCCCCTCCTCCATGGATTCCCATGGTCTGCAAGGGACCTGCATGATCTATCTCTGATGACTTCTTACACCTGACATAGCTTACAGTGGTGCCCGTGTTCACTCTTCTCCATCCAAATCAGCTTTCTAGCTTTCTTCCATTAAAAAAAAAAAAAACATGCCAAAGGTGTTCTTATCTCAGGGACTTCTCTGTTTATTTCCTCTCTGTGTGAAATGCTCTTTCCTCAGACCTTCATGTGACCCATCCTTTGTTGATTCAGGTCTTTGCTTAAATGCCACTTCTTTAGAGGAATTTCTTCTGTCTCCCACATCCAAGTCACCCTGCCCACCCTACTTCATCTCCTTGTTCATATCTTACTCTGCTTTTCTGAGAGCTTGTCTCCACCTAAAATTTAGATATATACATATTCACTTGCTTGTTATATTATTTTCATAATGTCCCCTGGAATATATTGTGTTGTCAGCACAGTCATGATGCATTTTTGCATAGAAGAATGTCATGACTTTTCCAACTACCTAATAATATCCCACATCAGCAGTGTCTTTATCTGTCACGCTCACTGTTGTACTCTCAGGGCTCAGAACAGTGCCTGACACAGTAAGTAGGAATCTCTTGCTGGGGAAGAAGGCTTACAGAGAATAAAGAATGTAGAATATAGGAGTTTTTCAGTCATCTCCCTCATGAGATAAAAGATAATAATAAACAGAAATTTGATGTCTAAATTGAATGCAAACAGCTATAAGGTCCAATTTCATTTTGCAAATCATAAAACTGGGCCTCAGAGATGTCCACAAATTTTCCCAGTGTCATACAGCTGGTAAATAATAGGGCCAAAGGCAGAACTCAAATTCCCAATATACTTCCCACTACCCTATAAAGTATTTATGTATTGGGTGGTCTAAAAAAGTCATGACATGTACTTCTACATTTTTCTACGCAAAAATGTGCTTTGACTTTTCCCACAACTCAACAGCATCACATCTAACAAAAATTAAAATGTTCCTGGGATAATCTCTTACTAGAAGACAATATTACTTTTAAACATGTCTTTGTGTGGAATTTTGGGAATGATTATGAACATTAGCAGCAAGGCGGGAAGTGTCTGTATAGGCAATGGTTAGCCAGTGGAAGATTAGATCGACCACTTTTCCAGCAGTCTGCTCTTGGGCACTCATCCCTTCATCCCCAGTAGATGTGTTTTCCCCCTCTCCTTCAAATAATCCTTACAAAGACAGAAATTTTCTGTATTACCAAGTCTTTTGTTTATTATTTAATCAGTCTTCTGAATCTGCTATCTGATTGGCTCAGGAGACCATTCAAGGTTATTGCTTAAGTCTAGAAATGATTAGTCTCCTCAATTCCAAATACTTTTGTTTCCAGAAATAGACTTTTATTTAATTTTTGTATCCTTTATTTGTTCTTGAAAGTTCTTGTCTAGGGCCAGATGGCTTGTTCATCCCAAGCAGCTAAGACTCTGGAGATAAGCCTCCCAGATGACAGTCAAATCACTAACACTGCTCTTTGTCCGCATGTAGTGACAAACTAGCAAAATTCATAACATCAGCCCATAGGCCAGGCTCCAGTCCACCGCGCTGTCTGTATGCACAGATGCTATCTCCCAGCAGCCCTTCAGCCCTGCTCAGAGTAACAGAGAGCTAACACCTCACTGATTCCTTCCTTCCTTCCTTCCTTCCTCCAGCCATATCTTTCCCAACCCATCTGGGTTGCTATACTGAATTCTCTGCCATGTGCCTAATGACCTGAGAAATACTACCCTGAATTAAATATATAACAAGACTGATCCCAGTTTTAAATGATACAGGTTAGCATTTATCGAATACGAGGTACATGGCAAAGAGTTGAGCTCTTATTAGTATTATTTCATTTAGTCCAGGCAGGTTTATGATACAGATGAAATAATTATTCCTCACTTTTATCATTTTTTTCTTATAGCTTCATAAAAACTTAATAAAGTTAGTAGTAAGTACTTAGTAAATGTGGAACAAATAGTACATATGACAAAAAGCGAAGTTCACAAAGTTAGCAAATGGTAAAGTGAAGATTTGAACACAAGTCTCCATGACTCCAGATATAAACTTTTAACCACTAATTATACTATGAGACACGATGGTCAATAGTAAAAACACTAAGAACACCTATACAAAAAATATTAAATTGAGCAGGATTGTTTATTTTAAGAGATACAAACAAACAATACTTACTGTATAATTAGCTATGGTTTTCACTCATCACTCTCAAATTTTTACTGTAGCATCATTTTAGATCTATATACCATGGCAGCTTTAGTATTTCACGTAAGGGGTAGAAATAGAAGCATTATGAGCCTGCAGTAGCCTGTCAAACTGAGTTCATATCCCTATCAATTTTCCCCCTACTCATCTCATTGAAATGATACTAAAGAAACATTCAAATAGTCTGTTTATAAAAGGATAAGAAATGGTAGACTGAGATGGAGTGTCCAATGGTGCATATTCCTAGAATGTGCAAGATGATGAAATAAATGATGTTTAAACCTGAGTGGAGTTCAGAACATGCTCAGGAAAGAGGTGGGAAAGAAGCTCTAAGTCCTTTCTAAGAACAGAACATTAGGAGGATAGCTTCTAGGCTCCTAATAAGCAGGTACAGAGAGTCGACACCCGGGAGGGAGTATTTGATTGATAGAGTATCTGTTGAAGAGTGGCATAAGTAAGCCTCACCCATTTTCTTCTATTTGCAGTACAGTTGTCTTCATGATGAAGCTAGGGAGATACTGTCCAGGAAATTAAATGATCCACTTGAAATGATCTAGGGCTCCAAGAGTGATTACTGGTATCCCAGATTGGCATCTACTAAGATTTGTCATACATCTCATTCATGCATGCAAAATAAATCTTACCTGGTAACAAGCCTAGTCTAGATGTAGACAGCTGGCATATGGACACCTTGTTCAGGAGAGGAATCTGCAAGAGAAAGAGAGCATGCAGTTCAGTGCAGACAATCCATGATATCTGCTAATGTTAAAATTCTTTGATCCTGGCTGGGAGATGGGGTGGTAGTTAAGGCGCTGGACTCCCACATGACTGACCATGAAGTCCCAGACCTGGCAGCTTTCTTTCCCATCAAATTGAATAATCATAATAAATAAATAAACTTGAATAAATAATTCTTTTAAAAATACTTTGATCCTCACTCAAAAATAAACAGAAAACTAAATTCACCAGGCATTTGAGGCATGAAGAGAAGGTCTAATAATGAAATATGCAATGACTGACAGAAGAAGAAATGTTAATTTAGAGAGGATGAAGTTTCAAAATTATTTTTAGTGTTCTTCAAGAGCTTGAGGAAATGCACCACATCCATTAAAACACTGACAGCACTCACTACCTATTAGCTGTGTCACACACTTTGCTAGGGATTATATATAATGTGGCCTCCACACAGCCAACTGAAGTTCAAAGCCTGACCCTGACCCTGATGATTCAAAAAAACAGGCTGGAGGCATGTGAGTGCATGCCCAAAATTCCTACAGGAGAAATGGAAAAGGGTTTGTGGCATGACCATGCCCAATGGGGATCTCTCTCTTTCTCATGAGCACATGTACCCTCTGGCATTTAAGAACAAATACATGGAGAAAACCCAACTGTACTAGTAAAGAGACAATTTTGGACTTGTAGCAGGTCAGTGTGAAACGTGGACTAGAAAGTGAGAGCTCATACCTGGACCTGCTCTATAATTTACTTGCCCACCAAGACCCAAAAGGAGGACTAATATTGGGTCTTCAGGAAAGTCATGACACATGCATAGAAAAAAACATAGAGAAATGGGTCATGACTTTGCCAACATACTAATATTTGGATCACTTCTTTTCCTCCTTCAGCATCCCACTCATGACACTGCGATAGCGAGGCAATCAAAATCCAGTGAAATATAAAGTTTGGTTACTTTTATTTTTTATGTGCGAAATACTGGGTTGTCGGAAAAGTCATGATATAAGTTTTTTATATGCAAAAATGCATGACTTTTTTGACAACCCAATATTTTATACTAGTCTATACTTTATTATCTTATACTTTATGTATCTATTTTTATATGATAAAGAATTGTTTGATGTTAGAGTGGTGCTTGTTTATCTGTGACTTAGAAACTGCATTTGTTCTACATTTGTAATACCCTAGATTAAATTTCATGATATTTAAATGCTTTCTTGAAATGCCTGACAATGACAGAGGCTAGATACATTTGTTTTTTTTAGGTATGATGCTGCATAGACGCAGATCTATTTTTTCTCTGGATTTTAGGAAATCAAGACTGTTTAAATACCCCTTGCATTGTGAAACAATTGCCAATGTATTTGAGAAATAGGACGGAAAGAACTGGTCCCACAGCCTAGAGGTTAAAGGAGCTGGATCCCACACAGCCAACCATAGTTTGACTCTAGGCCACAGTGGCTTGAGAAATACACTGCACACCTGTGTATACCCCAATTCCTGACAGGATGGAGGAAAAAGGAGACAGGATTACATGATGACCACACTCCACAAGAGATGCTTTCTCCCCATTCTTTCTGTCTCTCTAGTGAATGCATGCACCCTCTGGCAATTATTAAGAGAGAAAAGATGAAAAAACTAATAGCGATTTAAAGTGATGTAGTGTATGTAAAATAAATTTAATGAAAACTATTCAATACTTCTCTCTACTACACGGAGTTTCGATTGTAACTTAACTGCACATTCTGATGATTAAAAATGTATTCACAGCTTTTAACAGTATCAATCCTTCCAAATCATTTATTAACATAATTAGCAGGCAGCTTTTGAAACTATTCATTTGCTTCACTTTCATCACAGGCCTAAGGAGCAAACCAATCATTAACTGCTGATATGGGATTTTGAAGTATGGTATAAATTATGCTTAAAATTAGAACTATTAGTTGGGAAAGAGGAACCTTGTGCTCTTACTCCTAGGTTAAAAGTTATTATCAGTTCATCTAGAATTCAGTTAATGACACTAATTTTTAAGCGTTCTTATTGATAATTTTATGTGTATGAAAACAAAACTTCTATTTTTGTTATCAAAAGTGCTTGAAGTATCTTTAGTATCTTGGTATCTTTAGTGTCTTTCGTATCTTGGAAATAAGGCTTGGTTCACTTGCAATGAATTTTTATACATATAAAAAACAAAAGCAACATATACAGGCTTTTTCTCTTTGCTGGTGCATGCATAGTCTTTTAAAATAAACACATTAGGATTCTGCACAATCTGGTTTTCATTCTCCACAATATATCCACTGATTTTCATGATGTACTTATATTTATGCTGGTAGGAAGTGTGCTTCCTGAAATTTTGATGGAATTTTCCTTACTCAATTTTCAGACATAATTATTTTATTAGCTTTCTGAGAATATATTATTTAAACTTGGTGTTTAAATAATCCAATTCTTTTTAATTATATCATTAAATATTTACCAGTTATTGAAATTGTACATAGTAGGATACTTCAAGCACATTTCACCACAGAAAATGAATTAGATTTTATCTAAGTTCTTAAAAGTTTATCTCTTTAATCTTTTTTTTCCCTATTATAATACAAAAGGATAATTCTTTTAGGATGTTTGCTAAGAGTTCTGCAATAAATCTTGACTTGTTTTATGTTAAAATAACTTATTCAAGAATGTAATGCAGATAAACCCATTTATCAATCTATTCATGTTCTCATTCCATGCATTCTAAAACTTTTTGGTTGAGAGAATGAGCAAATCAATAACTGACATGATTTATTATATTCAGGTTTGAAACTAGTATATTACCCTTTCATAATTTTAGTAACAAATTATAAAATAATTCAAAACAGGTTAGATGTTCATGGAAAAAGATTGTGTGTTCAGGGAGAATATGTATGTATAGAAAACTATCATAATGTTACTATGTACATTTGATTTTTCCTAAAATACTTACTAAGATTTGTATGAGAATAATAGTACCATCCAGTCAGTTTCTCATGCCAAAACCTGAGATGCATCTTAGAATCCTATATTTATTTTATTACTGGAGCTTGTCTTTTACTTCTAGAGAATTAGTTCTATGAATTCTACCCTCTGAGCATGTAAACATTTCTCATATTAATCTACTTCCACATGCCCTAGTCCAAGTTCAAAATGTCATTTCCCACCCAGAATATTAAAACCAGCTCTGTACTGCTTTCCCTTTCTTGTATCATATTTCAGTAGAACTGACTTCCATTTCTAAATATATCTAACCTTTATTGACTTGCTCAAAATTCATCATTCACACTCTACTACCTCCAGATGATATACTTCCTTAACCTGATATGTAAGACTTTTAGATACTTGTTCAACCTTATCTTCCATTATTCTCTGCCTTCAATAAACAATTTACTGTGATCTGAACTCACTGTGCCATTTCCTGTATCTATTCACTTTTCCCTACCACATAGGATAGTTTTTCTCATCTGAAAACCATTACTTGTGTAATTTTTAAAAGATTTTTATTTAACTTTCTTTTTTTTCCCTCTCTCTCTCTTTCTTTATAAATTTGACTTTGACCAGAGAGGGAGGGAGGGAGGGAGAGAGAGAGAAAGTGAGAAAGCAAGCTGCCAGGTCTGGGACTCAAACCACAGCAGGCCTTGTAGGAGTCCAGGGCCCTTAACCACAATGCCACCTGCTGGCCTCCCCAGTACTCATGTTTTAAAAATTCAGTGTAAGTGAGGTGGAACTTAGGGGATGGTGGGATGGGAAACTTGGCAAATTCTCTCCCCCCAGTTGGCCACGGTTTTCTAGTGAGATAGAATGGATTGATATGTAAGAAGCGATTTATTGGAGAATGGGCTCACAGAATTACAGCAACTATGAGGTGCCACAAATGGCCATCTCCAGTCTGGGGATGCTGGATTCTGGCACTGTGGCTAGTCCTAGTCCAAAGACCTTAGAGGCAGAGAAGCCAATGATGTAACTCATAATCCAAGGTGGGAAGCCTGAGAACCTGGGGCCACTGGTATGAATCCTGGAGTCCTAAGACAAGCTTTTGAGTTCTGCCTTTAAGGCAGCAGCAGCACTCTGTCTTGTTTCCTCCTTAGGAAAAAGTGAACAGGTCAAAAGTGAATGAAATTACACAGTGAGTTCAGGTAGCATAAACTGTTTACTGAAATCAGAGACCTATCCATCTTCCATATTTGTCTTTCCAGGAATATCACTGATTGGGTCACGTCTGTCTATACCGAGGATGAATCTTCCCCACCTAGTCTATTCAGACTCATATTAATTTCTTCTGGTGAGATTCTAGTAGGCACTCCCAGAACAATGCTTTGCCAGTGTTTCTCTTTTCTTTCCTTTTTCTTTTCTTTCTTTCTTTTCTTTCTTTTTTTTTTTGATATTCCTGTGTCCAGTTGAGGTGACTCTCAAAACTAATCATCACATTTCCAAGAGGAACAATAAAAATTCCAAATTCATAAAAACAACTATCTGAACTTGGAAATTTAATCAAAGGCATAGAAAAATATTAAAAATATTTCTGCAGAAGATGCTACTGTTGCACGGTAAGAAGAGCTTGGTGCGAGGTGCTTTAATTTGTACCTGCAGGATCCTACCAGGGCTTATCGGGTCAGAATTCCACACAAAATACTGTTCAGGGACACTGTCAAAATCAATAGCAATTAAATGGCAAATAATTAGGGAAAGTCAATGTCTCAACTGACTGAGGCTATGATGCTGCCTGAGGCAAGAGAGAAACAAGGCAAAAACTCAACACAGAGGGACTGGCAGGTGGCGTGGTGGCTAGGGTGCCGGACTCCCACAGGGCCAACTGTGGTTTGAGTCCCAGACCTGGCAGCTTGTTCTTTTGCTGTTGCTCGCTCTCTTTCTCTGGTGAGTACAAGTGCCCTATAGCAAATTAAATATATATATATAAAATAAAAATCAAATTAAATGAAAAATAATTAAAGAGGGAAGTACAGGGAGTGAGATAGACATAAAGAGCTTTGAAAAATTTTCTCATCTGCGAGGTTGTGTCCATGTACAGGGCTACATTTGTGCACAGGGTTGTCACCATGCACAGAGCTATGTGAGGACTTGGAAAAAATGGAGTAGGTCCCAGTTAGTTACTGTTCCTTGATGGAGCCTGGGACACTGTATAAGAAGAAAGTGAGAATCAAAGTAGACTGGTAAGCTGCTTGAAGTCTGAATGTTCACAGCCCCTACACACAGGTTCCTCAGTGAATAAGGGAAGCCTTACTGGCTCATGATGTTTTTAAGAAAATGTTGCCCACTCACTGGGTAGCCACTAAATTCTGCCTAGAAAAACGAATTTAAAAATAGTTATAAAAGGTCAGTCTATGGCATGGTGATTAAGTTGACTGTATCCCACATGGCCAACTGCATGGTTGAAGTCCTGTATCCTGCAGCTTGGAAGACACATTGGTATGTGTATGCACTTAAAATTCTGAAAGGTGGGAAAGATGGAAGATAAGGCTGATGATCTCCCTGAGGAAGTGGTTTCTCATCCTCCCTTTCTCTATGGCAAGTGCACATATTTCTGGCTAAATTTTTCCAAAATTAAATAAATAATAAAAATTTTAAAGCAGCCGCATCAGTGTTTGGAAACTATAGGGAAGACAGTTCATGGAGAACTAGTACAGGCCAGTTACTAACTAACAAACCCCATAAAGGGCGGTCAGTCAGGCTCTAGAGTTGCTACAATAACAATTTGTAATTTTCAATGTTAACATCAAGTTCGGAGTCGCACAAATCAAAATGAAACTGTTGTCCTTGGGAACAAAGAAAATCAATCATTAGAAACTATTCCTGAATTTAAAGTCAGCTATCACATATATATTCAAAGAACATAATGACATACATTTTTTAAATTAAAGAAACTTTTGACACTAATGACCGACTAAGTGGTGAATATGAATAAAGAAATAAAAATGATAAAATATAGACATTCTGAGGTTATAAAGAAGTAACTGAAAATGAAAAATTCACGAGTAGTTCTTGTTTGTGGTTCTGAGTTGACAAAAAAAAATCAGTGAATTTGAAGATAAGTCATAAGACATACAGAATGAAGAATGAATACTAAAAAAAAAATGAACAGATGCTGAAAATTTTGGGGGATACATCAAGCATACCAATACACGGCTAACGAAAATCTAATGGAGAAAAGAAAGGAACAGAAAAAAAAATATGAAGAAACAATGACCAACATTTCACAAATCTGACGAATGCTGATATTCATGTCTAAAAAGCTCAACAAAAGCCAACTGAGATAAACTCAGAGATTTCTAACTACACCCATTGAATTTAAATGATCAAAAGCTAAAAGATAAAGAGAAAATTTTGAATGAAGTAAGAAAAGACAAGACTCATTATGTGTAAGGAAATGTAAGAAGATGAACGTGAGACTTCTCAACATGAGCAATGGGTACCAGAAGGAAGCAGGATAGTGTATACAAAGCGCTGGAAACTGCCAACCACCCAAAATAAGCATGCGCCTATGGAAACAAAGATTGACCGAGGCTGTTGCTAACATGACTGACTTATGAGATACACTCAAGGAAATCCTTCATACAGGTAAGTAGCTCAAATCAATCAGAATAAATAAAGTACTTACAAAGGTAATTACATAGATAAACATAAAAGAGTATGTATGTTTAGGGAAGGTCTGCTAAAAACTCTTAGAAAATATGTACTGTGGAAAAACTATACATGGTTAAAATTACTGCTTAAAATAACCTTGTACTTTAATTCTATGTTTACATATTTTTTGGAAGTACCTGTGTGTGTTTGTGTGCGTGTATGCACATATTTAATAGCTTTCTCTTCTCCTAATTGATTTAAAAGGCAACTGGACAAACAATAATTACAACACTGCATTATTGGGCTTAAGACAAATAAAAATATAATTTGTATCACAATAATATCAAGAAGTAGGGAGTGAGTATATTAAAGTTTCTATTTATTATTGAAATTATGATAGTATTAATTATAAGCAGAGTGTATTAAGATGCGTTTTTGGGGGGCAGCAGGTGGCATAATGGTTAAAGGTGCTGGACTCCCACATGGCCGACTGCAGTTTGAGTCTTGGGCCTGGCAACTTGAAACTCATTTCAGTCACATGTATGTCTGCAGTCCCAAAATCCCAGGAGGAGAAGAGAAGAGCAGGGATCGTGACATAATCATCCTCCTTGGGTAGATTTCTTACTTGCCCTATCACTATCTCTCTCTGTCTTTCGTCTTTCTCTGGTAAGCATCAGTGCCCTATGGAAAAAAAATACCTAAAAAAAAAAAAAATGTAAAGATGTACCTTGTAATATCGACAGATACAATAAACGCTAAAAAAGTGAAAAAATACTAAAAACATATGGAAATAAAATTAAAATGGTATGCTAAAAAAGCCAAATCAACAAAAAGAAAAACAAACAAGAAAAATATGAGATATAAGCAAAACTAATACAAAAAATATACCATCTCACTAATTATATTAAATACAAATCATTAAACACTACGATCAGAACAATAGATCATCAGACTGGATAAAAATAATGGGGTCCAGTATATTCTGTTTATGAGACACAAATACATTAAAATGAAGAGAATAAGGGCTGGCAGGTGGCATCGTGATTGGGGGTGCTGGATTCCCACATGGCAGACTTTGGTTTTAGTCCCAGACCTGGTGCCTTGCTTTCTCACTTTCCCTTCCTCTCTAGCTCAGTCTCTCTCTGATCAAATTAGAAAGTAATAATAACAAATGGAATTAAATAAATTTTAAAAAATTAGAAGAGTGAAAAAGACATACCATGTCAATAGTAACCATAAGTAACCTTCTCTCCTATGGTTGTTCAAGTCTTTCATAACCACATTCATTTCCTGTCTGGCTGTAACCATAGGAGAGGTGGAGAGGCTATAATAATACTCTGGGACCAGCAGATAGTGTAGCAGTTATGTTGATGGATTCCCACATGTCGCTGACTGTGGTTCAAGTCTAGGACCTAATGGCTTAAAAATCACGCCGGGCATGTGTGTGCATGCCTAAGATCCCAGGAGGAGAATGGAGGAGAAGGGACTGTAGTGTGGCCATCCCACCAAAGGATGATTTCTCATTCCCTCTCATTGTCTCTGTCTTTCTCTCTAGCAAGCTCACATGCCCTAAGGCAAAAATCTCATGAAACAAAATAAATAAAATAAAATCGACTTTAGCATAAAACAGTGTTATTAGAAACAAAGAGAAGAATCTTAGAATGATAAACAGGTCAAAGTATCAGAAGATACAAAAATTTATTCACCTAACACAGGACCCCAAAATACATGGAACAGAAACTGATTAATTATAGGGAAAAATAGACAATTGGATAGTAGGAAATGAATGTGGTTACGGAAGACTTGAACAATATTACCCAACAAATTGACCTGAGATCTGAGGAAAGAGAAAGATTAGATAAACTAGGGAAATGGCAAGTAAACCCTTCCAGGTGTAGGTTTTTTTTTCCATGGTGGGATTCTGGCTGAAAGAATGGCACACGGAGGACCTGAACTGGTAGTGCATGCTGATGTGCATCTGAGGTGATAGGAACAGTGGGGGTGATGAAGCCAGAGGACAGATTCTTGAGAGTTTTACAAGATATGCTAATGATTTGGGATATTATGTAACGGCAAAAGGAAACTGGAGGCTTTAAGCAGCAAAACAGTAATAGATTTACATGTTAAATGATCATTCCACTGCTTTTTAGAGAATGTATGGGAAACGCTCAAGAGGGAAGACAATTGTAAGGCTGTTGGGAGTAATCCAGATGGCAACTGCTGGGGGTGGATGCTAGAACTGGCTCATACTGGCTCATGAGAGGCGATTTTTAAGTTGTTTAATTCCAGTTCTGCCCATATGAGGCATGCAAATGGAGATTTCACTTGCGGAAATGGAGATTTCACTTACAGAAGCCAGATAACATGGGTTCATGCTTAGAAAAGAGCTGAAAAGGGTAAAGCGAATAGATGCTAGCTGAAGATACAGACGTGAATGAGATTACAAGGGAACATATGTAATGTGGAAAGAAGAAATCTTAAAGAAAAACAGCATTTAAGGGATCATCCCACAAAGAAATCAAGAAAGTAGTGGCTAGAAAAGTAGGAGTTAAACTATGAGGAAGTTGTGTCAGAGAAATAAATTGCTATCAAGAGTAAGGACTTGATAAATATAGCTGACCTAATTATCAAAATATTTATATAATTTCATAAATTGGAATAATCAATTTATGCTTGAATTAACTTGTTCCTTGGTCCTTTCTGTCAATTGTTTAACATTCTCTTCCATTCTAATAACCTATAGGGCATTTCAGCATATTCCAAGAACATTCTTTTCAATTCTGATGACCTATGGTATTTCAGCATACTCCAATTATACATGCGTATACATTTTCCTGTGTGGGAAGGTATGCCCACTGATGTTTCTGTGGGGGAATATGCGCCGGAAAGTGCAATTCCATCATCTTATTGATATCTGTAGAGATTATCTGAACGTTTATTTTTACATATATTAGTTTTTTTACCTTTTTTTTTATCTTTTAAATGCACACAGGAGCATTAAACAAGGGGAAAAGAGGAAGGAAGGGAAGTGGGGGAGAGAGGGAGGGAAGAAGAGTTTCCTATGACAGAATCTGGTCATTGAGATCTTTCTGCCTTAGCTTCTAGTTAGCTAAGATTTCACGCTCATGATATCAGGCCTAGACAGTTCATATTCGTCCAGGAATAAACCCCAGAGCTCCATACAACCCTAGCCTCACACAGACTATGCCTGTTTTATTTTAACTTTACATTTTTTTAAATAGTTTTTAATTGACATTATATTTAAGGAGTACAATGTGATTTTTCAGATACATGCAAACACTGCACATCAATCAAATCTAGGCAATAAACATATCCATAATCTTTCATATTTATTACTTTGTGTTGTAAACTTTTAATTAAAAAATAGTTTCATTAGATTTGTCTAACAGTCACAGGTAATTCAATATTGATTCAATGCAAAGGCTATCAGTATTTTGTATGATCTCAGGGTTATAATACCATTTTATTCAGGTAGAGAAGATTAATAAAAACAGTATTAATAGTTTATATTTTTATGAATTCTAGAGAAACCACTATCATCATACAAGGGGGTCTTTAAAAAGTTCACAGAAAATGTGTTTTATGGCAAAAGCATGAATGGATTTCAACATTTTTTTTTTGCACCAAAATAAACTTGTATAATTCTATTTTTCCACACACTTTTTGAAATTGCCTTGTACATAGGCTCAGGTAGCCTATGTAAATCTTGCCATACTTCTTCCAAAAATCCTCTCTCAGATCTCTGTCATTTTGGTCATGATACCTCGGAAGTTGTGACCACTTTAGCTTTGTGATTCTCCCAAAGGCATTTAGAAACAGTTGCTAAGCAGCGTTTTGCATTTTACTTTATTTATGGCCCTCCAATCTATTGTAGACTGCTGTAGGCTTTCTACTAAACTGTCTTCTGCCTTGCCTGGTAGGCAGGATTCTGGAAATAAAGGAGGCTGAGGAATCTGACATGGTTCCTCCTTGCCATGCTTTCTCTCATGCTTTTACGGCAAAGGACAGTAAGGTTTCCTACAAGGCAGCAGAAAATGTTGTTGTCTTTGAGGCTAACCATAGTTTCCTCAGGGTTTTAGTATCTAAAATTGTTACTATGCCTGAGCACTCAATGTATATTCTCACACATTTTCTATCTCCACATTTACAACAATTCTAGGGGAAGCAGAGAATACTGTAGCTTTTTAACACATCAGGTAGAGACAAAGATTAATTGAATAGCTCAGTGGTCTGAAAATAATTGCTTGGTAGTGAAAATATTTTAGTTAGACCTAAGAAGGCTTAACTGTAGCTTGATCTCTTATAGACTATGCAGTTTGACACCATTAAGTTACTTAACATCTCAGAGGGCTGCATTATTTCAATGACAGAAAGAAGGGAGTAAAAGTTAAAAACGAAAAATTTTGCTCAATTCATGTTAATTACTCAGACTCAGGTCTTTTGCCATTCATTAATACTGAGTCTCTCAGTTCTCACAGACCGGATTCTCAGAGTCAGCAGTTAGATTATCCATACGAAAAATAGAGTAATGCTCATTTTATATTCTTCGTCTAGATTAATGATTAACTTTGTATTTGTTTGGGGCTTTTTTCCCCCCAGAAATTAAAATATAGGATTTCCAAAATATAAAGATATTTCATAGTTGTTGGTACTAATTGAGGATATTTTTAAGCATAGCTCCATGAATATGGTTTTTATTAACCCCTCACCACAAATATGTAATTCATGAAATATAGCCAGAGAAAACTTGTCTTTTCAATGACTACCAGTAGGAACTTTCTGACCATCTTTGGCTTGAAACAACACTTATGAAGAAACAAATCTCTTCTGAGAGCTTAAAAACATAGTTGAAGAATGGCATGTCTTCCTGTTTATTAATACTGACTGACAAATATAAGAGAGTATTTTTAAATGAATAGAGACTCTTAAGATAAAATCCTCAACAAGTAAAGAAAGAAAATCTTTTGTTCACTTGCAGTATTTAAAATACTTTCCAATGGTGCCTCATTAATTATTATTTTAAAATGTCAAACAAATATTATTTCCAATCTATAGTAATAAAACTACAGTTTTGTTTTTGTTTTTAGAGGTTTTGCTATAGGGCACATGCGCTCGCCAGAAAGACAGAGAGACAAAAAGTGAGAAATCACTCCCCCAGGGGGGATGGCCACTCCACAATCCCTTCTCCTCCATTCTCCTCTCAGGATCTTGTGCACGCATGCACATGCGCCCAGCGTGAGTTTAAGCCACCGGGTTCGGGACTTGAACCTCAGTCAACGACATGGGAGTCCAGCGACATAGCCATTATGCCAATTGCTGTTCCCAAACTACAGTTTTTTATAAATAATTTTTAAAATCTTTGAACAGGGTCTTGCTCTGTCAAAATCTTCCTTCCATCGATTCCTAGCTAGGACTAGCGCTATCACGTCTATGTCTATTTTTTTACTCTCTCTTCCCCCCCCCCCCCCCCCCCCCCCCTCTCTCTCTCTGGCAAGCATGCATACCTTACTGCAAATTTAAAAAAAAAAAAAAGAAAGAAAAGCAAAGAAAAAGAAACTCTCTCTTTAAAAAAAAGGGGGGGACCAGCAGTGGGCGTAATGGCTATGTCGCTGG
>NW_006159803.1:406296-407829 GCF_000334495.1 Tupaia belangeri chinensis | reverse complement strand
TCTTTTTTTTTCCCCCCCCCCCCCCCCCCCCGCCCCCCAGGATCTCCCTATGAGTCCCAGGCTAGCCTTCAGTTAGCTCAGCTTCCTTAAGTCATGCCATTGTGTCTGGTCTTTATGCTGGACTCCAACCTGGGTGTCCCATGTGGTTCTTTCCTGTCAAGCAGTATCTTAGCAGCAACTGCCAGGTTTTCTAACCAGACTCAGACTCAGTGTCAAAGTGATGTAAGAGACAATAATATTCTAAAGATAACGACCATCATACAGTTCTTCCAACCCAAGCGAGTATTTACAGATGATATTTTATTTCTATACATGTGATATACAACTGAATTTTATTTAAAATCATTTATTTTTTTTAAATCATTTATTTTAAGGTAATTGAAGTGTCCTTAATTCTCAGCGACTAACTGTGTGTTATTTAATTAAGAAATCAAGTGTAGGAAATGATTACAAAATTAATAAGACAATGCAAATAATCACTGGGTCACGTATGTAACATAAGTTTGTAAACAGAAACAATACCTGGAAGTATACAAAACTAACCTTGGGGCCAGCAGGTGGCATAGTGTTTAAGATGCTGAACTCTTCACATGGCCAACTGCAGTTAGAGTCCTAGACTTGGCGGCTTGAAAATCATGCCAGGAATGTGTACGTGGGTGTGTACCCAAAATCCCAGGGGAAGAAGGGGAGAGAAGGGATTTTGGCATAGCTATCCCTCCTGGGGGTGATTTCTCAGTTTCTGTTTCACTGTGTCTGTCTTTCTCTGACAAGTGCACAGGCCCTGTGGCAACAAACAAACAAACAAACAAATCTAATAGAAGTTACCTCTAGGGAATTAGGGTAGAGGGAAAAAGAATTTGTGTTCTAAATTTGAAAAGAAAAATGCATTTTTTTAATTACTTCTATAATTATCATTAATTTAAAAAACTAAATTTATTATGAGGCTAGTGGACTAGGTGCAACTAAGGTAAAAAGACATTAAATTTACTGTTGTCGCTAGCTTGTTTTTATAGGAAAGAAGTAAAGCCAAGTCTTTTTATTTCTATGAAGGCACACACTACACACACTACACATTTGTGGCTAATTTTTCCTTTACAGGAGACTTTGGTCTTTGCTATTTGTTAGTCTTCATAATGGCCTTAAATATTTAGGCTTATTATTTTAACCATTTTATGAAAGTAAAGGCCTAGAGATAGTTTGTGCAACCTGCCAGCAAGGGTAACCTTCATATCTTATTGTTAACCTCTGTTAACTAAGAATACTTTTTAAAAATTATTTTTAAATTTACCTTTATTTGTTTTAATTGGAGGGACAGAGAGAGAGAGAGAAAAAGAAAGCAAGCTGCTAGGTCCAGGACTTGAACTGTTGTCAGACATGTAGAAGTCCAGCGCCCTTAACCACCATGCCACCTGCTGTCCTCAAGAATATTCTTAAAAGCAAGAACTCTGTTAACCAAACAAATTCATGAATGGATAAATCATGCCTAGTAAAGCAGCTTTGGAGAGAGTTGGCACTGAATAAATTTTGGCAACT
>NW_006159803.1:375313-406129 GCF_000334495.1 Tupaia belangeri chinensis | reverse complement strand
ATCTGACGTTATTTAGAGATGAAGAGGATCAAAAGCAAAAGATTTAAATTTTTTTAATTTTAAAGAATTATTATTTTTATTTATCTTTATTTTAATTTGACCAGAATGGGACAGAGGGAGAAAGAGAGAGAAAGAAAGTCACTAGGTTTGGAACTTAAGCCATGGTCGGCCATATGGGAGTCCAGTGCCCTTAACCACCACACCACCTGCCAGCTCTAAAAAATCTAATTTTAATAATGTTAAAAATTCTTATTTAATGAGTGTCCAGGACCTTTACTTGAGTTATATATGTATAATTTTTCAATAATCAAGTATAATAGGTACTTGTTTTCATCTTCATGTAGGAATAAGGCTATGTGTGTGTGTGCGTATATTTTTTTTTTTTCATAGATGGCATATACACTCACCAGAGAAAGAAAGAGAGGAAGTAGGAAAACACTCCTCATGGGGAATGCTCATGCCACTAGTCCTTAAGAGACTTTGGAAAAATTACCCAAAACTTTGACCTTTAGACTTTACATATTTAGGTAAAAAAATCACTTCTTCAAAAAGTCCTACTCATTTGGGAACAGCAGTTAGTGTCATGGTTATGTCACTGAACTCCCATCTAGTCGACTGCAGTTCAAGTCCAGGACCCGGTGGCTTAAACTCACACCGGGTGCATGTGCATGCGTGCCTAAGTTCCTGAGAGGAGAATGGAGGAGAAGGGATTGCGGCATAGTCATCCCCCCGGGGGTGATTTCTCGCTTTCTTTTTTTTTTTAATGAATTATTCAGTGCCTTTAACCACCATGCCACTTGCCAGCTCCAATTTTTCGCTTTCTTTCTCTCTGTCTCTGTCTCTCTGGTGAGCACACGCACCCTGTAGGAAAAACCTCTCAGAAAAAAAAAAAATGTCCTGCTCTTCTATGACTTATAAACTTCATGCTCCCCCACCTTAGAATGTTGCCCCAGTTTATTATTTTTTTCACCATCTACTTTCCTCTTTTTTAAAAAATATATTTTTATTATTATTATTATTAATATGATGAATGAAGGAGAGAGAGAGAGAAAGTGAGAGAGCAAGCTGCCAGGTCTGAGACTTGAACCATGATTGGCCATATGGGAGTCCAGAACCTTAACCACAATGTAACCTGCTGGCCCCTCTCGGTTCCCCCCCACACATATGTATTCTCATCTAATGATGTATAAACTTTATGAGAGAATGGAAGTTGATCTATTTTATCTAGCTAGGAGCATGCCCAGCAAAAAGTATATGCTGAACATAACTGTGTAATGAATGACTAAACCTAACACAACATCCCTATTTAGGGCTTTACTCATATGTCTTTAGGGAGAAGGAACACTTTGCAAGCATCAATTTGGTTTTTTCCACTATCACATTTTTTATCCTTCAATTTACTAGACCACTTTGAGCTTATTCAGATGTTGTACCATTTTTAATATAGCCAGGAAAGGTAACAATAAGAAAATATGTTCAATGTGAGCCATCTTAAGTACTTGACAAATTTTTGCAGAAATGAAAGTTTTGACATTTGTAAGTAGTCTTAAAACATTTTTGTATTCCTTCAGTATTTTTGATTCAATCAGTATCTTTCAAAATAGACATTTCCATTGCTTTTATGAAAATTTTATCACTATTATAAATGGCACTTGAAATGTGAGATATATTGTACTATAATCTGTTTTACCAATAAAGATATCCCTGTATATGGGACTGTGAGATGAATCAAGTACCAAGATATCAAAATTTCCTTTTTTAATATTATTCTATCTTGGTATTTCTTTCTTGCTTTGTTATCTGGGTTGCCACAGCACGTATATATTGCATTTTTTTCTTTTCATGTAAGAAGTATTTTTTTTATTTATATCTTAAAAACTACAACTACCTTGTTCATAGTTCTAGAAACTCTTACTCAATTTTTTCTTGGTGGGGGAGGGGAGCAAAGTATGACTCCCTACAGTTCCTAGGAAGGCGCCTTCACCAGGAAGATAGTCCTGACTTTTGTTTTAAAGTGTGATGTAGACCCTATGATATTGTTGGAATATTGCAAAACTAACAAATTGTAATTCAGCTGTGTAGGTTTATGAGTCCTAGCAAGGTCTTAAATCACTGGGACACATCACGAACTATAGCAGCATCTACAGGAAGCAGGCGAGGGTTTTTGCTGCTGGTGGAGCATTTTTTTTTTTGCAACTAAGCCGTCTGGAATACTGGTTCTACATGATCAGCTCTTTTCGTTCAGGTATACCCTAAAAAAGTGATAGAAAAACCCTGTCTTCTTTAACTTTCAGGAGACACAGAAGCTTGTCAAACATAAATTATCTAATATACACAGAAAGTAGCAGCTGCAGTGGCTATTTTTAAAGCATGCCATAGATTTCAGCTTTCCTTAAACAATACAGAGAAGAACTTGAAGGTATGTTTTAAGTCCCCAATAAGGAATTCTATGAACTTAAGTGTTCCAGTTAAAATTGGAAAATATGTGGGAGAAATTGAATTATAAAATGAGTATTATTTGACTCCACTGGGTACCCCAGGAGCATTGAAACTAAAAATAAAATAAAATAAAATAACAAAAAAATAAAAACAAGCAAACAAAAACATTGTGAATTATTGTTTCAGTTGCAAAATTTGTTCTTCATTTCCGTTTGTAAAACTCCTTGGTGATTTTATTAAAATTTTGTTATAGAAATTATAAATATGCTTTTAAGAAACAAATCATTATTGGTTGCTATCACAGAATTGCAGGCAACTTGCCTCCCTGACCCAAAGACACCACGTGGCTGGAGGGGCAGGCGATGATGGTCTCATTACAATAAGGGACTGTAGCTACAAGTGCTATCATTTCCTGCTCAGTCTGAGCCATTTTCCCCCTACCTGTATCGCCAGGGATGAAGGGAAAAGGAAGGATTCTGACATGTAGAACACTCAATCTGGAAAGTCTTTGCCCTTTTGGACCTGAGATTTTGGCCTCCAACCAGATGCTGGAAGCCCAGAGCAGCAATACTTGACTGAGAGGCACTTGATAGTCATGAGCAGAAGGTCCTCTATCCCCATCTTAAGGCACCAGCTGACCAAATCTGGGAAACTCTACCCCTCCAACAAAACCAAGAAGGGATGAGTGAGAGTTCCCATAGAATGAGACAAACGAAGACAACAAAAATGGCAGCACTAACGATTTACACATTCAATGATTATGGGAAACAAGGTAACTGCTAAAAATAAAAATAGAAAATGCGTAAATAGGACTAAAAGTATCCTAACTTAATAAACAAAACGTCTAAAATTAAAAAAAAAAATCATACAAAGAACCAAGAAAAATCACACCTTAAATGAGAAAAGACAATCAAGGACCCCAAATTGAGTTACTGGAATTACATGAGAAGTATTTTCAAATAATGATCATGAAGATGACCCTATACGTAATTAAAAAGTCTTATTAATCAAATGCAAAAACAGAAAATATCAACAAAGGAATAAAAACTTTAATTAAAAATTATAAAAATAAAACATAAAAATGTAAATTAATACAAAAAAATGGCTGAGTGGCCTCGGTGTAATTGAGTAACAGAGAGGAAAATAAATTTGAGGGCATGTCAAATATTTTACCCAGTCTGAACTCAATAGGTTAGCCATAGTTGTGCAGTAGTAACATACCACTCTGGGAGCCATATGGAAGCCTGGTGATTTGGTTCCCAGGCTGACTTATACATGCTGGGTATGTGCACAGAGTATATATTCTCTGATCATGATGGAATCAAATGAGAATTTAACAGCATAAAGACAAGAGAATAATCTCTACACACGTGGGAACTAACCAGTATACTTCTAAATAATCCATGCAGCTAAGGAACTGCTTGAAATAGGTAGATCTGAATGAAAAAGAAAGAACATGTTATAATATGTGCATTCCATCTACAGTAGTGCTGAAAGGTGAATGTGTAACACATTTTATAATACAAAAGAGTGAAGTTCTCAAATAATCTGTTACCATATAAAGGAAAGAGTAAAAAAGAGCAAATTAAATGCAAAGCAGGCATAAGAAGGTAAAAGTTGAAGAAAAAAATAGAAGCCAGTAACATTAAAAACAGGAAAAATCACAGATAAAAATAATTGAAACGGACAAGCAGATGATGTGGTGGTTAAGGCAGTTGGATCCCACATGGCTGATTGCTGTTCAAATCCCAGATTTGGCTTGAAAGACACGTTAGGTGCATGTTTGTACATGCCCAAAAATCCCAAAAAGAGAAAATGAGAAGGGATTGAATTTTTTTCATCTCTCATGGAGCTGGTTCATTCGTTCTCTCTCTCTTTCTCCCCTTTTCTTTTCCCCTTTCTCTCTCCCTTTCTCTCTTTTTCTCTTTTTGGAGAGGTTTTTTTGCTATAGGGCGCATGTGCTCGCCAGACAGACAGACAGAGACAGAGAGACAGAAAGCGAGAAATCACCCCCCAGGCGGATGGCCATTCCACAATCCCTTCTCCTCCATTCTCCTCTCGGGATCTTGGGCACGCGCACGGATCTTGGGCACACATGCACCGGCATGAGTTTTAAGCCACCAGACACGAGCTGTAGTCAACTACATGGGAGTCCAGCAACATAGCCATTACACTAACTGCTGGTCCCTCTCTATCAGTCATTTATCTAACTATTTCTGTTCCTTCCCTCCCTTCCCTCCTGCCTCTCTTTCTCCTCTCTCTGGGGAGTGCAAGTGCCTACTAGCAAATTTTTTTTAATAAAAGAATGTCAATGAAAATAAAAGCTCTTTCTTTAAAAATATTCAACAAAATTGATACACCTCTGGCAAACAAAAATGAACACAAGCTGTATAAATCATTATTCCTTGGAATGACACAGGGCTGTCATTAAAAATCCTCTGATCTTTTAAGAGAAAAGATACTGTGAATTATTTTACCTTTAAAAGTTTGACAATTTAGAATGGACCAAGTCCTCAAAAACTACAAACACCACAATTTAAATCAAGATGAAATATATAATTTAAATAATCCTATAAGCACTAAGAAAATTATCTTCATAGAAAGTTTTCTGAAACTTATAGGCAAAAATAAAACAAAACACTTCCAATTTTAATGGGTTTTCCTGGCAAATTCTACCAAATGTTTAAGAAGAATTAATGTCATTTTTACACAGTTCTTTAAAAATATATAGTACGAGCCAGTTACTTAGGCCAGAATTACTGTGGTGCTCAAACCATATGAAGACAGTAGCAAAAAAAGAAAAAAAGAAAAGATGAAAGAAAAGAAAAACAACCAATATTTCTCATAAACATAGATATAAAAATCCTCAATTAAAGGTTAACAGGTGAAACTTAGCAATGCATATAGTTAAATATCGTAATCAACACTGTACTAGATACTGTAGTCCTTGCTGTATACAGACTGAAAAAGAAAAACAAAACTACAACAGTCTCCATTTGAGGTGACATGATTGTCTATGTAGAAAATCCCAAGAAAGCAACATAAATTATCCTAGAATTATTCAATGAGTTTAGTGAGGCCACAGTACTCAACATCAACACATACACACATGCACACATACAAACTCAAAATCAGCCTCATTTTTATAGATTAACCATGGAAAATGAAATCAAATGCCTAATGCTCTTTAAAATTACTCCAAACAAAACAAAACAGGCATACATTCAATGAAACAGGTATAGGATCTCTATGCTACATATCACACAACTCTGATAGGAAAAGTCAAAAACGAAATAGAGAGACATACTGAGTTCATCGATTGGAAGACTTAACTTGTTAATGATATCAATTTTTTCAAAATGTATGTATAAGTTTACTACTTATAAAAATCTTATTGCAATATTTTGCAGGCACAGATAACTTACATTCAGATTTACATGGTAAGGGAAAGACACTAGAATAGCCAAAGCAATTTCATATAAGAATAAAGTAAGAGGAACCACTGTCCAATGTTAAGGTTTACTATCTATGGTATTAAAGCATATTACTAGTACAGATAAAGAAAATTTATCACTATAACAATAGAAAAATCAGAAATACTTCAACACAAAGGTGCCCAAGTAATTTTTGTCAAAAAGAAATCCAAGGGAAGAGGGAGAGCCTTTTTAACAATGGTGTTTGAACAATCCAAAATGCAAGGGCCAAAAACAAAGACAATAAAGGACTTTGACCTCAACCTGACACCTTAAATAAAAATCAGCTCAAAGGAACCGAAATACAAAATATAAAGATAGAAAATTTAAAAAACAAAACCTAAAGAAAATATGTGGATCAAGAGCTGGACAGACTTCTCAGGCTTGATACTAGAAGAACGATTCATAAAAGAAATTCATTAGTTAGACCTTATCAAAATTAAACTTTTATTTCATGAAAGCCAACACGAAAGTGATGAAAATGAACTATATACCAGAGGAATATATTTTTTACCACATGTTAGGTTGAGCAATGCTATCCCAAAGATACTAGTCCCATTTTCTGGAGCATGTAAATCACAGATAAGATAAGGTTAACCACTTACAAGAGGGAAACCATTCTGCAGTGTTAGGGCCCATTGGGTGTGTCCTAAACATCATGACAATGGTCCTTATGAAGGAGGTAAAGGGAGATTTGAAGCACACAGTTGACCAGGGAAGCTGAGACTTAACCACAAGCTAAGAAATGCCTGTGGCCACCAGAAGTTAGAGAAGGCAAAAAATTATTTCCTAGAGACTCAAGAGAGAATGTGGACCTGCTAGCACTGTGATTTCAGCCCAGAGAGACTGGTTTCAGTTTTCTGACTTACAGAATTGAGAGAATACATTTACCTTTGCAGATTTCCAGTTTGTGGTAATGGAGAGTCATCATAGAAAATGAGTATGACACATATCTGACAAAGGAAGGGTTTCTAGAATACATATGGGAGACCCCAAACTCAAAAGTAAATAAACAAAAAAATTAATTATAGATAGGGCAAAAGACAAAAAGATATTTCATCAAGATGGCAAATAAATGCATAACTTTTTTTCAACAAAATTGGCCATCAGAGAAATGCAAATTAAAACCACATGTGAAATCACTGCATCTCTGATTCACACACTGTTAGTATGGATGCAGCTCCTTTAGAAAACAATGTGAGTTTCTTAGAAATGTAAATCTACAATTACTATACTAATAATTATACAACTGGGAATTTATCCTAGGAAAATGAAAATGTACATTCACACAAAATTCATATTGTTCATCAGCGCTTTATTCATATTTGAAACTGAAAACAACCCATATTAACTTTCTAATGGGTGAATGGTTACTCAAACTGCAGCACACTTATGAGATATTCAGCAATAAGAGAGCATGAACCATTGATATATAGACTAACTTGAATGAAACTTGGAATACTGTTCTAAGAAAGTCAAGTGAAGAAAGTGTATGATTTTTTTAATAGTATTTTTCAAATCATAAAATTATAGGAATGGAAAATAAATCAGTGGTTACAGGAGGAAAGGTTAGGGTCAGTAAGAGAAAAATGGGTTTAGCTATACTAAAAAGATGATAAAACTTATGTCTTTTTAGTATACATTTAAATATCAACATTCTGGCTCTGATGTTATACTAGAGCTTTGTTATGTATTACTATCGGAGGATACAAAACAAAGCATAAAATAAGTTTATGCTATTTCTTGAAAGTGCATCTGAATCTTCACATAAACAGAAAAACCCTTAATTAGGAAGTGTGAGCAAGCCACCTGAATCTAGTTTGGTATTTATGACATTAGTAAGGCGGCTGGAATGAGCTGATACCATCCCTTGAGAGTTTTGCTTGCCTGTCCTCTACAGGCCCTAGAATCTCGAGCCACTGTCTTTTCAGTCCATCTGATTCTAATGTCAATCCTGTTTTTACCTTAAGGGATGCTTTGACTTGTATTTTAATAGAAAAATAAAAATAATTTGTCTAGACTAATTACTCACTATAAAGTGAATTATATAAAACTTAGTAACATAGTTTGGTCTCAAAAAAAATATATGTACACACACACACACATATATACATGCAAAGGCTAGTCACTTATTTTAGTATCCTCTTCCCTTCAATTCCAAACTTGCATTCCTCACTCCAAGCACTATGTCTAACAGGAAGCAGACGCCATTAGAAGGACACCTCCTTCATTTCCCACTAGATGTCTTTAAACCTTTGTGAAGTTAATGCTGATCTCTTACCATATTTTTATTCCTCACTCATGGCTTTATCTATTTTTTAAGTGCCAAATTTGTAACTCTAAGGCATCACGCTGAAACTTCATGCCTATATATTCTGTGTGCTACTTAAGACTTCTTTTATGTCTAAGACCTAAAAACCCCCATTTATTCCCAAGTAAACAACAGTATACGACTACACTCTACCTGTCCTACTGAATACACTGTACGACCATAGTTTTGTGTACTTATACCAACTTCCTAGCAACTTCCAGTGTCTTTCATTCTCTAAATCTTCCTTTCCAAATTTATTGATACTACATACAAAACACATCACTCATTCGTTCTCTCTCTATCCTAGTCAAACAAGACACCTAAAATGAAACCACCATTCTGAAATGCTATTACTGTAATATCTTCCAAATTGATTTCCCTTTACCCAGTTTTGCCCACTCTCATTCTTTTTGCACCAGCCAAAGCAAAAACAAAAACAAAACTAAACTTGAAAAATGTAACTTATACTTTGTCTGCTAAAAATATTTTTAAAGTGACCTTCTTATGCTGTACATGGTCTAACTCCAGCCCGTCTCTCACACTCCTGCCTGGGCTCCAGCCATACTGACCTCTCAGTCCTGCTCGATTCCGAAGAACTCCCTTCCTCTTCTTGTTACTAGCAAACCAAGTCTGCCTGCTTCTACGCAGTGGTCAAGGAATGAGGCAGAGGCCGGAGAAGAGAGGAGTGTATTTCTGCAACCACTTGCAAAGAAACAGGCAGCAAACACAACCTGATTGTGTCAAAACACTCAGCATGTGTTCAGTACTTAGAGATGCAAGCACATGCAAATCATTCCTCACTAGAATCAAAGTCAATTGCTTTCCTCAGGGGAATCCTGATTCCTGTTTCACTTCAAATACCCACTCCTGGTCTCTCATCTGGCCATTCCTCAAGCAGACCTCCCCATGACTCAGCGCTTGGTCAGGATGTTCTTGTTAGAGGCCTTTCTTCATTTCAAAATGGCTGCAGTTGTGCTGAACCTCAAGCTGGCCTGTTTCACTCTTGATTCTTCACACACTTTCCTTTTACTAGAATATTCTCCTGTATCCATTCCTATTACCCTTCTCTTAGCTTAGTTAACATTTATTCATCTGTAGATCAGCTGAGAAAATAAAATACTTCTAAAAACTTTTTAAAGAGAGATTTTTGCTACAGGACATGTACACTCACCAGAGAGACAGAGACACAGAGAGACAGGAAGTGAGAAATCACTCCCCAGGGGAGATAGCCAGGCTGCAATCCCTTCTCCATTCTCCTGGAATTTTGGGCATGCTGCAAGCATATTTGGTGTGAGTTTCAAGCTGACAGGTCCAGAATTCAAAACTCAATGGACTATGTGGGAATCCAGCAATGTAACCATTATGCCTTCTGCTTGTCCCATCTAAAAACATTCTTAATCCCAAAATTCATTAGATTCTTTTAGTAATTGTTATTATTTATATCATAATTTTCATTTTTTTATACTTGTCACACTTGAGTTTTGTTAACAGTATTTGATTCAGTAGTGATGATCTACATTATTTAAACACAAGCTAGTAAATTCACTTTTGCTTGGAGCCATTTTTGACTGGGTTTGTGTCATTTCCAAATTAAAGAGCTCGGATTAATATCCCCTGCTTTTAAAGTACTTTGTATTTTAATCCTGGAACACCACAATTGTGAAATATTTCGCTCCTTTTCCTAGAAAACTGTAAATAGGCTCTTGCTTATTTTACTACCCTGACTTCCATAACTTTTAGCATAGTTCGTACTTGTTGAATACCTTTTAACAAATTAATACCATTTCTGTTGAGTTTTGTTTTCACATTCAGATATATCTTGTTTATGTGTTTTATATTTATTATGTAATAGAATTTTTTAAACAGTATTTGATAAATTAGTTTGCCCCTCCTTTTGTTTAATTGCTAATGTACTGTTTATTACTTTCACATATATGTATGTGTGTATGTATACACATTATTTCTTTTAAATGTTACTCCTATACATTTTGAGTTTTTAGTCTGTAATATGAATGAGGTCTTTCCCCATAATTCTCCAATTTATTATTGGTATAAGAGAAAGTTCTTGATTTGGGATATCTGTATCTTAACTCTTCCTTCATTTATATCAATACATTGGTCCATTAGCTTGGACTTTACATGGAGAAATGTTTTCTACAACTAGGTATAATTTTGTCTTAGTCCATATATTTTACTGTATTAATTTAGCATTTAAAGAACAGGATCTTTATCTAGATTGGTTTGCTTGTAGATACATATATATTTACAGCCTTTTGTTTTTATTTCTTGTCCCAGGGTTTAGTTTAGTATTTTTTTAACTTCTATATTATGATAATTAGACTTAAAGGAAAATTGCCCAAAACAATACAGATAATTCCCTTATATACTTCAGCTAACTTGCCTTAATTGTATCATCTTCTCTAACCATAAGTAGCAAAATTAAGAAATGAACGTTAGTTGAATACTCTTATTCATACAAACTCTAATAAAATTTTACCATCTAATGTGGTTAACTTCTATTTCTCTGAGTTAAGGTGCTAATAGATAAACTTTGGGATGGAGAATAATAAGACATAAAATAATTCAAATGTTGTACATTGCCAAATTGCTTCCCCCGATGGTTGAGCCCCTATTAATTAGCTCTATAGGAAGATTTCCACACTTTTTTGGTTGAAAATATATACTTTATCTACTACCTGTATTTTTATTTTGTTAATTATTAATAATTTCAAGGGACATATATACTGAAAACATAATTTTCTAGCCAAGGTATTTAAAAATAGCTGATACTTCCCACTGGGAGTGTTTATTCCCTGTCAGTAGTTCTATTTCTAGGTTTCTATAATATGATGGCAAAAGAGTGTGTCCTTTGCTCACATTATATAAGTTAGGCTTAGGAGACAAAAGTCAGATCTATTGCTCTTTGCCTAGTATAATATTATTGTCAGGGATTGACCTAAAGGGAAGAAAGCTACTCTATTACTTGGATTCTTTAGTTTGCAAGAGTACTGAGGGACTCTAAATTTTAAATTCTATCACTGTTTGTCAAAGGGCTCGTAGTTCCCAATCATAAACACTTTTTTGCTGCTTTGAAAGAAATTACAGAGCAGTAGTTTCCTAACGTGTAAGAGTAATTTTCCCTATAGTAACATGGAACATTTTCACAAGGCATGACGCATACTTTCAGATGTTCCTCTGTTAAGAAAATGAAAGTCAAGGCTGGTGCTGAAGAGTAGAAGTTTCCCTGTCACATCTCTCTGTAGTGTCAGCTTGATGATCTGATTTAACCCTTGTCTGCAGAGTCATTGGATTGATTTTTTCTCATCTATGGACTTGGAAACATTATTTCTTTTTTGATTGTTCTTAAGTTTATTTTTCCCTTGAGAAAGAGAGGGAGAGACAGGGACAGAGAGAGGGAACAAAAAAGGAAGAGGTGCGCCCTTCCCCCCATAAGCACACAGGAACTTAACGCTGCAATTCTCCCTCCAGCTTCAGCCAACCCAGATTGTAGGCATACTGGCTCATAGAAGGAGGTCTCAGGAGGAAAACCTGGGTCCTTCCTGTGTCTGTCTAGTTGCATTAACCATCTGACCCCTGGAATCATAGCTTTTGATCCATATTCAACTGGCATTCTTTAAAATACTAATATAGATTTGTCTCTTCTTGTTCCTTATTACCACCTTTTTGAATGATAAAGACCTGCAATGCAGTTTTTTTTTTTTTTTGAGTTTTGTTTTTTTGTTTTATTTTTTGCTATAGGGCGCGTGCGCTCGTCAGACAGAGAGAGACAGAGAGATAGAAAGCGAGAAATCACCCCCCGGGGGGATGGCCACGCCACAATCCCTTCTCCTCCATTCTCCTCTCGGGATCTTGGGCATGCACGCACAAGCGACTGGCATGAGTTTAAGCCACCGGGTCCGGGACTTGAACCGTGGTCGGCTACATGGGAGTTCAGCGACATAGCCATTACGCTAACTGCTGGTCCCTGCAATGCAGTTTTAAAATGTATTCTAGGAAAATAGTTCCCAAAGCCATCTCTAACCTTTACTTCTCAAATTCAGTATTACCTGTACATAATTTCTGGCTTTCTCCTAAAAAACAACTATAGAAAAAAAAAAAAAAGAGTTCAAAATACAAATTAACTGAATTTTAAGCATTAATTGACAGTTTAGTTTCTACTTGCTGAATAATTTTTATCCTGGCTGAAGTACTCATTAAAACAATTGAAGAATTGGCTTTGTGAGGGCAGCAGGTGGCGTGGTGGTTAAGTGCTGGACTCCCCACATGACCGACTGTAGTTCAAGTCTGGCATATGTGTGCATGCCTAAAATCCCAAGAGGAGATTGGAGAAGGGATTATGGAATAGCCATCCACCCTGGGGATGATTTCTCACTTTCCCTTTCACTATCTCTCTCTGATGAACACACACACTCTATGGCAAAAAAAATTAATAATAATAATAACTGTCTTATTATATAGCATTTTTGTGCATATTATTATACATATCAGAATTATGAGCTGTTAATAATTTTAACATTACATTATTTTAATTAAAATTTTTGAGATCATTTTAGATTCTCATGCAGTTGTAAGAAATAATGCAGAGAGATCCTATGTATACTTTGTCCATTCCTCTAATGATAACATTTTGTCAAACTGTAGCATAAAATTATGACTCTAATTTAAAGACTGACATAATCCACTAATCTTACTCAGACTTACCCGGATGTAGGGTTAAGAGAGAGTCCATCACCACTAGCACCCCTAATGTTGCCCTCTCGAACTGTACACCCTCCTTTTGTCTGGCCCCCTCACCCTCATCCCTAACACCTGGTAAGCACTAATGTGGTTTCTGTTTCTAAGATTCTATCGTTTCGGGAACCAGCAGTTAGCGTAATGGCTATGTCGCTGGACTCCCACGTAGCTGACCGCAGTTCGAGTTCTGGACCCAGTGGCTTAAAACTCACGCAGGGCACGTGTGCGTGCGTGCCCAAGATCCCAAGAGGAGAATGGAGGAGAAGGGATTACGGCGTGACCATCCCCCCTGGGGGGGTGATTTCTCACTTTCTGTCTCTCTGTCTCTCTCTGTCTGTCTGGCGAGCGCACACGCCCTATAGCAAAAACCTCTCCAAAAAAAAAAAAAAGATTCCATCGTTTCAAACATGTACTATCAATGGAGTTGTGCAGTATGTAACCTTTTGAGATTGACCTTGTGTATCTCAATTGTTTCTTCCTTTAAACTTCTGAGTACTAATCCATAATTTGTATGTCCCACATTTTTATTAACCATTCATATGTTGAAGGACATCTAGGCTCTTTCTAGTTTTGACTAGTGCAAATAAAACTGCTATGTAATAATTATGTATAGATTATATAATATAAAGTTGTATTATAATGTGAATTATAAAGTTTCATTTTTCTGGGATAAATGTCCATGGTTGGGTTGTATGGCAAGTCTAGTTTTATAAGAACTCGGACTATTTTCCCACGTAGCTAAGTCATTTTACATTCCCATCAGCAATGGTTACTTTTTTTCACCAGTCTCTGATTTTCATTTTAGAAACTATCCTTTCGTTGTATTGACATTCCTCACTAATTTCATTAATAAGATTATTTTGTGTTTATTTTAGGGTCCAATTATAAAAAATACAAACAAGTTCCCTTCTGATGGTAGCTGAATGAGAAACTCCTAGTAGGACAGACCAGAGCCATTCAGGGTGACAGGCTGTGGAGGCTGCCTGGGCCCAAATTCTATAGGGGTTTCCTACAGCACGTGATGGCACCTACATGCCCAGCTACTTCACCACATAGAGTATTCAGATGCTGTCTAGAAACAAAACAGAAAAAATAAAAGCAAAACTACAAATGACCACTGTGTACCATAAGAGCCAGTATTAAATGTGTGCATGCCAAAAGCATTCGGGGAAAGGAAAAAGGAATTGTTAGTTAAAATCCACTGAACCACTGGATTCTAGCTCTACGCCTATCACTGAGGGCTGTGTGAGCCTGTGCAGTTCATCACTTTATTTTTTATCCTCAGACAACTCTACATTATTGCATAGATTTACATTTTTTACCTGAAAATTAAAATTAATAGAATGGGTTTTTCTATGTAAAAATTACCCTTAAGTTATAGGAAATATATTCATTAACAAAATAATCTGTAGAATTTCCTTGAAATGATGGGGGGGGAAACTCTCTGCAAGAAGTTATCGTAACATTTCAGTCTACAAGTGGGAATGGTTTGTGGATTAGTGTTTGGATTCTAGGAGGTCAAAGTTTTTCATGCTTCACCTCCACTACAGCTATTTTGGGAAGAGGGGGAAATAGGGGGAATACAGATGATGACCAGATCACTATGGGTTAAATATTCTAGTGACCTATAGAATTCTAGTCTTACTGGTGTCATAAAAGGGAACAAATTAGTAAACACCAAGAACATATATAATTCTGATGGTTGAAAATTAATAGAAATAAAATTAATAAAAATATTGTATAACTTATTCAAAATACAACTAATAAGTTTAGTGAAACCCAATAAATTATTTTTCTTATGTGTTAAATATGTCTTAGTGTTACAAAATGCATAGTGGGGGGTGGTGGTAAGGGTACTGGACTCCCACATGGCCGAGTGTGGTTTGAGTCCCGGACCTGGTGGCTTGCTTTCTCACTTTTCCTTCTTTTTCTCTCTCACTCTTCTCTGTCCCTCTCTGGTCAAACTACAATACATACATTAATTTCAATAAAATAATTCTTTTTAATAAAAGCATAGTAGGAAGTTTAATTTAGGCAAGTTTATTAACCAATTGCATTTGGTTGCCCCATCAAGCATTCAAAGAATGCGGGTATGTGGTTATTCATTGTGTGAAAATGAACACTGCTTGTTGCCTTTAGCAAATAAATAGGGTTATTTCATCATTCCAGACAATTGTTGTGAATGTGCCAGTGGGATTTTTATTTCCAATGTGGAAGAAAAATAAGCACAGAAAACCTTCCTTGAAATTCTAAACTTGGTCACATGCTCACATGTCAAGGTTATCCTTTGTCTTGTCAATGACTGGTTATTGACCCCTGACGCACACATAAGGAAAGCTCTGAAATCACACTGGGGTCAACTAATCTACTTTTTTTTAAACCATGAAATCAAGAACCTTAATCACATTAGTGAAGCCTGACCATTCTGTTTCAATTCCAGGGCTGTCTAGTGAAACTAATGAACTGTCTTGGTGGCTCCAGAGCAGAGCCAGGGTCTCCAGGCCAGTTGCAAATTACGAGCACATTTCCTTTTATTGCCCATAAATCTTTTCCAGTTTTATATTCACAGTAGCTTAAAACACCTAAATTCACATCGATGACTGTGCAGCAGCGCTCTGGATGTTTGGGATTAATAGTGGAGTTAAGTATATCCTCTATATTTAAAAAATGCATTTTCAGTACAGTCCAACCTTAATTACAGTAAATCAGACCTTACCCAGTGACAAGGTTGATAAATGTCAGTGTCTTTTTCCCCAGTATGTGTCATAATAACTCTGCACACTGCATCATGAAATAGTGATTTAGAGAGAAATGGACCTAGAGTTAAATACTATAACATCAGGTTTGAAAGGTAATATTGGTTTTGACATGAAACCAATGCATGACTGGCGCTGAATGACACAAGCCAGTGCCAGTGAACGGGCGTGGAGAGCTTGATTGTCCACCATGTGCACGGAGGTTATGGGTAAGATGCTGATTACAAATGAAATTTCTCAGGGAGGTGGTGGAAAAAAAAAAACAATTATTTTTAACACAGAAATTGAGAAAATGCCTAAAAAAGATGCGACAGAAAGGGTAACAGTTAAATTGAAGAGCAGGCAATGGGCATAAAAACCAATATGGAGGAAGGAGGCAGAGGTAGTGAAGGTCTGTCATCAGGTAGCAATTTAAATATGAAATAGAAATAAGGAGATACACATAGCCAGGAGGAGGCAAGACTTGAATTAATTGAAGGTAGGTGAAAAGAGAGCAGTGGCTGGAAGCCAGCTCTAGAGTTTTAGAGGAATCCTGAGAATAGTGCTGTAGAAAGTGGTTACTAGCTCATGCTTAACCCTGTGGAGTGAAGAAAGGACAGGTGCAATGAAGAGAAGCTGTAATGGTAAGTGTGCATCCACACATTAGAATTTGCTATATTAGGGACCAGCAGATGGCGTAATGGTTATGTTGCTGGACTCCCACATGGTTGCCCACAATTCGAGTCCTGGTGCCGGCAGCTTCAAACTCATGCCAGGTGTGTGTGCATGCATGCCCAAAATTCTGCAAGGAGAATGGAGGAGTAGAGATTACAGGGTGGCCACCCCCTCCGGGGTGATTTCTCACGTTCTGTCTGTCTCTCAGGTGAGAGCAGTGCTGGAGCCGGCAGATTGGATGATAGTTAAGGTGCTGGGCTCCCACATGATCAACCTTGATTCAAGTCCCAAAAGAGCTCTACCCTAAAATTTCCTGGAAATATACTTGTAACAATGATTACTATTTAATACATCAGTAATAATAGCCCCTATCATGTGTTGAATATTGGTTGAATACCAGGGATTCTAATTGGCACTTTACTTATTTTATCCATTATAATCCTCCTTCCAACCCTATGATTTAGATGTGATTTCCCTAGATCACAGGTAAGCACTCTGGAGCTCAGAGAGATTCAGAAACTTGGCCAAGGTCACTTTCAGTAACTAGGAGAGTGGCGATTCTAATCAGGTCTGCACAGTGCACAGCTGAAATTTGTAATGTGACAATTTGGATTTATCCCACTGGATTAAGGGTTGTCTTCACCTTTGTTTCTTTTGTCATGAAAACTATTAAGTATGGGGTAAAAATATAATTCTGTAACTCTGTAGTTTAAGTGAATGCTACCCTTATTTTTAATCCAGAAAGCGCAGGCCCAATGTATTGTGAAAGCACGGAATATTTGTGAAGGAACCATCTGCTTAAGATTTTATAAAAGAGAAGAAAGGAAATGGGGACAAAGAGCAAGGGTTTTCCCTCACAAATTTGTTTAACCACTTTTCTGACTGCAGGTTTTTAGGATTAATTCTTATCAATAAGATAATAACAGACATGTGCTTCATAAGGCAATAAAGATTCCCTTGAGAACCTGAGTTCTGCGATTTCCCTAATAATGGAATAGCAGCTTTACTACTCATTTGGTTTGTATGTCCTTAATAGTAACACTAAGCCAGTTCCATCTGCAGACCCTGGCCAGTCAGGGAAACTGAGGCGGGACCTTTCACTGGCCCTGGCCCCAGCTCCAGCTCCAGCTCCAGCTCCAGCCCAGCTCTCTCAATCTCAGAGCTTTTCCTCTGCTCCCACAGAAGAGTCAGCCCCCAGTTCCCCAGCAGAACCCAGTTCCATCTGCAGACCCTGGCCAGTCAGGGAAACTGAGGCAGGGCCTTTCTCTAGCCCTGGCCCCAGCTCCAGCTCCAGCCCAAGCCCAGCTCTCCCAACCTCAGATCCCTCCATTCTCCCCTCTCCTCCAGAAAGGTAGGCTGTTTTTTTCTTCTTCTTTCTTTTGCTAATTTCCTACTTCTCCTTACCCCATAGAGCAGTCCCAGCTCTCCAGCAGAGACCAGATCCAGTTACAGACCCCTGGTGAAATTACAGAAACACAACTTTTTCTTTTTTCTCTTCTATACTCTTTTTTCCTCCCTCTTATATTGTCATCTTCTCCTCATCCTACACCCACCCAGAGGGACCAGACAGGTCTAGAATCATAGCTTTCAAATACCCTTATATTGTGAGGCTCCATGGGATCCTCCCTTTTACTGATCCACCTGCAAAAAAGGAGAAACTCTCTTCAGACACCTGAATAGAAGACTCCTCCCGTGGGAACCACATTGCTAAACACAGCAGAAGAGAGGCTTCTGCACACATCAACCTACACAGAAGGGAAGCAAACTTGTTCCCAGTGGCAGAAACATTCTCCAAAAAGGTATCCAAAAGTGAATACATCATCCAATGGTTAGAAGTAGAAAAAGAGCCTCAGGTTTGAAGAAACCAGAAAATATGCCTCCATCAAAAGAACACAAGAACTCCCCTCCATCTCTTGAAAAAAAAAAAAAAAGAAGTTTCCAAAATTTCACAGAAATAATTCAGAATATTCATAGTGACAAACTCTATGAGTTGGAACAGAAAAGAGACAACGAACTCCAGGAGATGAGGAAGTCCTTCCTCTATTTGAAAGAAGAAATGGACACTATGAGAAAGAATTAGATGAAGTCTGTAATACAGGAAATCAAAAACTCTCTTGAAAGTATTAAAAGCCAATTAGACAATGCTGAAGATTGAATCACCAATGTAGAAGATAAAACTTCCAACATAGAAAAAAATAGAGAAAATAACAAAAACAAAATGAGGATAATAAATGAGAAATATGAGATTCCATTAAACATCCAAACAAGCTGCCAGATCCGGGACTCGAACCACAGTCAGCCATGTGGGAGTCCAGCGCTCTTAACCACACTGTCGCCTGTTGGCCACAGATACCAAGAATTCTAATATGAGATTTTTTTGTTTTATCCACTCTAATCCCTCCACCAATCCTATGACAAACACTAGTCAATATTTCCAGGCAGTATGAGCTCCTCATACATCAGTACCATAGGACTGGTATCAGTGTTGCTTCTGAATTAAGTTGGAGATTACTGCAGAATAAAAATAACAGGAAGTATAGAATGGCAATAGGGACTATAAACAAGATTGGAATCAAGACCATGGGTTAAGTATAGGTATTAAAACCAAGCCCAAGGGACCAGCAGATGGAGGAATGGTTATGTAGCTGGACTCCCATGTAGATGACCACAGTTCAATTCCTGGACCTGGCAGCTCAAAACACACACCAGGTGCATGTGTGAGCATGCCCAACATACTGAGAGGAGAATAAAGGAGAAGGGATTGCGGGTGTGGCCGTGGATTCTTTGCAGAAGAATAAGATGGAGGTTGAGTGACTGACTGGTTTACACAGGCCCCTATCTGAGGCTTCCTGGATCAGTGAAGCCGGAGCCAGGGTTTAATGTGAGGAGACATGTGTGGCTTCATATGAGGCTGGCCAAACTCCATGGGATCAGGTCTCTCACACACACGTACACACACTCTCTCTCCCCACCATGGGAAAAGAACTGTGTCTCAGAGGCTCCAATGAAAAACCCGCACCTGCTGTTTTTAGAGTGGGTGGTTTATTCAAATACAGTCTATACATGATAAAAGGATATTTTGCTTAAAAAACAAAACATGGTGGTATTGGCACTGACCCTGTGGGCTGAGTGGAAACTGCTGTTCTTAAACCCAGAATGATGGTTTGCTCTAATCAACCTAACTGCAGTGAAGTTTGTTGAAAGGCACTGGGAAGCTTTGAGTAAGGCTCTCCTAGGGGACACTATGGGTTTCAGGATCAGGAACACGACTGGTGCAACATGACTGATGCCAGAAAAATGACTCAGCAGTGTTAGCAGCTGGCTTTGCTGCTCAGGTGATTGTCCTGAGTCATCCCAGCCATATCAGGACTGGCCATGCCTCTGTGCTGGATTGCTTGTAAGTTCGCTGAGCTGATGGACAAGATTGATGGATGTTCTGGTGAGAAAATGGAAGATGACCCTACTTTTTGAAATCAGATGGATGCTGCCCTGTTGAAACGGTGCCTGACAAGGTCACGTGTGTTGGGAGCTTTTTCTGACTATCCTTTTTTGGGTCATTTTGCTGGTCATAGACAATTACTGTGATGTCATAAAAGCAGTGGATTAGACAGCTGGTGGAGCTGGCAAGGTTGCAAGGTCTGCCCCAAAATCTCAGAACGATAAAGGAATATTCTCTCCAATACCTTCTACCCCAGTCTTTTTTTTTTTCTTTTTTTTTTTGGAGAGGTTTTTGCTATAGGGCACGTGCACTCGCCAAACAGACAGAGAGAGACAAAGAGACAGAAAGCAAGAAATCACCCCCCAGGGGGGATGGCCACGCCGCAATCCCTTGTCCTTTTTCCTCTTGGGATCTTGGGCACGCACGCATATGCGCCTGGCATGAGTTCAAGCCACCGGGTCCAGGACTCGAACCGCAGTCAGCTACGTGGGAGTCCAGTGACATAGCCATTATGCTAACTGCTGGTCCCCCTACCCCAGTCTTAATCAGTGGTGGGAGAACAGTCTCAGGACTGATTGTTTCAACTGTCCATTTATCTCAATAGTGAAAGACTGCATTGGAAAACTTTTGGACAAAAAGACTTGTTTTGTGGACCGTTTTGTTTTGCACCTGGGTAGTAGGAAGTTTAAAGTTCCTAGTTTTAAAAATCAGTGGTTTTTAATGGAAACAACGTGACTGAAAATCTGTCATGGATTTTAAGACCCACTAAAACAGAGTTTAATAAGAAAAAAAAAAAAGCTTGACGGATGGGTTAAACAGCAGAGCTTAACAGAGAACTAGAAGACAGAAAAATCAAATGTAAAAGTTACCCAGAATGTTAAGAGATGAAGACATGAAAGTCTTTACAAGTCAGGAGAAATACAGTGTGAAGTGATGATACTTGTCTTTTCAGAGTCCCAGAAGGAGGTGAGAGTGAGCAATGGTAGAAACAACCAATCCTGGAGATGTGAAACAATCATCTGAAATCTAGGAAGGCCTACATTTTCAGTAAATTAATAAACTCAGAGAATGTCATTTTGAAACTGCAGCACACACACAGAAGATAGAAATCACTTCCAAAGAATCACAATTAGTTTGATGACAATACCAATGGAAGTTAAAAACAAAACAAAACAAAATATTTCCAAATACTGAGAGAAAACAACCATAGTTACTGATACTAAACGTATATTAGAAGTTCCCTAAGACAGTAGGTCTTAAATCTTCTCCTAACAACACAAGAGGATATGACCTGACGGACGTGTTAATTAGCTTGAGGACGGCAATCATTTTGCAGTGTATACATACATCAAAACATCCCGTTACACACCTTAAGCATACATATTCACACAAATATTAATGACAAATATATTTTTATTTGCCAATTATACCTAAATAAACATAGGGAAAAAAATAATTCAATGCTCCATGAAGCAATTTTTCAAGAACAGAGAGAAAATACTGATATTAAAAAAATAAATAAATAAAACCTAAAGGCCAGCAGTTAAGGTGCTAGATTCCCACATGGAGGACCATGGTTCAAGTCTTGGGCCTGGTGACTTGAAAATTACACCAGGCACATGTGCATACATGCCCTAAATCTCAGGAAGAGAAGGGAGGAAAAGGAACTGTGGCATGGCCATTACCCCGGGGAGTAATTTCTCACTTTCCCTCTCACTGTCTCTGTTTCTCTCTGATGAGCACACACAAGGGAAAAACCTAAACAACAAAAGCAAAACCAAAACTCAGACAAATAAAAAACCTATGACACAGTAGGGCTCAATGACACAGTCACGCACTGCTCAAGCAATGCTGGGACCATGTGGAAAACTGCGGGTTCAGTTCCCTGGTTGATGTGTTCACACTACCGACATGTGCCCAGGTGACATGAGATCCCATGGAAGGTGCTTCTGTCTGTATGTGTCTCACTATCATGAAAAAAAGAAACAAACAAAAAGTCCTGAAAGAGCTTACCACCCGCTGACACTCCAAGGATGACATTCTCAGATAGGAATTAAAGGGGAAATGAATCTCAGAGAGAAGATCTGTGGTCAATGCTGGAGAGAAAGCTGAACAAAGACATTGGCAAATGTGTGTCTGAGTTTAATGAAACATCGTGTAAAACAGTAACAACACCTATGTTTGTAAAGAGAAAGAATAGAATAAAATGGAGAACCACAAAAGCATGTAAATTGGGAGAATGATAATCAAAGTTAAAATATTCATTATCCATGTCTTATTGGAAAGGACAATAAAATATATTGTCTTCACTTGTTAAGGATGCATTTTAAGACCAGCAGATGGCATTACTCCCATGTAGTAAACCACAGTTTGAGTCCTGGACCCAGTGGCTTAAAATTCACACCAGGCATAGGTGCATGTGTGCCCAAGATCCTGAGAGGAGAATGGAGGAGAAGGGATTGTGGTGTGGCCATCTTCCCTGGGGGGACGGGGTTGATTTCTTGCTTTCTGTCTCTCTGTCTCTCTCTGTCTCCTCAGTGCCACTGAGCACACATGCCCTACAGCAAAAATCTCTCTTTTAAAAAAAAAATGAAGAAGAAGAATGCATTTAAACTAGGGTTTCAACAAGGAACAAGGTTGGCAGTTTCTTGAGAAGTTAAATATAATGCACAGTTCGTGAGAATCTTGATCCCACCTGTTGACAGAGATTCAGATTTCCGACCAACCAGCCTCGAACATGCTAGGTAAACATACATGTGCTCAGCATCCCACCTGCTACAGAACTGGAGGAAAGAGGATAATGGTGTAACCACACTTCGTGGAAAGTACTCATCTTTCTCTTTCTCTCTCTCTGTCTCATGAATGCATGGACTGTATCATGAATAAAGAAAAAAAATTTAAAAAGAAGTTAAATATCCATCTACCTCTTTTTTTAAAAAATAAAGCTTTCAACAAGAATTTTCATAGAAGTATTGTTCATAATAGCCGCATACTGGAAATATGCCAGATGGCAATGAATAAGGGAATGCATTTTAATAAAACAAAGCAAAAATCAAGCACTATAATATAGAAAACTACTCATCAACTTAAAGTAACAAAACAGTCGAGCTAAACAAAGAGTGGATGTTAAAAGTATTATGCAAACTGAAAGAAGCTCAGTACATTAAAGAATATACTGTAGGACCAACAAATGGCATAATGGTCACATTGCTGGACTCCCATGTAGTCGACTGCAGTTCGAGTCCCAGACCTGGTGGCTTAAACTCACATGGGCACATGTGCGTGCATGGCCAAGATCCTGAGAGGAGAATGGAGAAGGGATTGCAGCATGGCCATCCCCCTGGGGAGTGATTTCTGACTTTCAGTCTCTCTGTCTCTTTGTTTTTCCAGCAAGTGCATGCACCCATAGCAAAAATCTCTCTTAAAAAAGAAAGATAGAGAATGTACTGTATGATTTAATTTATATGAAATTCTATAGTAGATAAAACTAATCTAGACAGATAGAAATCATATGAGCATTTGTTTCATTTGGGAGGGTTGCTGAGAAGGGACACAAGAGATGTTTTTGGGTTGAATGTGTTCTTTATATTGAAGTATAGATTACACAAGACTTTTCTGAAATTAACGAATAAGTCACACAATGTATTAGTAGCAACAGAGAGAATCTAAACAGAATTTGAGTCCATATGCTCTGGACATAAATTGAATATTAAACTGAGAAATTATAAAAAAATATATATTTAGACTATACAATATAAACAACTGCTCACATTCTGCCCTTAAAAAAAAATATCAAACGACTGAAATAATGCAAGCTTAATTCTCTGACCAAAATGCAATTAAGTTAAACTCATAGTAAGAGCTTAAAAATTACAAAATATCTAAAAGTTATAAAGATGATTTTAAATAACTTACAGAGTTTGAAAAAAATTAAAACTGGAAATTAGACAACCTTTGTAAGTCAACTATAATATAAATACCACATGATGTATTTGCAGGAATATGAACAGGATTTTTTTTTAACATATGGCAATTTATGTAAGTCAATCAAATAGAGTGAAGAATCTAGTTAAAGTCATTTTAAGAAAACACAATTAGAAGTAAGCATGTGATGAAGGCAGAGATAATTGAAAAAGGGAATAAGTGGGGAATATTTAGGAAATGTTACAGAGTATCATAAAAAGAAGCCCGTGGTTCCCCTGAGGCTTCCGACTCCTGGTTGCATCTCGCATGGAGACGATGTTGTTTCATTGAAGGGTAGTATAGGAGCCAGGATGAGCTTGAGACTAGAGGATATGCAGGGGATTCAGATTTGAAAATGATGATTTTGAAAAGAATCATGTCTGTGTCCACGTAACTAAATTGTCTTGAGAGCTCAAATGTCAGGCTAGCTGTACGACTTTGTGAGTCATCCACACATAGGATGTGATTATGAGTAAGAGTGCATGCTCAGAAGCAGTTTAGAGAGATGCCGGTGAATGGAAACAAAATTGCAGCTGTATAAGAACAAGTTCCACCGAATAAAGTAGTCAGGTATCCACAGTTACCAATGATTAACCGCATATCCCAGAGTGGGGAAAAGGGGGATGTGGAACGTTCACAACACAAAAGAAAGACAAAAGGTTGAGAAGACAGATATGCTAATTACCCTGATTTGAGCATTATATATTGTATTCTTGTACTGAAAAAATCGCATTTTGGAACCAGCACTTAGCATAATGGCTATGTTGCTGAACTCCCATGTAGTCACCCTGAGACTTGAGAAATGACAAGATGCAGACAGTCCAGGGATATGGAGTTTTCTGACTGCAAACACATGGGCTTTGGCCACACTCAGACCACCACTGACCCTCTTGAAAATGAATTGTGTGGATTGTGGGGTTTGAAACCCCTCTGCTTTGTATTGAAAAGAGATATTAGGAACTAGAAAAACTGATAATGGTCTTTTCTCAACTAGATGTGAAGGAGAGAAAGGTGAGAACTGGAGCTCTGATTTACAAGGAGAATGTTGGTAGTAATGGACAGAGCTGGGGCTACCATCTGCATAGGTACGTATGTAGGTGCCTGTGTCTAAATACATACATAGTCTGGGAGAGAGGAGGCAATGCAGAGAAAAACACTAAAGACAAAAGAAATGGGAGGATTTCCATAGGAAAAATATTCTAGAAGAGAGTACACTCGATGAAAGGCATTGACGAAGGAATTGACCTTGAATAAGATAGGTCAATGTCAACCTCTGTGGCTAGACAGCAGGTCACTATGGATACAGACAAAAATAATCTTTGGAGAGAACTGAATTTTCAGTGTGCTTTGATTGCATATGAAAAATCTTCCAAAAATTCATGGAAAATGAGTACTACAAGAAAATGATAAATTTTGCAATTTATTTTTGCACCAAAATGAATTTGTACATTTTTCTTTTAAGAGAGATTTTTGCTGTAGGGTTCAGGCAATTGCCAGAGAGACAGAAAGCAAGAAACCATCCCCCAAGGGGAGATGGCCAAGCTGTAATCCCTCCTCCTCCATTCTCCTCTCAGGAATTTGGGCATGCATGCACACGTGCCAGGCCTGAGTTTCAAGCCTCTGGGTCTAGGACTTGAAACTTGGTCAGCTATATGGGAGTCCAGCAATGCAACCATTATACCATCTGCTGGTCCCAATAAATTTGTACTTCTGTTTTTCCATGAACTTTTAAAATCCCTTTGTAAACTCTATTTTTTATTTTTTTTTAATGTATAGAGGGACCTTATCCTCCCAGTCTTTTAAGCCATGTGCTGCCAAGAATCTTAAGGTTCAAGGAGAATTAGCAGGGAAAATGGAAACATGTGAATAACATTGGAAGGCTCCCATTTGCCTGTAGTCTTCAAAATCTTTTCACCCTCATGTTGGAATACATTGGAATACATTGTTGCTGATGATGAGTCTCATCACCCTTTAGAAAATGCCTGTTAATTTGCTAGGGGGGTATCTATATAACAGTTTTAGTGAAGAAAGTTTGTAGTTGAAAGAAACTTTCTCTCAGAAGCAGAGAACCAAACTATGCTGTTGCTTTCATTAAGAATAAAATAGATACAAAATAAAAACTGCTCTTTGTTCTAGTACCAGGAATTTCTTTTACTTTGTATATCTGTTGTCAGTTTGGGGCACTTCTCTTCAGTAATTTAGGGAGTTGGAAGGACAAGAAATTTTTTGAAATTTCAGGCTATAGTTAATTTCAGAATTCCTAGGAAAGTTTCTTTAAATTGTTAAGGGTCAGCAGTTACTGCATAAAACTTCAGAAATATATACACCAGCAGGTGAGGTGGTGGTTAAGGTGCTGGATTTCCACATAGCCTCCTGGATCCAGTGGCTTGAAAAATCATGCAAGATGCATGTGTGTGCATGCCTGAAATCTCAAGAGGAAAACTGGAGGAGAAAGGATTGCAGTATGGCCATCATGGCCATCCCCTCCTGGGGTGGGGTGGTGACTTCCTCTCCCTCTTCCTGTCTCTCTCTGGTGAACACACACAACCTATGACGAAAACCTAAATATATATGTATGTATATATATATTTATATACACACACACACACACACACACACACACAAACACATTATACACACACACATACACATTATACACACACATTTTCGTGGGGGAAAAGTGGGGGTCAGTTGCAAGTCACTGTGTCACTGTTTCAAAAGATAAGTTGTCAACAAAAACCCAATAACCCTCTTTATCTGTTTGTCTCAAACACTTTCTCCAAGTTGCAAGTTCTTACATAGCAAAAAATAGAGCCCAATATTGCACCTTGTGTTTGCTTTAAAAACAAGTGCCAAATTATATCCCTGTAATGAAAACTTTGATTAGATGACATAATTGCCCTTACAAACTATCTTCTTCCTAGCATCCCTCAGTTCTAGCATCCCCACGATCAGTTTTAGCCATGAGCACTGTTTACTACATGGTCCAAATCTGTCACTGTCGTTTAACTCAACACTATAAAAATCCTTAGCTAAAGGGTTTTCCAGATCATCAGTGGGTATGGTATTTGTTCCATTTCTTTTTCTTGTTAAAAAATAAATGATGGGCAATATAAAACATAAGTTTTGGGTGGCAATAGCCTTAATTTTCCTCTCTTGTATTATAATTATAATCTACCATCAAAACATCAGACTGTCTAGTACTTAATCTTCTAGCAAACTGGCAGAGGGCAACATTGGGCCTTCACAGAATGTAACTTACAAATCTCTTCTCAAAATACATTCTTTAAAAATAAATCACAAAACCTAGTTAAGAGTGTTATAGGGCAGAGAAGTAGCAATTAACACGTGAAACATAGAGAGCTAAAATACTACCTTTCTAAAGCTTTTAGTATAAAGGACCATATAAGAGCCAAGATATTTCTGCAGGAAAGCTGCATTTGCTTGTTATGACTCCTTACTTTTGAACTAATCTAGTTGTGAAAAGAAAAAAAAAGTGCAAAATAAATACCAGCCAGAACTTCTGAGTTTGCATTAATGCGTGCATTTGTGAAGTCATAAAAAATCATATACGCTATGAAGTGTTCAACTGCGTTTTTAATGCTTCTCTGAAGAACATCACGACTGCAGCAGCATTAACAGTGTATTTCTTACATCAAATTTAATAATGTGGAAATGCAGGTTTGAAAATAAATCAGAAATTTCCAGACTCAGAAATAACTGCTTTATATTCCCACCTTCTATACTCTCCTAAGTAATTTTAAGGCATTACAATAAAAATCTCAAAGTTTTAATTTCCCTTAGAGTTAGCAGTCTACTTCTTTTTTTTTTTTTTTTTTTTTTTGGTTGGAGAGAGATTTTTGCTATAGTGTGCATGCACTCACCAGAGAGAGGGGCAGAAAGCAAGAAATCACCGCCTAGAGTGGATGGCCATGCAGCAATTTTTTCTCCTCCATTGTCCTCTTGGGATTTTGGGCATGCACGCACATGGGCCTAGTGTGAGTTTTAAGCCACATGATCTGGGACTCGAACAGTGGTCAACTATGTGAGAGTCCAGCAACATAGCCATTACACCATTTGATGGTCCTCAATTTCTTTTTGAAAGAGATTAATTTCACCTTCCAACCTGCCTCACTGACTTTGCAATATAAGCTCAATTTTGAAATGGGAATAGAACTTATTCTCTAGCTTGAAGGCTGCATGTGAGTGTGTGTGTGTGTTTATGTGTACGTGTTTGTGTGTGTGTGTGTGTGTGTGTGTGTGTTAAAATCTGAGTATAAGAACAAGTGCTTCCTGGATTGGAATTTGTTCTTGACTTACATCTCTGGGCTCTGGACATAGTTGGAGATCAATGAATTTGTGGTTGACCACGAACTTGCATTCAATAAAAGTCTGACTTCTAATATGCTGCTATTTGAACTTTTCCTTTTCACTTACAGAACTTGGTCAAGCATAAAAGATCTACAAGGCAAGCATTTGTACACTTCAATGGGAAGGCAACATCTGTGTGAGAAGAGAGCATTTTCTTTGACTTGGATCATTAGTTTCTAAAAAAAAAAAGTACAAACAAACAAACAAAACTATTCTGTATCAACTTTGGTTTATAAAAAAAGAAAGAAAATGCATGGATATATTTAACCTTAGAAAAATAAGTATTCGGAAAATTATCTAATAAGTGGTATTCTTGTCCAATCCCACACTAAACCTCAATAAATATTATACTTTACTTTTCCTTTTTATTTACTTCACATAGTTACACATTTTACAAACATGCACGGGGCAGACAAAATGATTCTTATTTTCTTATTGCCCTCTGGATTTTCTTGTGTGAAGTATTTGACTGTGATGTTTATTTAATAAATTGAAATCCAATATCAGCAAAGCCAAGGATTTATCCCGATAAATCAGTCTCTCTGAAAGGTTTTGGAGTTGAGCTCTTGCTCCCTGTTCTTGGAAGGAAACATTTAAATACTGACAATAGTTGTTTTAACCTCACTTTGGAGTTTAGTGTAACCCTACTCTCAATGCATACGGACTTTCAGAGCATTCAAACTAAGTTTTCAAAGGGAAAGCACGACTGGCTCCACATTGATCCAGATGACTTGTAGAAGAATGTGAAAGAAAGATCCTGTCTAATCTCAAGTGTGCAGCTTTATGGTACTTCAAAGATGCAGCTGTCCATAGTTCTTGGACAGAAAAAAAAAAAAGTCTCAAGAGAGATAAAATGTTGACCCAAGAAGAGCTAAGCAGTATATGTACTAAAAGCAAACCTTATATTCTTCATCTAGGAAGAAAAGTTTATGAATCCTATAATACATGGTCTTCAGCATTTTGAATTTTTAAATGCTGCATGCTTATAAAATAGACAATGTGGGAAACTCAGCTATTTATTGACACAACAACAAATATTCATGTTCAGCACACTCTGGTTGATGGTTTATAGCATGACTAGATTAATACAAATCCAATTAATTCATTCTTTCAGCCTTCAAAATCCCTGCTTGTTGATGACTGATTAAATTACTGCACTTTCAATCCAACTAAGTGATTATAATTATCAAATTAATTTTTCCTATACTATCAAAGTCTAGTTATTTTGATCACTTTGGTACTATTATTTGCATAACCATTTATGATTAATAAACACATGTAGCTACTTGAGCTTTGATTTCTGGAAAACCTTTGCATATCTGAGAATAACAATAACAGATTACACCTTAACTTGGAATTTGTACCTCGTGCATAGAGAGTAAAGTTTCCTAATGCGAGGTAGTCCAAAAGCAATTGCTTTGGCGACAGTGCTTATTTTATGTACATAGAAAAATGTTCTTATTATGCAGGAAGTCATTTCTCACATAACCATCATTATCACCATTATTATTGTTGTTTAGGCCTAGTTCTTCTCTCCTATGTAGAAAGACAAAACATATGAACAAAAACGAGAAGGGCTAACCAGATGGTGACCTGATACTGTAAATGGTGGCCCGCCAATTCTCTCTTAAATACTTAAAGATTTAGTTATTGCACAATAATATGCAGACGTTGATGACAATCTCCCTATCGCCCAGCGCCCATCTCCAATCAAACAAGCAAAAAATAAAAAGCCAATACACAACATTTTAGAAGAAAAAATGAAGTCTCATACAGGGACCAGAGAAGAAAACAGACAGTTTTTCATGAAGGTAAAGGAATGATTTATTAGAAGACTGTCTAGTGTCAATATGAACGAATTGAAACAAACAGACAGCATTCCTCATTTTTAAAGAAAACTGTTATTTCCCAAGTGTTATTGAAGTTATTTCTTGTCTTCCAAGAGTTCATAAAATGAATGACTGCTGATGTTTCTGTAACATCTGTCCTTTTCTTAAAAACCAGAAGCTTCTATCAGTTGGGGAGGCTGATTTGATTATCTCTCTTTTTTTTCCCCATGGAGGGGAGAAAGCTTTTTACTGATGACATTGCGTTTTCTTACAGATCTCGAAACTTCTTGAGTGAGTGTTCCCTGTATTTCCTCCTCTCGTTCACTCTTGAACCCACTTGAATGAGGCTTTCATGTCCTCTGTTCTACAGAAATTGCTATCGTCAAGGCAACAAATAACCAGCACATTGCTTAATACAATGGCAAATACCCAGTCTCCGTTTATTTGATCCACATACTCTTCATCGCTTTTTCCTGTCTTCAATCACTTATTTTACTTGACATCCAGGACGCCATTCTGTCTTTATCCCACACTACTGACAATGTTTCTGCTGACTCTTTTTCTAAGTTTGCTAGAACTCTAAAATCCGGACTATTCCAGATATTAGGCTTCCACTCTTCCATAGGATCTTCTCTGTGACCTTATCCACATCTGTTTTTAACTAGTGTCTTTGTGTTGGTGATGCCCAGATTTACGTTCTTCCTACCTGTGGTAGATTGGAATTTTAGTTCCCTTCTTCCTGAGATGAGAATTATTTCTCTCAACAAAAAAAAAAAAAAAAAAAAAAAAAAAAAAAAAAACCGGTTTACCCCCCCCCTTTTTTTGG
>NW_006159803.1:330237-374883 GCF_000334495.1 Tupaia belangeri chinensis | reverse complement strand
CCCAAAAAAAAAAAAAAAAAAAAAAAAAAAAAAAAAAAAAAAGTCAGGTTTCACCACCTGACTTGTTTGGCCGGTGAACAGGTAACAGAAATAATGCTGGCCTCTTCGGGGAAGGCTTTCTGACCAGTGTGGCATCTGTGGTGTTTTCTTTTCCCACTGCTCTGAGACTGGTGAAGAAGTAAATACATCCGCTCTGTCGGTCTGATTCTGAGTCAGGCAACTTGGAACAGAGCCTTAGCAGCCCCAAGGTGGCCAGGCTATATGAGAGAGAATTAAAAATGTGCTCATCTGAGCCACTGAGATTTGGAAGCTACTTAATACTGCTGCATAATAAAGCATTTTGAGCAGTACGAATCTTTCCTTTTCCACAGATCACACGTGCGTACTTGTTACTGAACACCCGCCCACTGATGTTTTACATGTCCTTAATGTGTGCGTGATGACTCCCCACCTCTCCTCGCTGAATTCTTACTTTCTTCTCACTAAATGGCAGTTCTGTTCCTTTTGTTGACTTGGCCTTGATTTGTCTCTTCTCTAACAGTCACAAATCAATCCACTGGCAAGTCCGGGTCCTTTGAACTTCAAAACATACTACGTTTATATTTAGAAATATATGATTACTTTTTATCAGTTCCCCTCTAAGACAACTCTTCTCTTAGCTAAACAAACTGCAATAGCATCCCAGCTGATCCCTCTGCCCCTACCTGGTCCTTTATGGCCTATTATACCGCAGCCCAAGTGAACATATTCTTTTGCTCAAAAGTTTCCAGTGGTTTTCAATTTTATTTTGAAGAAAAATAGAGATTTTTACCATTACCTAGAGAATCTTTGTCATCAACCTCATTGTCTTCCCTCCACTCTCTCTCCTCTCCTTCACTCTGCTTCAGCCACATGGGCTCCCCTGTGGTTCTTCAAAGGTGCGAAAGCAGAGCTTCCTCAGGGTCTTTGCATTGCTGTTCTCTGTGTCTGTGGAGCATTTCTCTTAATAGCACAAGGGTTCAGCTCACTCTCTCACTGTCTTCTGGTCTTTTTTAAAATATTACTTTGTTCACGGGGCCATCCTATCCACTAAAGATAAATAGCAACTCTGATGCCCCCAAACTGTTCTCAAATCTCTCCTAATTACATTTCTCTTACTTAATTTATCCCCAAAGCACTTAACACATGTGACATATCACATATATACTTGTCTGACTCCTCCTGCTTGTATATTAACTCCATGACAGACAGCCAGGATTTTATCTGTGTTGTTAACAGCTGTATCCGTATCTTGTGCCTAGATCAAAGTCTGATGTATACTATGCTCAGTGACATGTGCCAATCAATAAGGTACAGGGGGGCACAAAGAGAGCTAAAGGTCCTGACTGCTCCACTTTCTAACTTGGAGGCCTTGGACAACTTATTAACCTCTAAGCCTTAGTTTTGTTTTGTTTTAATCTTTTTTTTTTTAAAAAAGGAATATTTGAACTTCCATGATTTATGTGAGACTTTTAAAAGAGAAAATATAGTATGGCACATAGAGCCTATTTGCTGCAAAGTAAGTGATAAATAAGTATGAACAAAAAAGAAAGGAGGAGTGTAGACAAACTGTCAGTATATTATCATATATGAGAAATACAGAGGTTCAAATTCCTGGTGAGCCATGACAAACTGGGCCAATTTGGGAAGCTTCATGCTATCTCCAATGTTCTTGATTATATACTGATGTAATAGTAGTTTATAGAATTATAAAGCAATTTACATATGTAATGTCTAGCCTGTGGTTTACCCATAGTAGGCATAGAAATAGTTATAATTCATTCATAAATCATTATCATTTCATTATAATATGAACATAATTTTTGAGTAATTAATTAGTAACAGGAGCTTGGTTCTTTGACAGTCCTATATGGTATTATAGTCTTATTGTTTCAGATTTTCCAAATAAAGAAATTAAGTTGTGGACAGGTCTGAAAACTTATACACAGTATATGGTTAATAAGAGGTGGAGTTGGGATTTGTACCCAGTTTGTGTTCTTGAACACGATCCTACATATCTCTATTAATTTACTGACTTACTAAGGAATAAGTCTGAGAGCTCATCCTCATAGAATTTAAAATCCATCTGACAGGGAAGTGGTATACATAAATGTAACTGAGTAAATAATCATACAGGATTTAAATAATAATCTAAGCCAACATTAAAAGCTTCTTGGGGCAGATTTGGAATTATTGCATCGTGAATAATACTAACTGGGGATTCAGATCAAAGACGGAGCAAGTGAGGAAAGTTTCCAAGAAGAAAAATAATTTTGGGAGCATGTTGATATGATAAGTGAGACTTAAAATTTCTCACCCGTGAATTAACCAATCACACCTTGCATTATCGTTTCTGAGTCTTCATTTCATCTTCCCTCTCTGTGGAGAGATTGTCTTCTTGGGCTTCCTTAGTTACTTCTTTTTTTTTTTTGGAGAGATTTTCACTGTAGGGCGCGTGTGCTCGCCAGACAGACAGAGAGAGACATAGAGACAGAAAGCGAGAAATCACCCCTCAGGGGGAATGGTCATGCCGCAATCCCTTCTCCTCCATTCTCCTCTCGGGATCTTGGGCACGCACGCACACGCGCCCGGCGTGAGTTTTTTAAGCCACCGGGTCCGGGACACGAACCGCGGTTGACTACGTGGGAGTCCAGCAACATAGCCATTACGCTAACTGCTGGTTCCCTTCCTTAGTTACTTCTTGAAGCATAGTTGTTCTTTAGGGTTGATCCTGTTATACATCTGTTCCAGATAAAAGGCTGATAATGCTTTTCTGAAAAAAAGTAATAAATCCAAAAGAAGATCAATGTGTTTTTTTTTTTCTGAGCTGACAAAATATCTAGTAACTCATCTCAAAGTTTGATTTTTCATAGACAAGAGAAAAAGGAAAATAACATTGAGAGTTATGTTTTATGTTATTTCAATTAATCCTCTTCAAAATTTAAAGTAAACACCACCACTCATGTTTGATAGATAACAGAATTGATGTTTACAGAGAGAAAGTAATTTTCTAAAAGTCATGCAGTCTTAGTGAGGACTTGAATACAGGAGTGCCTGCTTCCAAACAGGTATACACTTTCCTGCCTAGCCCTGCATGTGAGGGGGTGGGGGAAGAAAGAGAGAAAGACAGAGATAGTGAGAGAGTATGTGAGAAATCATGCCCAAGGAGTGGGGTGGGAATGGCCACACCACAACCCCTTCTTTTCCATTCTCCTCCCAGGATCTTGGGCATGCATGCACATGCTCAACATGAGTTTCAAGCCACTGGGTCCAAGACTCAACCACTCAACCATGGTCAGCCATGTGGGAATTCAGTGACATAATTGCTTTATCATCTGCTTGGCCCCTCAGCCTCTTTTTTTGACTATACTCATAGAAGGTCCAGGCAGTAAAATGAAAAGCAGAGCAACATTTTCAATTTTTAGCTCTGAAATTTTGGCTGCCATTTCAACTCATCTGTTTTAAACCCATGTTAACTTTAAACCCTAGAGCTCTGTTGGAAAAGAAAAAAGAAATGATCTATTTCAATGTTTTGGAAAACTTATGGGGAAAAATCAACAATTTAACACAGAGTTAAAACCAGTGATGTGTGTGTTTGTGTATACACATACATATGCATGTATCTGAACATGTATGATATATCCATATCCACACCCATATCTATCAGTTGAGTAATCAGTATTTATCAATCTATATATCTCTCTTTACTAAATAATTCTTTTAATGTATTAGTATGCTTTTCTTCCTATGTTAAACCATTACTATGTATTTGGCCTATATATTTTTTAAAAATAGAAGCTATTCTCTACTGGTCTGAAGTGTATTTCATTTTGGGTTTAGTGACTGAATGTATAAAATAAATTTTAAAAAATAGAAGCTGGAACCCAAATTTAGTGTATTTAGTTTTCTTAGAGCACAAATTCCTTCTTCCTAGGCAAGACTAAATGTAAACTAAGACTCAGCAAGACTGCATATGGTGATGCTGTGGTGAAACGTGATGTGTGGTAAGGCAATTCCGCATAAGAAAATTCCATGTTCAGTCCAGAGACCTTGCTGAGGGCGCTGGGCACACGCTTTCCTATGGTGGAGCTTTGAGTGGATCATGGTGTCAAGGCCCTGTTGGGGTTGCTATCTCTCTGTTTCTCTTGCTCATGGAGGCATTAGATAAATAAAATTTAAAGTAACAGTAAAACCAGCAGAGGGCTATATACAATGTCACAGTAGCAGATGGCAAATGTTGCTATCTTTCCTGATAAAACTTGCAAGATATTTTGTAGGGAGGTTGGCTGGGCTCTTTGGGTAGCACATTTGCTGAGCATTACTAAAGAGAAAATGAGGAAACGGAGATCCCAAACTAGGAACAGAGAAAGGAGCCAGAAGATTGTTTCACACAGGTGAAACTGAGAGGTGTGTACCTAATGTATACCTGTTTGGAAATAGGCAGTCCTGTCTTCAAGTTCTCACTAAGGCTGCATGACTTTGAGAAATTTACTTTATCTCTCTAAATTTGCTACCTAGGAATTAAACAGGTGTTTCTTTATGTAAGTACTTTTTTTTTTCCTTGGAGAGGTTTTTTCTATAGGGCACGTGTGCTCGCCAGAAAGACAGAGACAGAGACAGAGAGCGAAAAATCACCCCCCATGGGGGATGGCCACACTGAAATCCCTTCTCCTTCATTCTCCTCTCGGGATCTTGGGCCTGCAATTACATGCACCCAGCATGAGTTTAAGCCACCAGGTCCAGGACTTGAACTGCAGTCAACTACATGGGAGTCCAGCAACATGGCCTTTACTCTAACTTCTGGTCCCTGTGTATGTACATTTGTCTCCTTTTTCCTGGAGGAAAGAAGGTCTTCCCTATGACACAAACACAGCATGGCCTCAGATGGATGCAAAAGATATTTGTTAGATTGTGCTCAGCAATCCGGACCTATATCTTTTAAATTAATTAATTAATTAATTAATGTATTTATTATTATTATTTTATTTAACTAGAGAGAGAATGTGAGAAAGCAAGCTTCCAAGTCTATGACTTGAACCAAGGTTGGCCATGTGGAAATTCAGCATCTTAAGCACCATGCCACCTGCTGGCTCCTGGACCTGCATCTTATCCTCATGGTCTGTTTGAATTCTTGTTTCAAAAGACCAACCCCTTCACTGCCTCCCAGGAGCAAAGCTGGCCTGCCGGCCACTGTGGTTCCCTAGCTAGGAAATGTTCCCAGAGGCTGTTTTCAGCCTGCCTAAATGTATGTCCTCAGTTTCAGCAGCAACTCTTACACTTCTGTCCCTACATTGGCCCATTATGTGTTAAAAGACTAAGTAAGCGCCCCAGTCTACATCAGGTCACACATTCTTTTTAAAGATTGTTTTTTGGGAACCTTGTACTTGTTAGTCTTATGTAACATGCTGGGAGTTTTTTTGAGATAAATTGTGTAAAATCCTGGCTCAGTATAGTTTAAAGTAGGTCCAAAGGCTGGAGCAAATTGTACATACAAAACAAATAAAATTCAAAAGGCGCACTTCTTTTCTTTCGGTTTTATAATGGTATATAGAATGTGACTCTGGCCAGGACCCGTTTCTACTCAGTAACCTCAGTGGCCTCATGTTGCCTGCTGAAGAAAAGCGAAACACTGTGTCCGGTGACTGCACCTTAGGAGCCTTATGCAATTTAACCTCAGATACCTGCTACTTCATGTTACCAGTGGGGTGGATGTCATGTCTGAGCACACACAGCTGTGAGCAGATGGGCCACAAGCTTGGCCTTCCATGCCCTTCAGCATGTGCTGTGTCCCTCTATGCCGTCATGGACTCTGCATTCCAGCCAAAGCAATGCCCTCTTGTCCCTAGGTTTGCCACATCATTGAGCTTTGGCTTGTGCTAGTCCTCCCTCCAGGTAATGCCATGCTCCTTTGATTTCACTTTCGGATCCTGGAATGCGAGGACTGCCTTGTTCATGAGGCTTTCTGTCATCCCTCCGCCACTCTCTGTGGCCCTACGCCAAGCATAGTGTGACTTCTTTCTTCTAGAAATGGTCAGAATAACAAATACGAAACTCTTAAATGCACTTCCCACCTGTGCCGTCTTTTGTCGTGTGCCTACTGAGATATCCCTACAAGATCTTAAGATTTTGTGAAATAGGCTCATTCATTATATCTCACTCCATGCATTATTAAATGATTTAATAGGCCAGAGTTTAACACTCATTTTTAATACCTTTCTTTTTTTTCTTTCTTTATCTTTCTCTTTCTCTCTCTCTTTCTCTTTCTTTCTTTCTTTCTTTCTTTCTTTCCTTCCTTCCTTCCTTCCTTCCTTCCTTCCTTTCTTTTTCTTTCTTTTTTTTTCTTTCTTTCTTTCTCTTTCTCTTTCTTTCTCTTTTTCTTTCTTCCTTGCTTTCTTTCTTTCTTTCTTTCTTTCTTTCTTTCTTTCCTTTTGTCGATGAGAGGGAGCATGCACTTGCCAGAGCGAGAGAGGTCATGCTCACCATGGGGCATAATCACGCTGTATTTTTCCTCCGTTTCTCCTGTTGGAATTGTGGGCATGCACAAAAATGCAGCCAATCTGTTTTTTATCTGCAGGGGTCATCATTCAAATTGTGGTTGTTCATGTAGGATCCAGCTTTCTTACCCACTAGGCCATGGGGACAGCTCAATAGCTCTTTTTAAAAACGAATATCTCAAAGTCTAAATTTTACTGTACATTTTATCCAATCAATTTCCAATTAAATGTGTATTTTATTTATGCTTTGAGCGCTTATTTATATTACTTAACCTGAATTTGAGATCAAAGTTCAGTGTTAAAAAAGAGCAATGGAAGAGATGAAGACAAAAAATACACGAGATGAAGGTAAAATTGTGCATTTTGAGGATAGTCACATTACAGAAGGCACAGTCTATTCTGTCTGCTGTGCATATGTAAAAAGTAGCAGTGCCATTTTCAAAACAACAGCAGTTCTTCAATACTAAATACTCAAAGGAAAAGTAAAAACATTTTCTTTATATATATATACAATTCTCTGGGCTCCACACATGTAATCATATCTTCTCACACAGCTGAACGATGTCAAGGTCAGTATTAATTTTTTTCTGAATGAGAAAGTTGAGGTTGAGAGAAGCTATTTCTTGCCTAATGTCACAGAATACCCAGAAGACAAAGCAGAACTGAAAAGCTGCTGCAGCTGACATGAATGTGCATGCTTGGAGTGCTCCTGCAAACCTGAACAGAGTAGCTAAATGTCACGTTGTGGAGTCTGTCTGGTTTACACCCATCATTCCAATGCCTCAGTCTCCATGCTGCCCTTCAAAACACCCTTGCTTTCCTGCGCCTCATGCATAGTGCACCCACGTGGCTTTGCATGGCTCTGCAAGCCCCATCACACCAGGTTCTCATCCAGCTGTTAAGAATACAAAGGCTCTGACTCTCCAGAGGGTCTGCATTTTGAAAGGGAATATTTGGCTAGACCAAGTTAAAAATACACAATTTTTTTTTGAGAGGTTTTTGCTATAGGGTGTGTGCACTCGCCAGACAGACAGAGAGGGACAAAGAGACAGAAAGTGAGAAATCACCCCCCACGGGGGATGGCCACGCCATGGCACTGAACTTCCACATGACCAACCATGGCTCAAGTTCTGGACCTGGTGGCTTGCTTTCTCACTCCTCCGTACGCTGGTTTTCTCCCTCCCCCCCTCTCTCTCTCTCTACCTCTCTCTCTCTCCCTCTCTGGTCAAATTAAAATAAATAAATAAAAAATAAAGTTCAATAAAATAATAATAAAATAATTCCTTAAAAAAATCCTATTTTTATTTGCTAATTAAAGATTATACATTTTGGAGCCAGCAGATAGCATGATGGTTAAGGCATTGGATTCCCACATGGCCAACCATGATTTGAGTCCTGGACTCGGTGGCTGGAAAATCACACAGGATTGGGACCAGTAGTTAGCGTAATGGCTATGTCACTGAACTCCCATGTAGTCGACCACGGTTCAAGTCTCGGATCTGGTGACTTAAACTCACGTCGGGCGTGTGTGCGTGTGTGCCCAAGATCCTGAAAGGAAAATGGAGGAGAAGGGATTGTGGCGTAGCCATCTCCCCTGGGGGGTGATTTCTCGCTTTCTATCTCTCTGTCTCTCTCTGTCTTTCTGGTGAGCACACATGCCCTATAGCAAAAAAAAGCTCCCAAAAAAAAAAAAAAAGAGAAAATCACACAAGGTGCATATACATGTGTACTCAAAGCACCGAGAGGAGAATGGAATGGAAGCAATTGTGACCATTGCCCCTAGGGCGTTGATTTCTCACTTTCCCTCTCTCTGTCTCTCTCCAGCAAGTGCACACACCCTATGGCAAAACAAACAAACAAACAAACAATAATAATAATAAATTAAATAATTTTAAAAATAGAATAAATATTACCAATGACCTTGTGATTTTATAGAACTGAGGCCCCTTCTCGGAGCACTTTAAGATGAGCATATAAATTTATAATATGAAGCAGAACACTCTCTGAGACAAATCAGAATGATGGTCACGCTATTTTAAGACACATCTGTTCACCCACGTATGAGTGTCTTGTCTTTGACTTTTGACACTTTAAAGAAAGGATTCTGGAGGGGGTCAACAGCTAGCATGGTGGTTAATGTGCTGGACTCCCACATGGCTGATCACGGTTGGAGTCATGGACCTAGCAGATTGCTTTCTCATTCCCCGCCACCGTGCCCCATCTCTTTCTGGTGAGCACATGTGCTCTCCACACACACACACACACACACACACACACACACACACACACAAAATAAAAAAAATAACAATAAATAAACTTTTTAAAAAATAATTTATCTTTTGGATAATTGATAAATTGGGGAAAGTTTTCTGATGCTTCATGGATCACAGTTTCAATATGACCTATATACTCAGCACATAAACTTGAATTTGTGTTACTTAAATCCCAGAACAAGGTGTATTTTCTGTTTGCTTGTGAAGTAAATCACTCAGTCTTTAACTAATTCAGATTTTAAAGGGACCATGCGAATGTCTTGTAAGGAATTAGCTACCTTTTCTCTTATTGCTGGTATATGCTGGTTTAGGTAGCACAGTTTGTGATATGAAAAACAATAGTTTCGTTGTTGCTGACACTGGCTATTAGATACTCCTTTTCTCTTTGTAAAAATGAAACACTTTGAAATTAGTGTGAAGACTGGGGTATGATAAATGTCAGAGAAAATGTCAGTTTAGGAAAACAATGAGATTTTATCAACTGGCTCACAGATGAAGAATAGTTGATTAGCAAGTTATTATGATGACCTGGTACTAATTATAATGTATGAAAATTTTGACTTCTATCTGTCCACACTAGCATGCGAGATTAACTTATAAAACATTCATATTTGATTTTATCTCCCATAGAAATCTATTTTTTTGTAACTACTGTAGTTTAAATTATTGCTAGAAAAGGGTACAACAAAACTAACAAATAGACTGTAGTAATTCTGTGGTTATCAACACTTGAGACATGTTTCTTGACACATATGTGCTTGTTCAACCAATATAGCACTTTGTGTTCGAAAATCATGCTATAGATGGTGAGGACTCCCATATTCCAAATACCTTATTTTATCAAATTTTAAATGCTATCTCTTTTGAGATGTCTTATTATGTAATACATGCTTTATTAAAAAAAGGGATGTTAGACATCATTGGTTATAAGAAACCTCGTGATTTCAAGAATGTGAAATTATAAAACAATATGTGTTTTAAATTCAATGAAATACAGTATGCTCTGGTTCCCTAAGAGAATAAATTCAGTGCACATTTAACAGAACAGTAAATCTATAGGAAAAATATCTTTGCACACTTTTACCAGAAAAAATGACAATATTAAAATCGATGTCCAATTTGTATAAGGCTTAAAAAGCTATTTAAGGAACCTGGATATGACTAATTCTTGGAACAACTGAACTTCTTTTGTGAAGTTTACTTATTTTGTTCATGATAGAAAGTTTGTGCATATACACACAAGAGAGTAAGACAGAAAGAGAAACACCCGTGGCAGGGTCTTCATCATGCTGCAGTTCCCTTCATCCAGTTCACTAGGCTGCCGGAGTCTTGGGCACACACGTGCATGCCTGGCATGTTCAGGCATGAAACTCATGGACTGAACTCACGGTTGGCCATGTGACTTCCAGCTCTGCAGTACAGCACCCTACTATCCGTACCACCTAGGTGGGATCTCTGGGCACAATGAAATGCTGCTGTGGCATTCTTTCAGAATGTTGATCCGAGGTCAATATGAAGAATAAATTCAAGATGAGCAACTTTGGAGTCAGGAAGATAAGGGAAGTTCACAAAATTGAAATTACAAAGGCCTAGTCATGAGTAAAGGCAAAAAGATTAATGGGCTGAATGATGGCCCTGTGGTAAAACGTGTCATTCTGTGAGTCTGACCCCTGTGAAGGGTTCCGATTCAAGTGCAGACACATCCCTGAGTCTGCCAGGCATGCAACATGCACGCCATGACCTGGGTCTGGCTAGGGACATGGGGTCGGGGGGTCACAGCATGAGAAAATCCTGCCAACATTGTTCTCTGTCTCTGTCTCTATCACTCATGAAAGAAGTAAACAAATAAACTTAAAAAAAAATTAAAGAGAACCTTTTCCATGAATAAATTAATAGATGCTGGTGAATGAAAAGATGAAATTAGCACGTGCTGGTATATTAGTACCTTGCTCCAACGTTTGGAGTGCCAACGGCCAGGAGATGAGCTGTTACATCACTCGTGCACGAATGCAGGGGATAACAATGAGAAATGGATTTTCATTTTAGTTGCAGTCAAAGGGTAGGCAGGGCTATGACCACACTTCGAGAATCACATTGTCAATGTGTAGTTACAGCACAAAAGAAAAAGTCAGAGCAAATGTGACAAATTAAGAATTGTGAGAGCGGAAGCGTGATTTCTTTTCTTTTTTCTGCACCTAAAGGAAAGGGGAGAGGCACAGTTTATGCCACATTTTAGTCATCTGTGTCCCAGCTATTTAGTTACCTCTTACGTAATTTTCAGATATGGTTTGATTAATCCCCTCTTTCTCTCTTTCTCCCCCAGTAGATGTGTGGGTATATATATGAGTATGCATGTGTATGTAAACACATACACACACACACACACACACACACACACACACACACGTATTTTTTTCAAGTACCAACTAGTTTGAGAATCAGATCGGTAAACAATAATAGGTCCATCTTCAGGTCAATTATAACTTAAGGTACAGAGCAGATACACACAAACAATGCTAGAGAACGAAAATGCAACCAATGCACTCCAGAATTCATAAGCAAAAATTATTAGGGTTCGGAGGACTGAGAAATGCCTCTCCTCGAGGAGATCATTCTTTCTACCAGAGGAAGTCCTTGGGGAGTAGAATTTGATTTCTACAGAGAACCATGGTTGGAATTATTCAAAATAAATATTGCTGATAACTGTTTAACTTTACAAAAGTTGAAACGATAAAACGGTCTAAAGAAGAATGAAAATTGTTCATTATCTCTCAACAGAGAAATAACCACACTAAATATTATTTCCTTCCCTTCATTCATATTGCTTTTTATAGATGTACTATACTATATATATGTTGAGCAAATTGATTTTAACAGTAAATGTGATGTCCTAACCATCTCCTCAAGCCTTTAAAGAATACAGGTAACAATATTTACCAGTTAAATAATACTCTTTCATGCAGGTGCATTATGTTTTATGTAATCTCTCACTGCTGCACATTTTAGTTCCAAATGTCTTTATTATAAAAAATGACCCAGTGGCTTATCGGATTAGTTTCCTAGGATAGATTGCCATCAGTTATATTACTATGGAGAAAACATGAACAATCTGAAAACTTCTGGTAAACACGGTCAAACAGTTTTCTGAATAGATTGTGAAAACATTTTTTTTTTCATTTTCTTTTTTTTCTTACTTTTTTTTTTTTCTTTTTGGAGAGGTTTTTGCTGTAGGGCACGTGCGCTCGCCAGAGAGAGACAGAGAGACAGAAAGCGAGAAATCACCCCCCTGGGGGATGACCACGCTGCAATCCCTTCTCCTCCATTCTCCTCTTGGGATCTTGGGCACGCAAGCACACACGCCCGGCGTGAGTTTAAAGCCACTGGTCCGGGACACGAACCGCGATCGACTATGTGGGAGTCCAGTGACATAGCCATTATGCTAACTGCTGGACCCAACACATAATATTTTTTGAGTGTGAGAAGTGCTTATCTTAATGTATTGATACCTAAGTTTGATATTTTTACTTTCATTAAAAATATTTTTCTCATTTCAATGAGAAAAAAAATCTTATTTCTAAAAACCAAGCATTTCACTGGCTTGAAAAATTAGATATTTTTCTAATAATTTATCATATATATGCATTTTCTCTTTCAGGTCTTCTGTTTATTATAATGGGAACCTTTATAACTATGTACTAAGAAGCCTTTTTCTTATTATGTGATTTCATCATAGATTAGTTTAGTAAACCTTTGTCATATTTCTTTGAACTGTGTTGCACATTATATTGTTCGAGATTAACAGATTATTAGAAATGGAGAAAGCAGCACTGGCCAGTAGCCTAGTGGTTAAGAGTGCCGGATCACAGATGGCCAATTGCAGTTCAAGTGCCAGCCCCAGTGGCTTGCAGAACATGCTGGCCACATGTGTGTGTGCCCCAAATCCTGACAGGATGTAGAAATAAAGGAGAGGGATCGTAGCAGGATTTCCCCATTACGGGGTGCTCTCTCTCTCTCTCTCTCTCTCTCTCTCCCCCTGGCAAGTGCACATGCCCAGCTACTATTAATAAACAAAGAAAAAAAAAAAAACTCTTAAAGATTCAGACGCAAGACCCGTTGTTGAGGAAAAAAAAATGTAGATTTTAGTTTGTTCTATTATAACTACTTCAGTAAAAATTCTGGCCAACAAATTATTAAATCACCTTGCAGAAAACTTAAAAATGTCAAGAAATAAAATGAAATCATCTCATTTTTTCTGTATTATGTATCTATGCATCTATCTGTCTAAACAATCATCTCAGTAACAGACTAGCTATCCTCCTGTATGTCTACATATTTGAACAGACACAATATATAAATGTTTTTATTTATTTACTTTTCATCCTTTCATCAGTATTGTCTTTTCTGTTTGAAATTAAAAGAAATTTATAATGATTATTTTATAATAATAAATAAATAAATAATAAATTAGCTCCATATTTGGGATAATTTAATGAGTTCATATTTTAACTTTTGTATCACTGCAACTCCAATTAAATGTGTTTAATTTTGATTTTAAAATGTCCCTAAGTGATCTTTTTAAGTTTTTCACCATTTCTCATAATAAAAACATGTGAGTGTGAGGACTGAATAACTTTTTATTCTTTCCCCACTTACATACTTTTTACTGTTTTCCATCAGGTATCATAGCACTGTGATGTGCCTTAAGGCAAAGATTTATTTATTTTTGTTATATGACTTGATACACTAACTATATTCTAACTATTATACATGCTTGACTTTTCTTGCCTTGAATGCATTGTTTAAGGACATATAAGACACTAAATAATTACTAAAAATATCAGACAGATGGGTATTTCTGGACTATTTCTTTGTTTTCTTATATAGAAATTCCAATTATTTGTTCAACTCATATGTTTAAAGGATAGCTGTCTTTTGCAATTTAAAAAGAATCAAATTTTTAAAAATAATTATTTAATTTTATTTATTATTTTTATTTTTTAAAAATTTGCTGTAGGGCACCTGCACTCACCAGAGAGAGACAGAGAAACAGAGAGAGGGAAAGTGAGAAAGCAAGTCTCTAGGTTCAGGATTTGAACTGCATCCAGCCATATTAGAGTCTTGTACCTTAACCACCATGCCACTTACTGGACTGAGAGAGTCTGGTCTATTGCCACAGGAAATAAAGCAGTGTGTGGATAAGATACCTGTATGCCATGTGACTGTAGAATAGAGTGCAACTTCGTAAAATGCACAATAATTCTCAGAGAAGAAAAGTTACATTTCATTAATGGTAACAACGTTAATGCTAAAAAGAGTAACTCTTTTTCTTTTTAGATTTTTGCCCTAAGGTGCATGCACTCACCAAAGGGAGACAGAGAGAGAGAGAAAGTGAGAAATTTTCCCCAACAGTGGATGGCCAAGTCACAATCCCTTCCGCTCCATTCTCCTCTGTACACACATGCTCCAGGTGTGTTTTTCAAACTGCCATGTCCAAGACTCAAACCAGAGTCAGCCAGTTGGGATCCAATGGCTTAAGCACCATGTCATCTGCTGGCCCCAGAGTAATACTTATTACAGAAAATTAGCTGGATATCATATTTAAGGGGATTTCCACCCTATCCAGAGGAAACAAAATAAGCCACTTCAGAAATGTGGAAAAATAGGGTGTCTCTGGAAAATGGCTGGATCTTAGGAGTTATACAATCTTATTTTGGATTGTTAAATGGTGATCCAGTCACATTTTGGCCTGGACTTTGGTACTCTGAAGCTATATTTAATGTATTTCTTTCTTTCTCAGAAATTAGCTAACTATTGAGTAATGACAAAGATAGAGAAGCACCTTGAGTAATTAGCTTTCTACCCAAAAAGTACTCATCATTTGCCAGGTACTGTCCTAGCTCATTAATCGCCATGATAATAAAATAAGTATTGTTATTATTATTATTATTATGTCATTTTACAAAAGACATGACTCGAAGTCTTGGCCAAACCATGCAGACAGCAATGGGCTATTTAAACAGAGACATTCTGATTCAGAAAAGGGGCACAAAAGTACTATATGCAACTTCTTAATAATTCAAATGTATAAACAACTTTAATCACAAAGTACCCAAACAGATGACAGAATATTAAAAATATATCATTATTGCTATGAAATAAAGACATTAATCTTTCCTCTAATTCAATTATGCCAAAGTAGAGAAAGCACTCATCTTAATCAGAGGATGGTAAAGATGAAAATAAAAATATTATTTATTAACAATAAAATGTCATTTGATTCTGAAATGAGACTAATAATTAACTATCTTGTGAACAAAAGTTATTGGAATAAAAAAAGGTTTAATCAACTTAAAAAAAATTTTTTTAGGTTTTTGCCTTAGGGCCATATCCATGCCAGAGAGAGACAGTGAGAAGTCCTCTGGGGGGATGGCCATACCACAGTCCCTTCTCCTCCATTCTCCTGGAATTTTGGGCACACATGAACATGTACCTGGCATGATTTTCAAGCCACTAGGTCCAGGACTTGAACCATCAGCTATATGGGAATCCAGCACCTTAACCACTATGGTTAAATTATAATTGAAATATTTTCTTAAGTTTCATTTTGTTCAAAATCACTCTCACAACTTTGCAACTAAAGAGCCTTGATTTTTGGATTCAAAGATAACTTTATGCCCACAAAACTTAAAAGGCACAATATTCATAAAAGAGTGAGGTTCGGGAAATTGCTTTGACGTACCTATTAGGATAAGTGAGGGTAAGTCTTAATATGAATTGAGAAGACAGAAACAAATTTATTTCTCTATTTTTAAAAAAGAGGAAATGAACATTTCTGAGCCAGGGCCTTTCCAAAAAAAGCTGCCCAGGTTATGATTCGAGCAGATTTCAGAGCAAAGATAAACTGGTATTGTGCCATCACTAAAAAAGATGCTATCAGGTTAGACTACATTAGAGGTGATGGTTTCACAGACAAGAAACAGCTATCTCCCAATATATTTTTTTCATCTAAATTCTCTTTGCAGGATTGTTCTTATCTTAGTGGGCCTAGTGTCTACACTGTTTTTATTTCAAAGGAATTTAATATTAAAGTACTAAAGATGAAAACACACGAAGCCTCAAATAAACTTCCAAACTTAAATATGTTGGGTTTTTCATTCTACATGAGCAAAATGATATGTAGCACCTGTGTATCATGAGAAAAGTGGTATGTAACACCCACTTTTTCTGGTGGGCCAGAAAAAATGCAGAAATTATGATTTAAAAAGGAATTCCAGTGTTTTGATCTCTTTCTTGATTACTGGTATATATTTCCCAAATTAAAAGTTATGCTATTGGGATTAGCAGATGGAGAAGCCGTTGTGTCACTGGACTCCCACATGGTGAACTGTGGTTCGAGTCCTGGACCCAGGGACTTAAAACTCATGCTGGATGCATGAGTGTTCATACCCAAAGTCCCAAGAGAGAATGGAGGAGAAGCGATTGAAGTGTGACCACCTACCCTGGGGGGTGATTATTCACTTTCTGTCTCTCTGTTTCTCCAGTGAGCGCATCAGCAAGAGCATGAATGCCAAGAATCTCTCTCTCTAAAAATAAAAAAGGAAAAGTCTTATTTATCGGTTATATTAATACATAAATATCAATCAAGTGCTGCAAAATGAAGCCGTGCATGGACACCGGAGGTAGGCTGCTCAAATCATAGCTCCAACATTTGCTATGTGACACTGGGCAAATTACTTGTATTGATTCTGTTACCAATTTTTAATTCATTCTCCAAAAGGCAATCTTTTGCTTTTTGGTGTTATAGAGCCAACTTATAGAACCAAAACAGAATGTCCTAGCACAAGCCTTATAAGGAAGGGAGAAGCAGGAGATGCACTTGGAAAGCAACTTCTTGCTCATGCTGAGCTGGGAAATTTAAGATATAGCAAAGAGATAATGTGGGGAGAGGACAGGGTAATAGAAGAGAGGAATGTTGAAAGCTTTTTCAATAAAAGGCAGAGACTCCTTGGAAGTCCAAACCCTGCTTCCCTTTCCCTTTGTAAGAATTTCCCAGCGGTCTTCCCATGATTATGCATTGTCATAGCAATGGTGAATGTGTCATTTAGCATGTAAGTGACACTATGATGAGGTTTGGGGTCTTCTGAAAGTCATGATGACAGCCAACTTGGATCCTACCAGTCCAGGCTGCTTCTCAGAGGAAGATTTTTTTTTCACAGACATGCATCCTGTTATTGAGGAAAAACACCATTTAGGGAAGGCCTGGGGTATGATGTGAGCACAAATCAGATGGTGGGTGACAATCCTGCATCCCCATTTCTGGCTCTATAAAATAGAGTAAATAATTGAACCAATCTCAAGAGTATGTGTTAAGTATGTTTTTGTGAAGATTAAATAAATTAACATTTGTAATATGTAGCAAAGGAATTTCCTGCACTATTATTGTAACTGGCCCATTCTTGAGTCTTGGAATCTTGTCATTTCTATTTCACTGATTTTTTTTTTTTTTTTTTGGAGAGATTTTCACTGTAGGGCGCGTGCGCTCGCCAGACAGACAGAGAGAGACATAGAGACAGAAAGCGAGAAACCACCCCCCAGGGGGGATGGTCACGCCGCAATCCCTTCTCCTCCATTCTCCTCTCGGGATCTTGGGCACGCACGCACACGCGCCCGGCGTGAGTTTTAAGCCACCGGGTCCAGGACGTGAACCATGGTCGACTACGTGGGAGTCCAGCGACATAGCCATTACGCTAACTGCTGGTTCCTGATTATTTCATTTATAATAGAAAATAAGTTATCTTTAAATGTACCACTGTGGGTACTGAGTACCCTAAGAAAGCACTCAATAAATATTTAGTAAATAAATAAACAAACATAAAAATCATAAGCCCACCTACTCTGAGGAAACTACAAGAACTGAGTGAGATCTCGACTGGCAAGATAATTATTCACTCTTGAACATTTTACCTCGATTTCACTGGATTCCACAATCATGGTCATCGTCATTCCCTGACAGGTATTGATGGAAAAGGAAATAGTTACTGGGTTGTCAGGAAAGTCACGACTTATCTTTGCATAGAAAAACAGAAAAATGTGCCACGACTTTCCCGACCACGTAATAGCAACAGATCTGTAACCTTTTCTTTTCTTCTCCATGAGAGAGGGCGTGGTGGTAATTCACGGGAAGAAAGGAAGGAGAAGGGAGGAAAGTAGGGAAGAATTGGGGGAGGTGAAGAAGGCTTTCCTCTTTCTTGTCAGTGTCACCATCATGTCCAGGAATTCTGGCCCCGGACTCCTTACTTTTACCCTTCTGTAGACTTTCGGTTGACCTAAAAAAGCCATTACATTGACCATTGCTTTACCAATATATCTGGGTAAGGGTCCCTGAAGAACAGGACATTCTGTCCACTCTGCTTACCCAAATAACAACTTAAAGCAAATCTGCATTTATCTAGTGGGGTATGTCCTCTTCTGTTTGTGTTGCTATAACAAAATGCCTAAGACTGAATAGTGTATACAGAATAGAAGTGCCTTTCTCACAGTTTTGAAGGCTATGAAATCCAAGTTCAAGGGGCTCTGAGATCTGGTGTTGGGGGAAGGCTGCTCTCTCTGCTTCCAAGATGGTGCTTTGTTGTAGCAGCCTTCACAGGGGCCGGACACCGTACTCCCATGTGGCAGAATGCAGCCTTCATAGGGGCCGGACACGGTGCTCCCACGTGGCAGAATGCAACCTTCATAGGGGACGGACACGGCGCTCCCACGTGGCAGAATGCAACCTTCATAGGGGACGGACACGGTGCTCCCACGTGGCAGAATGCAACCTTCATAGGGGACGGACACGGTACTCCCACGTGGCAGAATGCAGCCTTCATAGGGGACGGACACGGTACTCCCACGTGGCAGAATGCAACCTTCATAGGGGACGGACACAGTGCTCCCACGTGGCAGAATGCAGCCTTCACAGGGGCCAGACACCGTGCTCCCACGTGGCAGAATGCAGAGGAGCAAAAGGAACAAACTCACCCCCTCTAGCCTTTTTTATAAGGGTTGCTTTATAAGAGCTTTGCACTTATGACTCAATTGCCTTCTTAAACACCTAACTTCTTAATATTGTCACATTCCGATCACAGCAGGGTATTCGTTTTCCTAGGGTCAAATTCCCTGGGGCTGAGTAGAAAGTGATTTATTATCAATAGATGGGAGTCACATGAGATACATATGAAGGATGTCAGAGTTCTATTCAAGGCAAAAATTACAGCTAAGTACAGGTAAGAATATACCAAAAGCTTAAGAAGTCAGACACCTGCATTTCTCTTTGAGTTTCTTTTTGTCTCTCGTAGAATATCTAATCCCAGGCCTATTGTTCCAGACTGAGAAGGCTTAGAGTCTGTGGCTTGGGCAACTCTCTCAATTTTTTTTTTTTTTTTGAGAGGTTTTTGCTATAAAACGTGTGCGCTCACCAGAAAGACAGAGACAGAAAGCGAGAAATTGCCCCCCAGGGGGGGATGGCCACACGGGCAATCCCTTCTCCTCCATTCTCTTCTTGGGATCTTGGGCAGGCACACACACGCGCCTGGAGTGAGTTTAAGCCCTCAGGTCCAAGATTTAAACCGTGGTCGACTACATGGGAGTCCAGCAACATAGCCATTATGCCAACTGCTAGTCCTGGGCAGCTCTATTATATAACAAGTATTAAGAAAATATTTTCTATCCCTTTCTTTCTTGAATACTCATGCGAATGACGCTGCACATTTTTTTGCATGTGTACCTTTGTGAATGTTGGCTACTGTGCTCTGGACTAACTCCTTCACCTATTAGAATGGTATAATGTAAAATTTCACCCTGGATGGCAAGAAAACATGTCAAGTCTTTTTACTGTCTTTGGTTTGAGAGTTTATAAAGAAAGCAGCACATACATTGTCCTGGAGTTCTACACTGGGCTTTGTGACCAGTTAATAAAAAGGCTTATTTCACTCTGTCTTCAATGACTTCATATATATATATATATAGGGTTGTTGGAAAAGACATGACACTTTTTTTAAAATCTCATTTCACTTTATTTATTTATTTTAATTTGACAAGAGAGAGACAGAGAGAGAGAAGGAGAAGGCGAGAAAGCAAGACACAGGGTCCAGAACTTGAACCACAGTTGGCCATATGGGTGTTCAACATGCTTAATCACCATGCCACCTGCTGGCCCCAAGACATGACACATTTTTGCTTGAAAAAATAGAAAAGTACATTCTGATTTTTCCAACAACCCAATATATTTCTTCTGAATACCTGATAGTAAAAACTGTTTAGGCCAACACGGAATTGAAATATTCTTGATTCTTTGTACAAAATCCCACTATTCTACAACACTAATGATATTTTAACCTAACTCTTCTAGCAAATCTAACTTCGTAGGATCCCCTAAATTTGGGTTTAAGGATGTTTTCTTGACTCTTCTTTATTCCTAAGGCGGTTCTGAAGTTAGATTCATAGTACGAGTGTTTCCATTAAGCTCCCAGTCTTGGTCCAAACTGATCTTTACTCACAGCTATAGCCATAAATTCAAGGATAATAGAAAAACACCATGAAAGAAAGTAAACAGACTGGACAAGATAGTAGAAAATGACTCATAACACAGGGCATAATTACGGTGACTTGTTTTTTGTGTTTTTGTTCCCTCCCCCCAGGCTAAGAAAAGAATACAGCCAGAAAGCTGATGTGTTTATTCTTAAACCTTTCCAAGGTTTTCCTGGAACACTGGAAGACTTGAAAAACAGGGATGTCAATTCTGACTTTCTCCTGAATTATGATCAGACAGGAATGTACTTTTGTTACAATAGTAGTAAGGAAAAAATCCAAATATGGATTTGGAATGATTAAAAACCAGATCAAGAAGAGAGTCCCCGCTGCATTTCAGTAGTATTAATACAACAGATTTCCTCGTAAATCTCCTGCGCTTCTATTTGGCTTATGTAGACAGGCTAAGTCTCCTGGGTTTCATCTCAATGAAGGTTTAATTTGTCTCATTTCCACCTCCATGGGAGAATTTCTGATGGTTGTCTAGATTTTTCTAAAACATCTATTTTAGAATGATAGCCCATATTTTCATTTGACACTTAAAATGCCTGCTTCTAAAAGAAACAGTGGGAAATTTTTAGATGACAGTAATGTGAATTTAAGCTTAGGGAGTTCTGAGGGTTTATGTCAATTACTGAAGAAAAAAAAAACATGAATAACTAAGATTTTAATGTAAAGAAAAATCCTCACAAGTTGATGAGCAGGCACACATCATAGATGAAGAATTTGGGGGCCAGCAGTTAGCGTAATGGCTATGTCGCTGGACTCCCACGTAGTCGACCGCGGTTCACATCCCAGACCTGGTGGCTTAAAACTCACACCGGGCGCATGTGCGTGCGTGTCCAAGATCCCAAGAGGAGAATGGAGGAGAAGGGATTGCAGCGTGGCCATCCCCCCTGGAGGGGTGATTTCTCACTTTCTGTCTCTATGTCTCTCTCTGTCTGTCTGGCGAGCGCACGCGCCCTGTAGCAAAAACCTCTCCAAAAAAATAAATAAATAAATAAAAGAATTTGAACACAAAAATGTAAAGCCAAGTGTTTAATCTAGTTAATCTAAGAGCAATTCCACTGTGCAGAAGCAAAAGGAAAATCTCCATTGCTTCGCAGCCTACGGGTTATACCTAATAAGAACCATGAGAATCGAAAGAATAGCACTTACGCGCCCTGTAGCAAAAACCTCTCCAAAAAAATAAATAAATAAATAAAAGAATTTGAACACAAAAATGTAAAGCCAAGTGTTTAATCTAGTTAATCTAAGAGCAATTCCACTGTGCAGAAGCAAAAGGAAAATCTCCATTGCTTCGCAGCCTACGGGTTATACCTAATAAGAACCATGAGAATCGAAAGAATAGCACTTCTTAAGTGGGTGCAGCCTACGGGTTAAACTTAATAAGAACCATGAAAATCGAAAGAATAGCACTTCTTAAGTGGGAGCAGAATGGAATTTCATTTGAGTTCTCTCCTAGAAAGCCCTGGAGTCTGGAGGTAAATTCACATGGGTTAATATGAAAGCAATTTGCAACAGCATTGAGGGAACTCTTCAAGAGACAAATGAAACAGAATGAAGCGCACTTCTGGTAAACAAAGAGGACGATAACTAGATAACACTGTACATGGGACCTATTATCTCAATTACCTATACAGAGTTTACACCCCCCCTTAGGTAGAATTCAAACACACTAAGTTTTTTTTTCCCCTAAAATAACTAACAAGTTCTATTTATTTTTCTTCATTAGCCAACTTATTTTACTTTCATTATAATTTTCCATGACTGTTTTAAGCATCAAATATACCAAGTATCCTTAATATGTAGAACTTTTGGTGCTCAGGACTGCACTGTTTTGTGAAGAAAATGTGGTGGACTGTTTAGTCTCTCTGTTTTACAGCTATAAATCACAACAATTACATATGAGCCAAAAGAGGACAAAAATCAACAGTAATCTGATTTTGGAAAAAAAAAATCTGGATAGTTGACTTAGTGTGTCAGCTTGGAGTTCACTTTTATTCTGGCATTCAGTAATGATGAACTGCCCAAATGCATGGGAGCCAACATCTTTCTAGGATAGTGTAAATGTGGGCCTGCTTTAATCAATGACTGATTTCATAACATAGAAGGATGCATGGCATTATGGGCTCTTAATGTTTCTGGTTATTCTAATTGTCTGAAGAGGAGGAAAATATCTGGGGCTTAGCTAAAGCCACATTTGTCACATTGTCTGCATCATTTCTAAGGCCTTATTGCCTCTCCCACTGTCTGTCAGTGAATTTGAGAGAGATCTAGTCTGCACATTCAGGCAATCTAGACTACATTAATTTCTCTGTGCTTTTGTATTTTCAAATCTAGAACCGGAAATTGGAAATAGATGACTAATTAAATATCTATCACGCTTTTTAACATGAAAATATGCAACTGAACTTAATACTATTATGAGCACACAAAAAGCTATCATAATGGTTCATAGTGCTATACGCAGACTAGAAAAAAATGAGGAAAAAGATTTGAGAGGTTAGAAATTTAACTTTTGTTTTAATATTTAACAAATTTGTGGGTATTGGGTTATTGGGAAAGTCATATTTTTTCTATACAAAAATGTGTCATGGCTCTTCCTGCAACCCAATCTATAACCATGCAGTTGACTTTATCATGGCAGTAGATTTGATTCTTAGATTGTTTTATTTACTCATGATACAGTGAGCGTGTGCATAAGTGAGAGTGAGAAAGGAACACCTTCCACAAGGTCTGGCCGCACAGTAATCCCCATCGTCAAGTCCTGCAGCCTGTTGGCTCTGGCTGGTCCAGCACTTTTCAGGCTGACCGAGCTGTAGATTTAAACTGTGGCAGTCATGTGAAATCTGGCTTCTCCTGAGCACTGCGTTATTGCTCACCATGGAGTCACCCCTTCTATGCTTGAAATTTAAGTAAACTTGATTTTGCCTGATGAACTTGGGACCGATTATTTTCCTTCATTGTCTCATTCATTTTTGAATTCAGATCATCTCAGGGCCCAGTAGGTGGTGCCGTGATGAAGGTGCTGGAGGAGTCCCAGATCTGGTGGCTTGCTTTCTCACTTTCCTTCTCTCTCTCTTCCTCTCTCTGTGTCTCTCTCTGGTCAAATTAAAAAACAAAAAAAACAAAAAAAAAGAGCAAATTAAAAAATTAAATAACTTAAAAAAAAATCAGATAATCTCTCCAGTCTTTTTTTTTTAAAAAAAGCTTATTTATTTATTCTATGAGAGAGAGAAAGACAGCACCCTTGAGAGGCTCTCAACGCCATATTCCACCCCTGAGCATCAGCCTGGCTGGATCATTGGCACGGGGATGCCACTCAGGGAAGTATTTGGAGCCAACCAATAACTTCCCATGTGAGTCTGCCTCTCAGAGCAGTGTACCTCACCTCTGTGCCAATTGTCGAACCTTCATTGACACCTGCCCTAATATAAAACTCTTAAAGATTCCCTTCAACACAATCTGCTTTCCTCAATCCTCACCTTGCCTCTTTCTCAACGCCAAATAACTAACACGATCATGTGATTCGTATATTTTTATTTTTCCTTTGTATAGCAATTCCAAAGAGAAAATCTTATTATATATTAATATTCAATCATTTAAAAATACTCCCTGTCTAGAAGACAATGATAGAACAAATAAGGTTATAAAAAATAAAAGTGTTACACTCCATTGATAAGTCAGATGTAAAATGAGAACTTTTGCCTCCCAATTCTTTTTTTTTTTTTTTTCTGGAGAGGTTTTTGCTATAGGGCACATGTGCTGGCCAGAAAGACAGAGAGAGACAGAGAGATAGAAAGCGAGAAATCACCCCCAGGAAGGATGGCCAGGGTGCAATCCCTTCTCCTCCATTCTCTCAGGATCCTGGGCATGTACGCACATGCACCTGGTGTGAGTTTAAGCCACCGGTTCCAGGACTCGAACCGTGGTTGACTACACAGGAGTCCAGCGACATAGTCATCATGCCAACTACTGGTCCCCTACCTCAGGTTTGATAAACCCAGTCTTTAGACTGGGTGACCAACAAATGGCATAATGATTATGTCGCTGGATTCCAATGTAGTCGACTACAGTTTGAATCCTGGAAGACCCAGCGGCTTGACTCCTATCGGGCACGTGTATGTGTGCCAAAAATCCCAAGAGGAGAATGGAGGAGAAGGAATTGCAGCATGACCATCTACCTGGAGGGTGATTTCTTACTTTCTGTCTCTCTGTCTCTCCTGCCAGCACACGCGCACTATAACAAAAATATCTCTAAAAAAAACCAAGATAAGTTACCAACAAAACCATATGGATGGTACCAATGACAGTGAACCTCGTTTCTTGCTAGTGGATATTACCTTGCAGAAAACAAAGAGTTCTGTAAATGTACAAAAGTTGTATTACTATCTACCAACTACTATTTTTAGGAACAGTGAAATAGTTACACAGTTTCTTTTCAAAATTTATTTATTTATTCCATGAGCAAAAGAAACAAAGAGAGAAAGAGAACGAAAGAGATGCAGCACAGGGAACCAGCAGTTAGCGTAATGGCTATGTCGCTGGACTCCCACGTAGTCGACCCCGGTTCGTGTCCCGGACCCGGTGGCTTAAAACTCACGCCGGGCGCGTGTGCGTGCGTGCCCAAGATCCCGAGAGGAGAATGGAGGAGAAGGGATTGCGGCGTGACCATCCCCCCTGGGGGGTGATTTCTCGCTTTCTGTCTCTATGTCTCTCTCTGTCTGTCTGGCGAGCGCACGCGCCCTACAGTGAAAATCTCTCCAAAAAAAATGGTGTGAGTTTAAGCCACCGGTTCCAGGACTCGAACCGTGGTTGACTACACAGGAGTCCAGCGACATAGTCATCATGCCAACTACTGGTCCCCTACCTCAGGTTTGATAAACCCAGTCTTTAGACTGGGTGACCAACAAATGGCATAATGATTATGTCGCTGGATTCCAATGTAGTCGACTACAGTTTGAATCCTGGAAGACCCAGCGGCTTGACTCCTATCGGGCACGTGTATGTGTGCCAAAAATCCCAAGAGGAGAATGGAGGAGAAGGAATTGCAGCATGACCATCTACCTGGAGGGTGATTTCTTACTTTCTGTCTCTCTGTCTCTCCTGCCAGCACACGCGCACTATAACAAAAATATCTCTAAAAAAAACCAAGATAAGTTACCAACAAAACCATATGGATGGTACCAATGACAGTGAACCTCGTTTCTTGCTAGTGGATATTACCTTGCAGAAAACAAAGAGTTCTGTAAATGTACAAAAGTTGTATTACTATCTACCAACTACTATTTTTAGGAACAGTGAAATAGTTACACAGTTTCTTTTCAAAATTTATTTATTTATTCCATGAGCAAAAGAAACAAAGAGAGAAAGAGAACGAAAGAGATGCAGCACAGGGAACCAGCAGTTAGCGTAATGGCTATGTCGCTGGACTCCCACGTAGTCGACCCCGGTTCGTGTCCCGGACCCGGTGGCTTAAAACTCACGCCGGGCGCGTGTGCGTGCGTGCCCAAGATCACGAGAGGAGAATGGAGGAGAAGGGATTGCGGCGTGACCATCCCCCCTGGGGGGTGATTTCTCGCTTTCTGTCTCTATGTCTCTCTCTGTCTGTCTGGCGAGCGCACGCGCCCTACAGTGAAAATCTCTCCAAAAAAAAAAAAGAGAGACGCGGCACTCCCACCATGATCTTGAGACCATGAGCCACTCAGGTCTTAACCAGTCCAGAATCACAAGCAAGTGTGTGCCCACGGGACTCAGGGAGGTCTCTGGACTTGAACCAGGAACTGTCTGTCCCATGTGGGACTGCCTTGTAGAGAATCACATTTTACTGCTGTGTCACTGTGTGACCCCCAAAGTAGTTTTGCTATTTAATCTAAGATCAACTAATTGAGGAACAATACACTTTATAGTTATTATTTTTTGGTAAATATTAGAATTGTAAAGAAGCCTTTGGTTTACCAAATTAGTGTGTTATTGCAACAGCTGTGTGACTGCCTTAAATTCTAGTGAGAGTCACCCTCTGAATGTGCTTACGGAGAGAGGAGTGGGAACCAAACCTTCGTGAATAATTCTAAGCTGTCTCCTTGCAGGCAGTTTTGTTTTCAGAAAGCATGTGCAAGGCACACGCATGATTTATGCTTCCATTTTGTTGAGCCTTAAATCTGCATGGAGCGCATAATCAGTGTTTTGAATGTCTGTTGACAGATATTCATAAAGAGGGGAAAGTCACTCAGCGTGCTGTCTGAACTCTCACATCGTATTAGCGCTGTCATGTCATATTTCCTTCCCAGCGAATCAGAGCGATATTTAAATCTCTCCTTCTCTGCTTCTATATATTCACATGCCTTATTTGAAAGTTCCCTTGAGTGTACAAAATTGTAATTGCCTACAAAAATATGAGAGAGCTGTGACTTCATTTGAAATATGGTTTGACGAATTATATCTATTCCTGATCATTTTTATGCTATATGTATTTTATCACAAATTCAAAATTAAAGAAATAGGGACTGGCAGGTAGTGTGCTGATTAAGGGTGCTGGACTCTCACATGGCTGACCTCAGTTTGAGTCCTGGACCTGGCTTGCTTTCTCTCTCTCTCTCTTGTCCCTCTCTGGGCAAATTAAAATAAATAAACAAAGTAAAATAAAAAATAAAGAATTTTGTTTTATATAGTATAAACGAACTACAGAATATTTTTAAAACGAAAACTATAATAAGAGTAAATCAAAAGTGCTGGATAACTATCAAATTTGGACTTGCTTTTTTTTCCTGAAAAAGTAAACTTTTTTTAAAAGAAGTATTTATTTTATTTATTATTATTTTTTTAACTTTTTGCTATAAGGCACATATGCTCACCAGAGATGTGGGGCAGGGGAAGAGTGAGAAGGCGAGCTGCCAGGTCCTGAACTCAAGCCAAAGTCTGCCATGTAGGAGTCTAGGGCCTCAACTACGACATCATCTGCTGGCTGGTACCTGGAAAAGTAAACTTTAAAATATTGTCTGATAAGAAACCATTTTGCATTTCTGCAAGGTTTCAGTGTACCTGAATTGTCTGAAATTATTAGCTAGAAATATGGAAAATACAGACAAAATAAGGTCAATTTTTAAAGGACAGATTATTTCTCTATCTTCTGAAATTCTACATTTTATCGGTGCCTTTACCACTATCTCTCCTCCTTTTTATTTTTAAATTAGAATTATTTACTTAATCATATTTATCAGTGTTATAATTATTTTTAAATTGACCATAGAAAGTGAGAAATTGAGCTGCCAGGACCAGGACTTGAACCACAGTTAGTCATGTGGGAGTCCAGCCCTTTAACCACCACACCACTTGCCAGCCCCATGGTTCTGGCATTGTAATTTCATCTTTCTTATAGTTGTATAGTAGTTAGTATTTTATTATAGTTTGAATTTCATTTTCTTAAAGACAAAAGATGTTGAACATTATTTCATATATTTACTTGCCAATATCTTTTTGTTATTAAAATATTTGTGAAAAAATTTTCCAGTTTTAACAATTGAGCTTTCTGCTTATTATTGAGTTTTGAGAGTTCTTTCCATAAAAATCCTTTAACAGATATTATTTGCAATGATTTTTTTTTCCTGGCCAGTGGCTTACACTTCATTTTCAGCATCGTGTTTTGAAGAGTAGAGGTATTTTTTTTTTATTTGATAAAATTATTAAAATATTTGTGAAAAAATTTTCCAGTTTTAACAATTGAGCTTTCTGCTTATTATTGAGTTTTGAGAGTTCTTTCCATAAAAATCCTTTAACAGATATTATTTGCAATGATTTTTTTTTCCTGGCCAGTGGCTTACACTTCATTTTCAGCATCGTGTTTTGAAGAGTAGAGGTATTTTTTTTTTATTTGATAAAATCCAACTTATTTCCTGGCCAGTGGCTTACATTCCATTTTCAGCATCATGTTTTGAAGACTAGAGTTTTTTTTTTTTATTTTTTTTTTATTTGATAAAATCCAACTTATTAATTTGTTCTTTAATCTACAATTAAATAATTCTCCTGTGTTTTTGTAGTTTGAGACTTCTACATTTTGAATTTTGACCTGTGAGACATTTTGAAGTTTTATTTATTTATTTGTGTGTGTGTGTGTGTGTGTGTGTGTGTGTTTGTTTTTGTCTTGGGGAGGGGATGCAAAGTCTGGATGGAAGTTGTTTTGTTTTGTTTTGCCTTGCGTATGGATATCCAAATAATGTAGCACAATGTGTTGAAAATACTATTCTCTTTCCACTGAATAGCCTTCACATCTTTGTTTAAAGTCAATTGTTCTTGTTTTAGAATCCTTGCTGTACTATTGATGAATTTGTTGAAATAGCCTTGAATGTTTATATCATTTACTGTGAAATGACATCTTAGTAAGACTGAGTTGTCTGCTATATCAAGGATAGTATGTTGGTCTTCTTTTGATATCTCTTAATAAGTTTCCTGTACTTGTCAGTGTACAGGTCTTTAAGTAACTGATATTTTTGATGGTTTTTTTATTTATTTTTATATATTGATCTATCCTGCTAACTAGCTGAACTCACAGTTTTGGTTTTGATTTAAAAAAAAAACCAGAGATTCCATCCAATGTTTCATGTCATCTGTGAATGAAGATAGTTTTACTTTTTCCTTTCCCACCTGTTGCTTTTCTTTTCTATTCCCTTCCTCCCCCTCTTCCTTCCTCCCACTCACACTTTTTTCCCTTCCTCCCCTCTCTTTCTTTTTCTCTTCTCTTCTCTCTTTGTCTTTCTCCCTCCTTGGTTAGAACTTTCAGAAGAATGTTCCATAAATCTAGTGACACAGTACACTCTTACTCTGTTTCTGAATTTTAGGGAAAATAACTCAATATTTTTGCATTAAGCATATAGTGAAAGCTGTGTTTTGTGGGTGGCTTTTTTTCCTGGTTTAGAGAGAGGCCATCTACTTAATTAAAGTTGTTCTGGGAGTTTTTAAATTATGAATGGATATTAGATATTATTTCCTCAGCATCTTTTGAGAAATTTAGGTGGTTTTAATTTTTTTATTTTTTTACTTTTTTAAAATGATAACTCATCTTTCTTTAGTTCTTTCTTCCCTTTTCTCTCTCTTTTTTGTAAAATTTGCCAGAAGGGGCATATACTCATCAGAAAAAGCAAGAGAGAGAGAGAGATGGTGGAAATTGAGATAATTAATTTGGGACCTGTCTTAGTATATGGATTTTTAGTACTATAAATTTCCCCGTAAGTACGGCTGCAGCATTGAATGCCTGGTATTTGAATGATGTGTAGATATCTTTCTACTCTCACTGGATCAGAACTCCAAAGTTCCTGATACTTCTTGACCTCGTTATGCTTTCAACCTCTGAGCCGCTGGTCTTTTAAAAGCTTTGTGTGTTCCACTGTAACCCCTGGCTCACTTCTTAGTCAGAGCCTCAGTGCCCTCAGCCTCATGGACTTCTGCATTCCCCAAATGCACCTCTCCTTCCTCTCCAACTCTCTTCCCCATAGGCTACAGCTATTGCAACTGCCCTGACCTCAGATCTCTGCCTCCTCAGTTCAACAGGATTGTCATGGTCTGCCTAGTCTCCATCTCATAGTTCATGTTTTGAAGAGTAGAGTTTTTTTTTTTTATTTGATAAAATCCAACTTATTAATTTGTTCTTTAATCTACAATTAAATAATTCTCCTGTGTTTTTGTAGTTTGAGACTTCTACATTTTGAATTTTGACCTGTGAGACATTTTGAAGTTTTATTTATTTATTTTTTTTGTGTGTGTGTGTGTTTGTTTTTGTCTTGGGGAGGGGATGCAAAGTCTGGATGGAAGTTGTTTTGTTTTGTTTTGCCTTGCGTATGGATATCCAAATAATGTAGCACAATGTGTTGAAAATACTATTCTCTTTCCACTGAATAGCCTTCACATCTTTGTTTAAAGTCAATTGTTCTTGTTTTAGAATCCTTGCTGTACTATTGATGAATTTGTTGAAATAGCCTTGAATGTTTATATCATTTACTGTGAAATGACATCTTAGTAAGACTGAGTTGTCTGCTATATCAAGGATAGTATGTTGGTCTTCTTTTGATATCTCTTAATAAGTTTCCTGTACTTGTCAGTGTACAGGTCTTTAAGTAACTGATATTTTTGATGGTTTTTTTATTTATTTTTATATATTGATCTATCCTGCTAACTAGCTGAACTCACAGTTTTGGTTTTGATTTAAAAAAAAACCCAGAGATTCCATCCAATGTTTCATGTCATCTGTGAATGAAGATAGTTTTACTTTTTCCTTTCCCACCTGTTGCTTTTCTTTTCTATTCCCTTCCTCCCCCTCTTCCTTCCTCCCACTCACACTTTTTTCCCTTCCTCCCCTCTCTTTCTTTTTCTCTTCTCTTCTCTCTTTGTCTTTCTCCCTCCTTGGTTAGAACTTTCAGAAGAATGTTCCATAAATCTAGTGACACAGTACACTCTTACTCTGTTTCTGAATTTTAGGGAAAATAACTCAATATTTTTGCATTAAGCATATAGTGAAAGCTGTGTTTTGTGGGTGGCTTTTTTTCCTGGTTTAGAGAGAGGCCATCTACTTAATTAAAGTTGTTCTGGGAGTTTTTAAATTATGAATGGATATTAGATATTATTTCCTCAGCATCTTTTGAGAAATTTAGGTGGTTTTAATTTTTTTATTTTTTTACTTTTTTAAAATGATAACTCATCTTTCTTTAGTTCTTTCTTCCCTTTTCTCTCTCTTTTTTGTAAAATTTGCCAGAAGGGGCATATACTCATCAGAAAAAGCAAGAGAGAGAGAGAGATGGTGGAAATTGAGATAATTAATTTGGGACCTGTCTTAGTATATGGATTTTTAGTACTATAAATTTCCCCGTAAGTACGGCTGCAGCATTGAATGCCTGGTATTTGAATGATGTGTAGATATCTTTCTACTCTCACTGGATCAGAACTCCAAAGTTCCTGATACTTCTTGACCTCGTTATGCTTTCAACCTCTGAGCCGCTGGTCTTTTAAAAGCTTTGTGTGTTCCACTGTAACCCCTGGCTCACTTCTTAGTCAGAGCCTCAGTGCCCTCAGCCTCATGGACTTCTGCATTCCCCAAATGCACCTCTCCTTCCTCTCCAACTCTCTTCCCCATAGGCTACAGCTATTGCAACTGCCCTGACCTCAGATCTCTGCCTCCTCAGTTCAACAGGATTGTCATGGTCTGCCTAGTCTCCATCTCATAGTGATGTATGTTGGAAACTTTTCCCAGGCAAAGTGACCAGATGTCCACAGGGCTGACTTCTTCAATTTTTCTCCTTTTAGGAATTGCTGTCTTGCATCAGTCTTACTCCAGTGCTGAAAAACTAGGTACCTTAGACATTTATCTAGTTTTATTTCAAGGCAGAGAACTAGTATCTTTATTTTCAGAATAACTATTCAGGGCTATCTAATGACCATCTTTAGGCCATCTTCTTAAAATGCCTAAACTTTTGGGGCCAGTAGATGGCGTAGTGGTTTCATTGCTGGACTCCCACATGGCCAACTGTGGTTTGAGTCCTGGACCCAGTAGCTTCAAAATCATGCCAGCCACATGTGTATGCATGCCCAAAATCCCTGGAGGAGGGTGCAGAAGGCACCGCAGCATCGCCATCCACTTGGGGAGTTATTTCTCACTTTTCGCTCACTCTCTCTGTCTCTCCCTCTCTGGTGAGCACATGCACCCTAAAGCAAAAAACTTCTGCAAAAAAGAAAAAGAAAAAGCAGCCTAAACTTTTTGATTCTAGACCAAATAACTCTGTCATATTTAAGTATTGGAGGAATTTTTCTGACCCATCAGTGACATCTCTTTATCAGTCACAACTTTTATAGTTTTTCACTTATAAGCTCCAATTTTTTCTTGTATTTAACCTCCCACACATTATAATTTAAGCCCTTTGAAAAGTGCAATATGTCTTCGTTGACACAATTTTGGTTTATAATTTCAAGTCAGCATGACAGAAACATATCTTTCCATCAACATTTTATATAATCTTCCTCCCTTGTTTCTTCAATGTGAAACAAGAATGATTATTTTTATATATTAAACAGATGTATTTATAGGAGATAATTACTAACCAAAAAAGAAAAGAAAAAAATAAAAGAAGCTATACTTTCTAATCACATTAAAGCAACTTGCTATTAGAGTCTGCAAAAGAACAGATGAAATGTGAATAGTATTTATAGATGGAAAAAGAAGTTGCAAGTTGAAGATCAAATGGGAGTTGAGGATATTTTACTTTGAAATAACCAGGGTAACTGAATTGTAAATGGAATCTGTAAAATGAGAAAAGAGGTATAGTTTATGCAACTTAGAGATAAGATTTTGCCCTGTGATATGAGATGACTAATAAAAACAAAATCAGCATTTCTTTAGAATTAAGGCCACTGTAGACCAAGTACAAAAAATTCTGAAAAAAGAAAGATTTAGGGCCCGCTGTTAGCATGGTGGTTAAGGCAGCTAGATCTCACATGGCTGACTGTGTGTTTTGAGTCCTGGGCCTGGCGAATTGAAAACTATGCACATGTGTGTATGTGCATGTCCACAATCTTGAGAAGGGATTGCAGTTTGACCATCCCCCACAGGCGATACTTTCTCACTTTCCCTTCCTCTGTCTCTCCCTTTCCCTCTCCCAGTGAGTGCATAAACTCTTTGGCAAATTAAAAAGAGAAAGACAGATTTACTAAACTTGACCTCTATTTTTAATAAAGACATACCATTGGTAGTTACTCAAAATAACTGTTAAAGCCTACCTATGTTCAATTTCATTATCATAAATAATTTGTCTAAAGGGGATGAAATTTTGTTAAGAACATAGCTTTGCAATAGGAAAAGCATGAATTTAAATCCTATTTATAGCACTTATAAGAAGTATCACTTTAGAAAAATTACCTTTGAGTTTCAGCATCCTCTATAAAATGGGTTGCAGTAGCAATATACGGTTGTGGTAAGATTAAATGAGATAATTTACATGTCGCTGGTGTAGTGTTTGGCATATGGAAAATATTAACAAGATATATATTGTGTATTGCAAATGGAGACAAGAGGGTTTAGTCTGGCTCTCTCACTTCCTATCTAATCAAGTGTGAAGGTCATAGGGTAAACACCTTAGGTTATTAGTTGTACTATGCCTGTGCGCTTGTTATGTAATTACAGCTTCGCTAATTTACACCACTGAATGTAACATGTATGTGAGGGTACGACAGTTGGGTTTTGGCAATGAGCCACTAATCTCTGCAGCCCCTTTTAGAGAAAAGGTCAGATAGTGCTGCCCTGCACAGCTAACCCTGTTCAGCCTTGTGAGCCCTGGTGGCTTTGGCTTGGCTTGGTCTTGGCTTAGCTAGGCCCTGGTTCAGTTCAGCTCAGCTCTGCTCCTTCTACTGTGAGCTCCGAGTGGGAGAAAGCACTTGTGAGAGTGCTGCTATGGGGTTTGTGGGCCTACTAAGAGCTCTGTGATCTCCCACTTAGCTCACCCAATAAACAACATGACATCAGTGCCTTGCATCTCTTTCTAACTCATCTGTGTTCAGCCCACCTTTCAGAGGAGAAAATAACCTTGCAAAACATATTGTTATTTATTTATTTTTTTATTTATTTATTTTTAAGAGAGTGATTTTTGCTGTAGGGCACATGTGCTCAACAGAGAGACAGAAAGCAAGAAATCACCTCTCAGTGGGGATGGCAATGCCAGAATCCTTTCTCCTCCATTCTCTCAGGATTTGGGGCACAGATGTACACATGCATAGTGTGAGTTTTAAGTCGCCAGATCTGGGACTCCAACAGCGGTCAACTATGTGGGAATTCAGTGACGTAACCACTATGCCATCTGCTTGTCCCATTATTTATTATTATTAATATTATCATAATTATTTCTAAGTTGTCAGTAAAGTCACAATGTATTTTTCTATACAAAAATGTATCATGGGGGGACCAGCAGTTAGCGTAATGGCTATGTCGCTGGACTCCCATGTAGTCAACCGCGATTCGAGTCCTAGACCCAGTGGCTTAAACTCACGCCGGGCGCGTGTGCGTGCATGCTCAAGATCCCGAGAGGAGAATGGAGGAGAAGGGATTGCGGCGTGGCCATCCCCCCTGGGGGGTGATTTCCTGCTTTCTGTCTCGCTGTCTCTCTCTGTCTGTCTGGCGAGCGAACATGCCCTATAGCAAAAATCTCTCAAAAAAAAAAAAAAAGAAAAGAAAAATGTATCATGGGAACCAGCAGTTAGCATAATGGCTATGCCGCTAGACTCCCTCATAGTTGACCGCGGTTCGCGTCCCGTACCCAGTGGCTTAAAACTCATGCCGGGCACATGTGCATGCGTGCCCAAGATCCTGAGAGGAGAATGGAGGAGAAGGGATTGCAGCATGACCATCCCCCCTGGGGGGTGATTTCTCACTTTCTGTCTCTATGTCTCTTTCTGTCTGGCGAGCACACGTGCCCTATAGCAAAAATCTCTCCAAAAAAAAAAAAGTATCATGACTTTTCCAAGAACCCAACATAATCATCAATCAAAAACTCTACCCTGAGAGTTGGCTACTTTTAGGATAACTTAACAAGAAAAAAGGACATAGGGAAACAGAGGTAAGATGACTCCCAGGTGAGAGACACAGGAAAAAGCCCAAGCCCTTAAAAGTAGGGAAGTTGGGGAAGTAGACTGAGGATGTGAGGAAACTGTACTGACAGTAAGTATGAAATCTAGAACATTATATAGGGTTACTACAGTAATAAGTTATGTGTGCTATACATGTCTTTACAAAAGCCAGCTGTATTTTACATAGTTTTCAGATCTGTAAATTAAAAAGATAACTATTTCATATTTTCTCTCTCATGGTTTTTGGGTTGAAAGAATTCAGAATCTGTCATATTTGAAGAAGATTATAAAAAAAAAACCCTTATATTTCAAGTGATAACAGCATTTACAGAAAATATATCTGAAAGGGAGTCAATGCATTTTTGAAATTAAAATAAAACTCAATAAAAAGATGCGGCATTTTTGGAAAGCAGTTTGGCACACTACACGATAATTCTGAAACTCTCTGTGTCATGTGACTTCGTAAGACTACTTCTGGGAAGTCATTCTACAGAAGTAATTCAATATATGGGTAATCCATATGCACTAATGTTTTTTGTCTCAATGTTATTAGTAATAGAAGCTTCCAATTTACCCTTAATATGTAAAAAAAAAATTGATAAGTTAGTATTATATGTAAAAAATTTGAAATTACTGAACTCCAGTAATACAGAAATAAAACAATTTGATATATTAAATTAAAAATATGCTGTATTTACAAAATGGTTTTTAATAATGGAAAAGAAATACAGAGTCATAAAATAGGGGGACACAATAACACCTTAGCTTAATACATTGTGCAAGTAGAAAGAATGAAATGATTTTTCCTTTCTCTTTTCTTATTGTTTTATCTAAAATTTTTCAGTAATGGAATAACTCTCATTTATAATACAAATATTTATGACAGCAAAACTATTTAATTTTAAAATAGGAACTGGTTGTGTATTTTCAGGACTATATATTTACCATAAAGAAATACATATAAGCTTTAATGACATCATAGAGTTTCTGCTTAACTAAAACTTAAAGTTCATTCAATTTAGATTCTAAACTGTTGCTTATTTCTCCTAGAGTCCTTTGTAGTAAATCCCTTTATAGCTTGACTTCCTGTTTTAATACCTCTCATCATGAAAACTGTTCTTCTCTACCTGACCATATATCCTCATGGTTAGGGAACCAGATATCACATGGCCAACTACAGTTTGAATCCTGGTCCCAGGAAGCTTAAAAACAATGCTAAAGAGGCCGGTAGTTGGCATAGTGGTTGTGGCACTAGACTCTCACATGGTCAACCATGGTTGGAGTTCAGGATCTAGAGGCTTGAAACTCACACCAGGTGCATGTATGTGCGCTCATGTCCAAAATCCCAAGAGGAGAATGGAGGAGGAGGGATTGCAGTGTGGCCATCCTCCCTAGGGGGGTGATTTCTCACTTCTTTCTCTGTCTCTTTATGTCTCTGGCAAGTGCACATACTTTATAGCAAAAAACTCTCTAAAAAAACAACAACAAAAACAAAAACAAACAAACAAACAAACAAACAAAAAACCATGCCCAGTGCACATGGGTGCGTGTTTGTGTGTACCTGAAATCCTGACAGAATGGAGAAATAGAGAAGGAATTGTGGCTAACCACATCCTATTAGGGGTTACTTTCTCCTCTCTCTCTATCTCTCTTTCTCTGATGACAGCATGTGCCCCCTGACAGTGGGGAACAAAACACATTTTTCTCTTTTTTTAGTTCATCTTTCAAAGAACTAAAAATGTTCCTTCTCAGTTGATTTAAATCAATTTCCTTAAAGATTCAACTCTTACTGTGGAATCCTAATCCCTTTTCTACATGTACATGGCCATCTTCCAAATGTGTAAAGACACTAATTGTGTAAAAATACTATGAAACAAAGCAAACAAACCAAAATATACCTAATTTTGTTTACCTGGAGTTGATGCTTCTCAGAATTTTGGTCACATTATTTGTTTTTACTCTTAAAGGTTTTTTTGTTTGTTTTTTGTTTTTTATTTTATTTTATTTTTTCTAATTGCCAGAGGTTGTGTGTAGTCATGGGAAGTTGAGGGGAGGAGAAAATATCCCTTGGGACCAGCAGATGGAGTAATGACTTTGTTGCTGGAGTCCCACATAGTCAACTGTGGTTTGAATCCTGGCCCCAGTGACTTATAATTCCCACCTTGTGAATGTGCGTGTATGCCCAAAATCCTGAGAGGAGAATGGATTGTGGTGTGGCCATCACCGTTAGGGGGTGATTTCTTGTTTTCTGTTTCTGTCTTTCTGTTGAGGGCATGCATTCTATAGGAAAAATCTCTCTTAAAAAAAAAGAAAGAAAGAAAGAAAGTATCCCCCAATAGGGGAGCGGACACATATCCTGCTCATTTTAGGGCACATGAGAATATACTCCTCATGTGTTTTGTTAAGCTGCAGGGGCTGGGAGTCAAACCCTGGTAGACTATGTTGGATCCAATTTTTTAAACACTGGGCAACAGTGTTGGTCCTGCTTCCCCCCCCCCTTTTTCTTTTTTCTTCTTTCTTCTTCTTCCCTCCTCCCTCCTTCTTTCTCCTCCTTCCCCTTTGTTTCCTTTAAAAGTACTCTTTTTATTTAGTTTGAAGAACAAAGTCATTGATGAAGGAAAAGGCTATAGATGAATAAAGACTTAAAATACTTACCACATCCTGTATTCATTCTTGGTTAATGAAGGACAGAAATTTTCAAATGCACTCAACTATAGAAGAGTATGATGTTTTCCAAGTTCTAGACAATATGTACTGTTTTCCCCTTTTTAAAATTAATTATTTCCTGAGTGAATATGCACATATATGTAGGAGGGAGAGACAAAGAAACACACAGAGAGAATACTCCAACAATATCTTGACACTGTAACTCATTCCAAGCCCCAGCCAGTCTCTGGTCATGGGCTCACAAGTGCGTGGTATAATCAGGGAGGTCTCTGGATATAAACCAGAAACTTTCCCAGGTGGGTCAGCCTCGGAGCATCACATTTTACTACTGTGCCTTTCTAGCAGAGTCACACTATCCTTAAGGCATTTGCAGATCATCTCTAGCCTTCTTTAAAGTTTCTCACTCACATCTAAATACATTTCTGTAGTTTTGCTCTACTAGTTCAGAGCAGGAAGAGAACATCACCTTTTCCCCTTTTCATTAATAAAGTTTAAAACTTGATTAGCTTCTTTTGGATTCATAGGAAAAACATTTTTAAAGAGGCATAGTTTGTAGACAAGAATTACCTTTGATCTTTAAGTTCGATCATAACTGGTTTTGTTTTTTAAAAAATTCTATGTTTCCCATCCTTTCCGTTTTCAGAGAATCAATAAGACTACCAGAAACACTCCACAAAACATGTCTTCCACTCAATACGGTGTTAGTGAATCAATACACACAAAGAAAAATTATTTTATAGAAGCAAAAACTTATACTCTATTAAATTTAACTGCCTAATCACACTGTACAGTATATTTTAAATATGTCTTGACAGAAAAGAAACTATATCCAAGATTTTTCTTGCTTTTATATATTTCTTAAGGCTAAAAGTATGAAGATATTTAAAATGCATTTAAAAAATTTCTGCCCCAAGGATATATTATTTATTGATTGAGACATAGGGGGCATGTTCAACCTATTCCTTCCTTACTTAAGATGCTCCCTTGAATTATACTTGACATAAGTTGAGTTAAGAGAGTACTTCATGAATTGGCTCTTCCTATTCTAACATTTCATTGACAACTTTTTCTTCAATGGAATATCTAGGATAGATATACCACGTGCAATGTACACTGTCATCAATGCACACCAAAAAACTGAACTAACATACTATGCTTACCAAAGTCTGGTTTTCCAAGATTTTATTTGTTTGTTAAAATCAAGACACTTTTACTTGAGAGTCAAGTCAACCTTGTCAACATAAGTTGATTAGTTTGACTTTATTCATAAAAGAACTTATCATAGTTAAAAAAAAAAAATCCTGGAGCCAGCCTGCGGTCTGGTGGTTAGCTCAGCTGGATTTTCCATGGCCAGCCCCATAGTTCAACTCCTGGACCTGTGGCTTGAAAAACACAGTGGGGACATCTGGATGCAGGTGCTTGGATGCCCTAAATCCTGACAGGAGAGAGCAATGGATGTGAAAGGATTGTGGGAATCATTCTTTATAGGGGGTACTTTCTCACTTTCTCTTTCTCTCTCTGTGTCTTTTTCTGGTGAGAGCTTGCAATCTCTGGTCAGAAAGAAACACACACACACACATATAACACACACACACACATATATGTATGTATATTGGGTTGTCAGAAAAATCATGATGTGTTTTTCGATGCAAAAATGTGTCATGACTTTTCCAAAACCCAATACTTTCTCCAAATTCTTGTATAAAGTATTCTCCACTGAACTATTGAGCTATGCAGAAGGATCATTTGGCACGTTGATGTGTGCCTTCTCAAGTGTATCTATAGATGGGGAGGCTGAGAACAGTTAAAATTGCCCAGAAGCACAACTTTAAAGTTTGAATTAAAATTGGGCAAGTAATAATACTTGAGTTCTCAATCTAGAGTATTTAACAGAGGGTAAAAAAGAAAGTAAGTGGGCTTGAAAAGCCCTTCTGGAGAGGAAGGGCTTATTTTGAAAAGAATAAAATATATTAGCTGTCATTTGAAGCACAATGCAGTAGGAAGCTTTGTTTCATATACATAGATCTTAGAAGTTAACCTTCTCTCTTGTAGTAGTTTATAACAAATTACATTCGCACACTCTGAAATAATACCTTTCTCTTAACTAAGAATAATTGAGCATCTTGTCATTGTATTCTACTCCATTGCTCAAATTCTTATAATTCAGTTTCTCTGGCTGTTCTTCCTAGTTATAGACAACTGAACTTAATTCCAAGTGTCCTGGTCTTCTCATAAATTCCAAGTCTTCAACCAGATTTTTCTTTTAGACTTTACATTTTGGATTTTAGCCTGAAGACACTGTAATATTCATGTGTGTTTGTGATATTTAATATATATTTAGTGTGTGTGTGTGTGTGTGTGTATATATATATATACACACACACACACACACATAATTTTTGTTTGGAACTCTCTCTATATATACTCATTTTTAAATTCCCACTGAATGCCTCTTGCCCTGATGAACAATAACAAAAAATTGCCTGAGACAAACTAATATTCCCATGTGTCACTTTAATTTTATCATTTTTATTTCTTAGACCATTTGATGATACATTCACCCAACAAATATGTACTGAGCATTTCCTATGGACTAGGTTCCCAGATGCTGCAAATGTTACTCACTCCGCCAAGGAGAGACCCTTGCTCTCATGCAGCTGACGTTTTTGCAAAGAGTGCATGTAATAAAGAACAGAGATGTTAAGTAAGTCACTGATGCAATTTCATACAAGCTGGTAAGCACTAATGGGAAAGAAAAAGAAAGTGGTTTATGGGGGATCAAGAATATGGAAGGCAGTCTTAGCAATGATTTTATTGTAAATGTGATGGTAAAGCAGGGTTACTAAGGAAGTAGGATATAAGTATGGATATAAGGAAGGCGGAGAGTTAGCCTTGTAGATGCAGGACAGATAAACTACAAAATACATAAGATAAGTCAGAGGCAGAGAGAACAGGAAAGAGAAAATCGTGATCACTCACTTTAACAGCAATGAGGTAGTGCAGTATTTAGAGACAGAAGAAGCTTAATGGGGTAAGCCTTAAAATATTCAACTAGAAGTATGGAATTCAAAGATAGATCTTTTAAGAAAATTTGGGAACGTAGCAGGCTTTCTTTTTTGCATCTGGCCACTGTTTTTGTGTGTGGGATACTCCTTCACCTTATCTTGAACTTCCTTCCTTTATCAACAAAATATGCCAGATAAATCTCTCCCTATTCTTCCTTGAAGCTAGAGTTCAGATACATGATTGGGGTCGAACTGATGAAATTCATCTAGGCAGGTTTTAAAATGAAAAGGTGATAGGTAAAAGGTGATGCAAATGTCAGTTTTGTTTTAAGGGGGCAGCAACGTGCCTTACATCAGTTTTGTAAGGCAAAAGTAGACACAGTGAATAATGGTGCCTCTGTGGTGTCTGTCCTGGCAGTGTTTCCATCAGACCATTTCTGCAGCACATTGGAAAACTTGCTTCTGGCTGTTCACACTCTGAGCTATGCTCTGTAGCCCTCCCAAATATTCTGTGTTTAATAAAATAGCCTTTAAGAAATGTATTTTCTGCTTGATTCAGGTAGAGAGAGAGAGATCTGAGTAGTAGTAGTATGAATGAATATGTGAGAAAAAATAATAAATGCTTTGTGCATGTACCATGAGAGTATTTCATGGAAGACTCAAATTCTGTAGAGATTACTGAGAATTTATTGGGAAGTTTTAAGAGTATTTCATACATAAAGAGATCACTTAGTGACAGCCTCACAAATTCACATAAATCTAGTCACATTTTATGAAAGCATAATCTGATTGACCATCTAACTAGTAGTGTTCTTTCTACCAACCCAACTGTATTCAATCACAATCAATACCGTAACATTTACTTCTTAATTCCTTCAAATGTATAGATAAATTTGTAATGACTTCCAGGTTACAATTTCCGGAAGAGCACAAAATATTCTTTCTATTTGATTTAAGTCCTGGTCTAGAATACTGCACTAGGGTATTCTCCAAACCATCTAGGGGCCGTCTGTATGATTCCTGGTATCCTTTGTCCCACTCTCTTTTACTGCACTGGACTACCTCTCAGTGTGTACATTTCCCAATAATGTACTTCTGGGTTGAGTGGACTCCAGTTATGATACCATAATTTTGTTTTTAACCCAGGTTTTTATCTATAGAGCTAAACATCCAGGGAACCAGCAGTTAGTGTAATGGCTATGTCGCTGGACTCCCATGTAGTCGACCGCGGTCCGTGTCCCGGACCCGGTGGCTTAAAACTCACGCCAGGCGCGTGTGCGTGCATCCCTAAGATCCCGAAAGGAGAATAGAGGAGAAGGGATTGCGGCGTGACCATCCCCCCTGGGGGGTGATTTCTCGCTTTCAGTCTCTCTGTCTCTCTCTGTCTGTCTGGCGAGCGCACGCGCCCTATAGTGAAAAAACCTCTCCAAAAAAATCTGGTCTATGCTTCATTGGATATCTGTGCATGTCTCAAAAGCCAAGGTTAGAATAAAACAGAGGAAACGGTTGATTCTAGAACCCACCCATCACTGAGGTCTGTGAGTGGAGCAGAGTTCCTTTAGCAATCTTAGCAAAAACCTTTGGCATGCAGTGACTGATTTGTTAGTTAGAGGTATCTCCTTTGCCTCTGTCTTCTTGATGAGATTCCTGATCCACTCTGAATGCTAATGCGAGTTGCTTGTACTGGTATCTAGTCCAATTAAAATCTCTGGTCACTCCTAATTTTTACATGAACATATGACAGATTTCTAGGAACCTGTGTCAGAAAACTCATTAAACATCTAGCTAGATGTTTAATAATTCTAGTAGTGAGCTAGAGGTGAAAGCAAAGGATCTTCTCAGGTTTTTTCAAAGCCTATTTCTTACTGTGGTGTGCACATGTCCTTCTAAATTTTCTAATATACATGTGTGCTTTTGAATATCCTGATTTCCTAAAGGTTTCTCCAATATTTGCTTCCAGATCTCAGGGACTCTGATGTATTTCAAATACAATCTTTTCCCCCAGTGTCTATAGGTTTTTAGTTTTGCTGGTAAAATTTCCAAACAATGCCCACCCTCATTCTGGCCTGATTTCTGAGTAAGGAAAAACTAAAACAAGCATTATAAACACTACACATGTATTCATTGTACAAGTAGATTCCTATTGTTCTTTTTATCTGTATATACCCCAACCAAAAATGTAATACAGTATCATCCATATCTTTCTCCACCAAAAACATGTCCTTTCCCAAGCTTTCAAGCAAAAATCTGTAGATGAAGAAAGTGAACATGGATGAGAAAAGGGAGAAATTGACACATTTTCCTCTACTCAATGTTTCAGGAAGAAATGAAGGCAGACGTAATTTCTTTTTTCATTATGAAAGGGAAAAAAAATTTCCGTTAGAAAATGCATAAATATGGCACTATGAATACAAAGAAGAAGAATCAAATGCACTTCTACTGTTTTTGAGAGAAGATGCAAGGAATTATGTCAAGAGAAATAAATGTATCAGTTGATTTCCCACAGGCTATCCCACAGCTGTCTAATAGTTTCTGTTCATTCATTCAATGATATGTGTCAACAATAACAAGCCCAAGCATGATCACTCTTTCTAATCCCTCACCAACAAAATACCACTGACTAGATACATAAGAACGAATGTTTTCTGTCTAGAGGTTCTTCACCAACAAGCAGAGGATCATGCAAACAAACATTGTCTCTACCTACAGCATACATAGATGGAAGTCTATGAACTGTTCTGATAGTGAATGTGATGCTGAAAAGAAAGCGAGACCATTGCACTGAGCCTTAAGTCAACTGCCATCTGCATGACGATTGGATGTTACAATCACATATTAAAAACTCTACGTGGAAGTCTTCAGTCTTCAGCTATTGACTACCCATTTCCTACCTACTGTAAAGTTTGAACCTGAGAAACGTGCTTGTTTTTCCTGTGAGTCAATCCTCATACTAAAAAAATTTATAGAGTGGCAGTTCCAATCGCATTTAGAGATCTTACCCCCTTTACACACATTGAACCTCCATCCTGTACTATTACTTATAGAATGTGCAAGGTCCATACTCTGCTTTCAATTTTCAAATAAAATAGGAACCAGAAAAATGGTATGGAAGAATAAATAATAAAAGATGAATACTAAGTCATTGGGAAAGTCATGACATTATTTTCCCATGTTTTTCTATACAAAAATGTGTTATGTCTTTCCCAATAATCCAATAACATAAACTAGTTTATGAAACAACAGCTTCCCCCACATTGAAGGGGTTTGAACAGTTGGGATCGCCTATCATATTTTTTCAATGGTGTTTCTTTCTGAAGAAGAAAAGCTTGATGAAATGGCAGTTAACATATTTTTTTCCAAAGAATTATTTATTTAATTTCATTTGCTATTATAATTAGTATTGTTATGTTAATTTGACCAGAGGGAGACAGAGAGAGCAAGAAAGCAAGGCACCAGTTCCGGTACTTGAACTGTACTTGCCCCTGTTGGAATCTAGCACCCTTAACCGCCATGCCACCTGCTGGCCCCAAGATGGCAGATAACTTCTGATAATGCCATTAAAGGCAGTTCCCTATAGAATTCACCTGATTATTGTCCCCACATCTTAGGTTATTTTCTTGTTTATAAATATCTTTACATATTTTACAAACATTGAGGACTGGTGAAACTTAACATTTGTTGAGATTTTTTTAAGTTCCTTACATTGTGTCACCTAATACATTGAGTTTGTTTCTTATGTTTTTCTTTTAGATTTTTTGCCACAGGACACGTGCACTTGTTGGAGAGAAATAGATAAACATATATGTATGTGTATATATATATATGTATGTATGTTTATATATGTGTGTGTATACATACATATATATATATATATATATAGAGAGAGAGAGAGAGAGAGAGAGAGAAAGAGAGAGAGAGAGAGAGAGAATGAGAAATAATCCCCCAAAGGGGATAGCCACACTGCAATCCCTTCTCCTCCATCCTCCTCTCAGGATTTTGGGCACTCACACATACCCAGCATGT
>NW_006159803.1:267229-326607 GCF_000334495.1 Tupaia belangeri chinensis | reverse complement strand
ATCGCATTTAGAGATCTTACCCCCTTTACACACATTGAACCTCCATCCTGTACTATTACTTATAGAATGTGCAAGGTCCATACTCTGCTTTCAATTTTCAAATAAAATAGGAACCAGAAAAATGGTATGGAAGAATAAATAATAAAAGATGAATACTAAGTCATTGGGAAAGTCATGACATTATTTTCCCATGTTTTTCTATACAAAAATGTGTTATGTCTTTCCCAATAATCCAATAACATAAACTAGTTTATGAAACAACAGCTTCCCCCACATTGAAGGGGTTTGAACAGTTGGGATCGCCTATCATATTTTTTCAATGGTGTTTCTTTCTGAAGAAGAAAAGCTTGATGAAATGGCAGTTAACATATTTTTTTCCAAAGAATTATTTATTTAATTTCATTTGCTATTATAATTAGTATTGTTATGTTAATTTGACCAGAGGGAGACAGAGAGAGCAAGAAAGCAAGGCACCAGTTCCGGTACTTGAACTGTACTTGCCCCTGTTGGAATCTAGCACCCTTAACCGCCATGCCACCTGCTGGCCCCAAGATGGCAGATAACTTCTGATAATGCCATTAAAGGCAGTTCCCTATAGAATTCACCTGATTATTGTCCCCACATCTTAGGTTATTTTCTTGTTTATAAATATCTTTACATATTTTACAAACATTGAGGACTGGTGAAACTTAACATTTGTTGAGATTTTTTTAAGTTCCTTACATTGTGTCACCTAATACATTGAGTTTGTTTCTTATGTTTTTCTTTTAGATTTTTTGCCACAGGACACGTGCACTTGTTGGAGAGAAATAGATAAACATATATGTATGTGTATATATATATATGTATGTATGTTTATATATGTGTGTGTATACATACATATATATATATATATATATATATAGAGAGAGAGAGAGAGAGAGAGAGAGAAAGAGAGAGAGAGAGAGAGAGAATGAGAAATAATCCCCCAAAGGGGATAGCCACACTGCAATCCCTTCTCCTCCATCCTCCTCTCAGGATTTTGGGCACTCACACATACCCAGCATGTTTTTCAAGCCACTGGATCTGGGAATTGAACCTCAGAGTTGGCCAGAGCCTTAAGCAATATGCCACCTGCTGGCTCCTGATCTTACTCCTTTTATGTATATTATATATCGTACTCATCGTACTCCGCCCTCCCTAACTCAGGTGACTGAGTTTTTAGACACTTTGTTGAACTGTGTTGTTCAGTTGTTAAGGCAGGAAACTCAGGATGAGAGGAGTTTATTTGAGCCACATAGAGTTCAAGATGCTCATGGGCATCAGGAGAAGATATCAAATGTAATGAAAGAATTTTGGTGGAGTACTTGAGCTTGTGGGTTCAAGTTACCTGAGTGAAAAGTACACTGCAAGATGTTAGTACTTTGATGATCACAGCTATTTTAGATCCTGAACACTTGCCCAGTGGGCCCCTTCGTAAGAAGGGGAACATAGCAAGACCAATACAGAATAACAGAAGAACACAGATCTTCAATATTTGGCTGCTAATAACTCCATTGAGATGGAAAGCTTACAGATTATTTATTATTCATGCCTGGACTGTAGCTTGGACTGAGAGAAAACAGGATTGGGGGTTGCATATGCTGCTTTGAAGTTATCAAATTGAGAGGTTATGGGAAGAAAGGAGTAAGAATATTATAGCATGAATTAAGTCAGTTTATGCAAAAATAAAATTTTCAGTAATTCTCTAATTGAAGAATTTTTTGAGGGTGTATGTGTGTTTAGGTGTAAAGTAAATATCAATAATACACAGTGTGACTTCACAGGCCTCACTGAATTAAACCAAAAAAAGCATTATGTTATTCATAAAGAGAAACACTGCTTGTTAATATTTTTGCACACTTGCTTTTTAAAACTTTTTTAGTATTTTTTTGATGTGACACAATAAAACACAAATTTCTCCATGGTAAATGTCATTTTAGTAATTTATTTAGCCATTTAAAACTTAATGAAAGTAATATCTGATATTTTTCTGGAGGAGGGAAAGAAGATCTTTATGAGGCTGAGAGTTCTTCTGAAGAGGGTTCACTGCGGCCAGAATAAAGGTCAGAAATCTGTTTTGTGTAAGGTTTAGAGCAAGGCCAGCCGAGTTTGTTTCAGCCATTTTGCTGCCAGTGCCATTATATTTCATATTCCTATTGCAAGGAAATTTTTATAGTCTTGCCCTTTCTCCATTGTCCTTTTTATGCCTTCATTCTCAAATTAAGCTACCCGATATTACATTGTAATTGTAGATAATTTTTATTTTTAGTCCTGATTCTAATATCTTGATTTACTGATAGACAAAATGTGTTTCTTTGATGATCTGTCTGCATGCCATCCCTGCCAGTTATGCTGCTGTGTACTGAAATAGTCTGAAAAGTGTGACCTATGTCTCTGCCAGGGTGACCCTCTAATCTAGTCTAACTCTGTCCTAGACCCTCACAATAATCAGGGGATTTCAGATGGACATTGTGAATTCTTTTGAACAGAATATATTACTTTGCTCCATTGGTTTTATTCAAGTTCTCCAACACTATTTACACTTTTCTAGGTGGAGTTTTATCATTCCATCTTCTCATTTAGAGTTTGGCATTAGAACTCCTTTATGTACATCTATCTAAGAGGGAAAAAAAAACATAAATAACATTCTCTGGGACTTAAGCTCTGTTGTATTTTATTTTGTTTTATTTCATTTGTGTGTGTGTGCGTTTAGCAATCCTACAATTATTCCAGAAAAATGTGAGACACATCATTATTTTACTAGATTTCAAACAAATACAGAATAAGAATACATGTGGCAGCTTCTAATTTGTGGAATTGCAAACTAAAATTATTCGACTTTTACTATATAATTGCTACCTCTGAGAATAGCGAGGAAGGAGCACTTTCAAATTTTCATGTCTCTAATGAATATTAAATACTATGCTCTGATGGTGCAAGATGGGTTCTTGTATAACAGACTTTGTTTACATCCCAAGCAGATGTCTGTGTTTACCTAGACGCATTTTAGAACAACACATCATGGTGAAGTCCGAAGTTCATTTCTCTGCTATGTTTTAGTATAATATAAAATGTGTTTACAAACATATTTCTAAAGAATGTATTTGTTTTCTAGAAATTGCATGACATTTTATTTCTTCTTTTCTTGTCACATCTATTGGGTGGTCAGGAAAGTCACGATGCATTTTTGCATAAAAAAATAGAAAACTGTCATGACTTTCTCAACAACCTAAAAGATATAAAAATAATATAAAGTTGAGACCAGCAATGACACAGTGGATATGTCACTGGTTCCCACATGGCTGACCCTGTTTGAGTCCCAGACCTGGTGGCTTCAAAATCACACCAGTCACATGTGTGTGCATGCTTAAGATCCTGTGAGGAGAATGGAGGAGAAGGGATTATGGAGTGGCCATCTCCCTGGGGGGAGGAGGTTGATTTCTCATTTTCCATATCAGTATGTCTGTCTGTCTCTCTCTCCAGTGAGCACATACACCCTAAGGCAAAAAAAAAAATCCTCTAAAAAATAATAAATTAAAAAAATTAAGCTCGACTGTAGAAGCCAGTGCATTCAAATGCCTATTCAGTACAAGTATTTCCTGTTGAAATACTCTTGCAGTGAAATTCAGTGTCACAAAATGTGGAAAATTATTCTCTCACAGTTCTGGAGGTAGGACGTCCATCATCACAGCACTAGCAGATTTTGTTTCTGCTGAGGGCACTCTTCTTGGATTTCAGATGGCCACCTGCTCGCTGGGTTCTCACTTGGCCTTTCCTTGGTGCATATGTGTGAATAGAAAGGGCAAGAGTGAGCTCTCTGGTGTCTCTTCTAATGAAGATGCTACTACGTGCAGGTAAGGGGGTCTACCCATATGGCCTCATTTAACTTTTGTTTTGTCTTATTTTCTATAGGGCACATGTTCTTGCTAGAGAGAGACAGAGACAGAGAGAAAGAGAGGGAAAGTGAGAAATCACCCCCCAGGAGGGACTACCACACTGAAATCCTTCTTCTCCATTCTCCTTTCTGGATTTTGGGCACATACACACACATGCCCAGTGTGATTTTCAAGCCTCTGGGTCTGGGACTCGAACTCCCTTAACCTCCATGCCACCTGTTGTCTCCTCATTTAACTTTAAGAACTTCCTCAAGGGCTTTATCTTTAAACCACACTGTAAGGTTAGGGCTTCAATGTAAATTTTTGGGATCACACATTAGCCACCCAAAACGTCGTACCCCTTGAACCTAGGACTATGTTACATCATATGGCAACAGGGAATTTAGGTTGCAGAAGGAATTAAGATGGCTGGTATATTGACTAATACTAGATGTTCTGAATTCTCTTAGTGAACCCAGTATAGTGACAAAGTCCTTTAAATGTGGAAGAGGGAAGCCAAAGATGAGGTTAGAGTGGGGCAGTGTGAGAGCTCAGCACTGTTTGTAGTTTTGAATATACAAAGAGGATCATGGGAATTGAGAACCTGGCGATCTCTACAACCTAGGAGGAGCAGGAAAAAGATTCTTTCCACAAGCCTCCATAAAAGAATGCAGCTTTACCAACACTCTGATTTTAGCCTGGTGAGATTCATTTTGGATTGCTAAATTACAGAATTGTGAGAGAATAAACACGTGCTGTTTTAAGCCACTAAATCCATGACAACTTATTACAAAAGCCATAGAAAACTAATTTATTTGTTTTTAACCTAAACACACTTTTTTTTTTGTTCCAGGATACATTTCATTAGTTGTCACATCACCCAGTCTTCCTTCATTTGTTTTTTGTTTTTCTCTTTTATTTTTTCTTCACAAAAGTGAGGACTCTTCCCATTTTCCTTCATAGCCCTCCTTTCCAATAATTATTTTGCCCATCTAATCCTTTCTTGGTATCTGATTCATGGAGTACATAAACTGACTCAATTCTCCACCCTACTCCACAGCATCCTTCCATCATCCTCACATGTTCTATAGCCAATGAATAACTGTTAGAGGACCCCCTTAGGGCCAGCAGGTGGCATGGTGGTAATGTGCTAGACTTCGATGTGGCCAACCACAGTTTGAGTGTCGGATCTGGCAGCTTGAAAACCATGCTGGGCACATGTTCATATGTGCCCAAAATCCCAGGGGGAGAATGGAAGAGATGGCATTGCAGCATAGCCATCTTCCCTGTGTATGTGTGTGTGGGGGGGGAATTTCTCACTTTGCCTCTCACTCTCTCTGGCAAGTTCATGTGTTCTTTGGAACAAAACTAAAAAAGAAAAAGAAAAGAAAGTCTTCTGACTTTAAATTGCTTAATTTAGGATCCAGATTCCAGCTTAGACCTTGTGCCTACTTACATTCTCCCCCTGCCCTATGATGCTTTCTTCCTTTTTTTTTTTCCTATAAGCCCACTTTCCAAGTAAGTCACGTATACCTGAAACCCTATCTTCAGACACCAACTCTGGAGAGTCTTACCTAAGTAAAATCCTACCATCTTAGAGTGGGGAAGATAACATGATCTTTTTTCTAAAGGATCTCAAAGTCCACTGTAGAAGGAAAAAACAGACAAATTCAAAATATAAGAGCTAAGATACTAATAAATATGGACGTCTTTGCTTGACTTCTTTAAGCATAGTTCCTTCTGACAGTCTTCCAGAAAGTTTAGTATGTAGACATTGGTGAAACCTTTCAATTTGAGAAACAGCTATTTGCATCTTGCAGAGACGAGACTGAGAATGTTGGATCTATTGAACTTATTTATCTAAGTCACAGGGGAAGTAGTCACATAGCTGGAAAAGGGGAAGTAGTCACATAGCTTGAAAGAGTGCAAAACTCAACATCACTCAAAGAAAAAGTGAGTGAAAAAAATATAAGAAAGATATAATGGGAGCAGCCTAGAAAGAGAACAGATAACGTTATAAAAATACTATGGCAGAGAATATCAGAGAGTAGACTAGGAAGCTCAGACATTTGTTCCCCAGGAAAACATGAAAAACATGACAGATTGACTAAAAAACTTAATAAGAGCTCTGAAAACTAGTTGAAGAGCTATAACACCAAGCTGAAGTCCAATTAAGGAAAGCTTGTATTTAAAATGGTAGAAAATGTGGTATTTTTATTGACCATTGCTCCACTCCCTATCTGGCATAAACCTGTGAGGTGAGTAGGAAAAGGTCTGGTTTCCAGTTCTCTTCCTCATGCCAGAAGAAGCAGAGTCAAACTCCTGCAACATTCTGGCCTGTTGTGAACTCTCCAGGAGCCTGGGTTGTTTTTTGTTTTTGTTTGTTTGTTTGTTTTGTTTGTTTTTCCTGCCATCAGGCTCAGATGGAGAGTGGTGGCATACTTTGGATCTCAGCCTGTCCAAAACTACAGCAGGCACTGAGAGAAACTGCCCATGAGAACTGCAGGGAACTGCAGACCTGGAGATGCCTGGGGTCACCAGATTATGAAGAAAAGAATATAATAGAACACCTAAGGCCTGGAGAAGAAGCTAGAGAGATATTTTGGAAAAATAAGACGTTTAAAAGCAGTTGTGTGCATTACATTTTCTAAAATGATAAAAAACAACAAAGAAGCACAAACAGGCCCAAACAGGACACATGGCCAAAAATGACCTATCAAGACCTGAAATCTCCATTCTGGGCTGATTTCAAGACTTGGGAGTCCATTAATTAGGGTAAGTTTCCATAGCAGTATGTGAAGACTTAGAAAACTGTTTTTTTCAAAGGTCAAAATTTTAGCAAAAGATCACTAGGCATATAAAGAAATGGGGAAACATGACCCATTCAAAGAAAAAAAATAAATCAAAATCTGTTCCTGAAGAAACATCCATATCAGACCTTTTCTTTCTTTTTTTTTTTTTTTTTTTTGTTAGAGCACATGTGCATGAGCTCAATGGAGAGAGCTAGAGAAAGGGAAAGTGAGAAAGCACCTGCCCATGGAGGATGGTCACACCACAATCCCTTCTTTTCTCTCTCCTCCTGGGATTATGAGCATTTATGCACATGTGCCTCGCAGGTCTTTCAAACCTCTGGGTCCAAGGTTTTAACCGTGTGACTGGCTCTGTGAGATCCAACCACCTTAATCACTAGGCCATGGGCAGCCCTAGACAGCAACTTTAAAACAACTGTCTTTCACACTTAATAGCCTAGCAATTATTACTAAATCAACAACAAACAGATATAATAAGTGTTGGTGAGGATGTGAAGAAATAGAAACCCTTGTGAATTGCTGATGGGAATATAAAATGGTACAATTATTATATAACAGTTTGATGATCCATCAAAATATTAGAAATAGTATTATCATGTGCCAGCACTTCCACATCTGGGTATATACACAAATAGTGTGAAAGAGATTCAAACAAATATTTGTGGAAGCATGCTCACTATTTCCAAGAGCCAAAGGGTGGAATCAATGCAAGTGCTATTGGTGGATAAATGGATAAACACAATATAATTCAATAGTATATTACTCAGCCTTAAGAAGAAATAAAATCTGACACATGCTCCAACATGGAAGACATTATGTTATTTGAAATAGCCAGTCGCAAAAAAGAAATACTGTACAATTTTCCTTATATGAGGTACTTAAGGTCGAATTCACAGAGAAAGAAAGTAGAATTCTCTTCCTGGTGGTCATCAAGAACTGAGAGAAAGGGACCATGGAGAATTAGTATTTTAAGGGTACAGAGTTTCAGTAGGAGAAGATAAAATGTTCTGGAAAAAAGACAGTGGTGATATACAATGTGAAATTGACTTAATGCTACTGAACTATATATTAACGTGTCCTATAGCAAATTAAAATAATAATAATAATCAATAGAAAAAATTATAAATTTTATGTTATTTTTTTTAACCACAATAAAAAAAAGATAAGTAAATTCACTGTAATGCAGTATGGAGAACACAGTCAAAGGAAAGAGAAGCTGTTTCAGGGAGAGAAATTGGAAGAGAAAAAACAAATAGGATCCTTCAAAAGAATATCAAGTAGGGGGAACAGCAGTTAGCGTAATGGCTATGTTGCTGGACTCCCATGAAATCAGCTATGTTTCGAGTCTCCGACTCGGTGGCTTAAACTCACGCCAGGCATGTGTGCATGCGTGCCCAAGATCCTGAGAGGAGAATGGAGGAGAAGGGATTGTGGTGTGGCCATCGCCCCCTGGGGGGGAGGAGGGAGTGGTGGTTTCTTGCTTTCTGTCCCTCTGTCTCTCTGTCTTTCTGGCGAGTGTACGTGCCCTATAGCAAAAATAGCTCTCAAAAAAAAAAAAAAAAGAATATCAAGTAGGGACCAGCAGATGGTGTAGTGGTTAAGATGCTGGACTTCCACACGGTTGACCATAGTTCAAGTCCTGGACCTGGCAGCTTGCTTTCTTGCTTTCCCTCTCTCTCTATCTGTGGTGAGAATGTGTCCTATAGGAAATTAAAATAATACTAATCAATAAAATTAAGTAAATAATTATTTTTGGGGAAAAAAAAGAGTATCAAGTAAAAAAAAGAGAGAGAAATCTAGGCACCAGAATTGCAAAATGCAGTTGGAACATGTAAACATCCACAAGAGAATGGGAAAGAATATGACAACAAACATCACTGAACTGAAACACTGATTGGGCCAAATCTGGTGAGAGAACATTTACTGTCTTTGTGTATAACAAGGAAATGGCATGGAGAGGTAAATGTAAATTTGCTTTGGCATATTTTAGTAGCTATTTGAAAATGCACTTAGCAAATTTACCCATTACTAACTATTAATTGGAAGTTTTATTTTACTTGGCAGAAGTCCTGGTTATGAAACTTTAGTGCTGACCACTGCAGGACCAGGACTGTCAAAGTCCCCCTCCCAATGCTCTTGTTAAAAAAAAAATTACCTTTATTGTTTATCTGTAACTTACTAATCAGATTTTAGCTGTATTTCTGTGTGGACAGTAACTCTATCTTTTTAGAGTTTATTCTAAATCCCTATCTGGTGCTATTTGTCAATGAAAACCATCAAATGAGATTAATATCTACAATCCTATCCTGTCAAGTACACAGCAAAATCAATTTTAAATATAGGAAAACTAAACACTTGCTCATAAATTAATTCTTAGGATGATAGGAAAGCTTTATGTGTTTATTCTGTGTTCACATTCTGTAATCTGATCACTTTAATAATGAATGATGACATATTATTGGTAGGAAAAAAACAATTAAATATTTTCCTGGAATACAAACCTGCTTATTAAATTCATTTCAATTAATGGTACATAGAGATACGACTTTTAAATGTTAAGTGCCTCAGTACACCTATTAGTTGAATACACACTCTAGCTGGGATTATGCCAGGCACTATGGGGAAAACAAAGAGAAATATGGCATAGTTCCTGTAATCCAAGGGCATGAAAAATACCGAGGAGATAAACACATGCATGAGACATTGTAAGGAAGATTCTGAAGTGTATTATAACAGAGCTAGAGAAAAAAATTGCTTATAACAGGAAGATAAAAATGAACTCCAGTGTGGAAAGGTAAAACATCCTAGCCTATTTTCCAGAACAGTATATAAAGTCCCTTTTTTTCTTTGGGTGATATAAATTTTTTCCCAACTGATTTGTACTCCCATCTTTAATATTATGCCATTTAAATTCTTAGTTTTGTACATACTTAACATTTTGGAAGCTCAGGGTCCATCCTTGCTGTTGGCATATTGGGCACTCAGAAGAGAGAGAGACAAATAGATAATACTACAATACATCTCACCATATACTGGAATAGAGCTTATGTCAGATGATAAGAAGAGTGACAGTAAATAAAAATACTTGGTACATAGAATCATATTCATATCAAAGTATAGAAAAAAATTATAGTTCATTTCTGTGCTGATCACATGGTTATAACTAATTTTATTTTATTGTTTTAGACAAGGTCTAGCAATATCATGATCCTTCTGCCTCAGCCTCCCAATTAACTAGGACTACAGGCACTCATTGCTTTTTTTAGGATAGATTGAGAATCTAACCAGGGCCCCCTATGTGGCTTCAGCGTGCTGAGTAGCAGGGTCACTGGTACATGCTACAGCAGATGGAGGGTAATAGCTATTTTTACAACTACTTTTTTCTGTTACCCATTCCATATTCCTTTTGTCCTCAGCAAACACCTCAGTTGGTTTTGATTCTTTACCTTTTAAGGTGACTCAAACCATTCCTGAAGGTTTGGGGATATTTGCAATCCTATCTGGATTGTTTAGATTTGCTTAGTTTAGTGCCATTTGTTTTCATTAACTTTACTCACAAGTATGAGATGAGTAAGAGACATGTCAGAGGATCTCTTGCATTCCAATATTCTCCTTCTTACTCCCATTGCATGGTGTAAATTCAGTTTCTTTTTCTTTTCTTTTTAATTTGTTACAGAAGACATGTGTTAGCCAGAGTAATAGAGCGAAAGCAAGGAAGAGAGTGCAGGACCAGCAGATGGTGTAACGATTACGTCGCTGGACTCTCACATAGTCGACTGTGATTTGAGTCCCAGATCTGGGGGCTTAAAACACACCAGGCACATGTGTGTGTGTGCCCAGAATCCCAAGAGGAGAATGGAGGAGAAGGGATTGTGCTGTGGCCACTCACCCTGGGGGCGATTTCTCACTTTCTGTCTCTCTGGTGAGCACATGTGCCCTACAGCAAAATCTCTCCAAATAATAATAATAATAATAATTAATGCAAAAATAAAAGAGAGAGAGCACATACCCACATGTAGCATGATCACACTGTAATCCCCTCTCCTCCTTTGACCCTCCTTTTAGGATTTTGGGCACTCATGCCCAGGCACCACATATTTTCAAGCCTGGGGAGCCAGAATTCAAACCGCACTGTTGATGACCATGTGGGATCTGGCTGCCTTAACCATCAAACCACAGTGGCAGCACTTAACTCTGTTTCAAAGTGATAGGATCAGTTTTCCCAGGTCCCTACTTACCCTGCTGATTCGGTAGCATGAGGAACTTGAATGGCTGCAAGATGATGATGACTTCCACCAGAAGCAAATATTCTGCTTGTGGATCACTAAAGGTAATGTGAAGAGTGGTCCTCAAACAGGGCAGAAGTACATTTTTTCCTTAGCAACCAGAGAATACTGAGAGTGTAGGTTCATATTACAGAGTTCTGATTTTGCACTTGGTCAGCTTCTATTTTTTCAATTCAATTTAAGGCCATGTCAAACTTTCCAAATTTCTTCTGCCAAAACTCTTAAACACCTTTATCAACAAATTGTTACTGTTGCTTCCACTCCATCCTGGTGTACCTAAGAAAAGTATTTTGTTAATTCCAAAGCAGCCTATGTTTATCTTGATTATAGCTTGGGCCATAGTATAATGTAATAGTTGTCTCTCTCTCTCCATGTGTATGTGGTATCTACTGAGGATGAGGGCTATGATTTTTAAGTTTCTAGCACCTTCCACCATGGAGTATGGTTGATCATCTCTGCTAGATGAATAGATAAGTAGAAAATGTAGAACAAGAAATACACAGGATATTAAAAATTATATCACACTAAATTCATCATGCCACACTAAATTAAGAACCATGCCACATTATAGAATTTAAACAAATATCTCAGGGTAATCAAAACTTGCTCATACAATCAGGAAATTAGGTTTTATGACTTTTGAGAAATCATAAAATTTGTGAAAAGTCTAAACAAAAGCAAAAATTGCCCTCCTTCTTAATATAATGTACAAGAATAATATCCAAGTCATAGTAAACAAACAAAAAAATCATTAAAGATTAATAAGTGGAAAATATTATTATGTGGGTATCCAAAGCTAATCAGCCTTAAATGAAGAAATTATTTTTTATCGTGTATATCTTTAATTATTCTTTTGTTATTTTAATCTAGAAATTTGAGTACAGTTTACTGAAATATCTGGAGTTGAAAACTATTTCTATTCATATTATAGTTATCAAAGGAACAAAAGTCTAGTCAAAATATAGTCAAAAAATACATTTTTTACTGATATTGGAAATGTTGGAATAGTAATCTTAAATTTATAAATGAATTTTTATTAATATTAGCCAGAATAGTAATGGGATGCCAATTCATATATTGGCCTATTTTTATTTCTGTTGTGGGAATTATCTCATGTAAATTTTTAATATACATATTAAGTGCAGAGTATTTCTTACTAAATTTCACATACATATATTTTTGTCCACTAAGGCAACACATTTAAAAATTTCTTACATGTAGAATAAAATATCATTCACTTAAGTCTGTATTAAGTCCAATATACAGCCTGAGAGAAATTATTTTTCCATGCATATTTATATTTATTAACATAGTAGTTTTTCTACACTTATATTAACAAGCACACATATGAAAGAATTAAACTGTTTAATTTTGAAAATTACTTATTCATAATTAATTACATATACTAAAAATTTTATGTTTCAATTTAGTGAAACATTAATTTGTCTAATTGATATGACTTTAAAAATTTCTCTGAGACTTGAATGGTGATCACATGCTGTGAATTGGTTGTGTCATATTGAATATTTTACTATGTTTCAGGAGCAAAACATCTTACTCTTTTACAAAGAGCACCTTCAATTCTACTCTGCTAAAGGTGATGAAATAGTCTGTTTTAAAACATGAACTTCGGGATGAACAGATAGCATAATGGTTATGTCACTGGACTACCAAGTAGTCAACTGCAGTTCGAGTCCCAGATCCAGAGGTTTGAAATTCATGCTGGGTCCATGTGAGTGCTTGCCCAAAATCCCGAGAGGAGAATGGAGGAGAAGGGATTGTGCTGTGGCCATCCCCTCTTAGGGAATGATTTCTCACTTTCTGTCTTTCTGTCTCTATTTATCTAGAGAGTGCATACACCCTACAGCCAAAATTTGTTAAAAAACAAGCAAACAAAATATAGAAAAAAATCTATGTTAAAAACAAGCAAACAAAAAACATGAACTTTAAGGTATAGTAAAAAATTATTGGGGTCAGCAGGTGGCATGGTGGTTAAGGTGCTTGACTCCCATATGGTTGACTGCAGTTCGATTCCTGGACCTGGTGGTTAGCTTTCTCACTTTCTCTCTCTGTGGTCAAATTAAAATGATACTAATAATGCATAAAATGAAATAAACTATCTTTTAAAAAACAATGAAATTCTTACTTTAACCTCTTTAGCATTTAACTTCAACTGTGAGTTTTTGAAAATCAAGAAAGTTAAGATTAAATGCATAGATATAAACTCAAGTCATTCTGAATTATATATGTCTTTGTCTTTTTTAAAAAAGATGGTTGCTTCTGGGAAAAAAAATATGTATCTCATACTTCTCTTAGCTTAGGTTTCATAATCTGTAAAATTTATATGATTTATTTAAGATCAACTAACATAAGCATTAGCATAGTGGTTGGTCAATGCAGTCATTCTATCCTATGTGTTTTGTTGTTCCCTACATGAGTAAAGGGGAGGACAAATGTTAGGTATCAATTTCCACCTACTATCTCACCTGAGTTAAGAATCTTTGGAGTTAAGAATCTGTGTGAGAAGACACTGCTATAGTGCTAGAACAGTACTATGAAATTTTCTAGCTCTGGATAAAGAAAATACATTTAGAAATTAATTTTCTAATCAAATTGCCATGGTTGATTGGTTTTCTGGCTATTCATGGTAGATAATAAAAGTATTTGACTCTGGAGCTGCATGTGAAATTAAACAGTCTACGAACTGAAAAGAATGCCTTCAACTCTCAAGGACTGAGGTAGCCAGAAGTATACAATAGCCCCAGAGATTACTGGTCCCTATTGTGACTGTCCTGTATAATGCATTTCCAGTAAGAGCAGGTGGGCCTGACTGAATCAGGTGATCTCTTTTTAAAAAGGGTGTACAGAACAGAGACTAAAAAAAAAAGAAAGAAAGACTCAAAGTATAAAGAAAGACCTATGAAGAGACCTCTGACCAGAGCCTTGAGCAGTCACTGAGGGCTGAGGGCTGAGGGCAGACTCTGGACAGCAGAGTAAGAATACAGGAACGCCATCATATTCCTGCAAGAAATTCAAGTTCTCCACAATTTATAGGAGACTGTGGGTGGATCCTTCCCTAGTTGAGTTTCCAAATTAGTGTTTACTTAGTCTACATCATGATTTCAGCCTTAGGAGAGAACCTGAGCCAAAGACACATCTAAACTGTGCAAGATTCTTGACTCAGGGAAAATGTAAGGTGATAAATATGTGCCGTCTTATGGTAATTTTGCGTAATTTGTTAAACAACAATATGAAACAAATACAAGGGCATGTGAGTGATTTCTTTAGTATGACATAAAATTGAAGGTTATCTGGTACGTGTCAGGCACTGCCCTAAAGCCTGCTGTCACAAAAATAAAGAAAATGTCCCATTTGTTTTTTCTTTTTTTCTCTCTTCTTTTTAATGAGAGAGAGTGTGGGAGGGAGAAAGAGAAAGAGAGAGACAGGGAGAGATACTTTTGATAGCATCTTGCCATGTCGTGATTCTCTTGCCCTGACTTTCTCAACAACCTTTGTAGGTTGGGCTGGGAGCTGAACCTCCAAGTGGCCTCAGCCACCATGCAACAGCACCTTCCAGTTTACTTCACTAAGGTTGGACCAAGACACTCCCATTCTGTGAAACAGTTAACTAAATTAATGTAGTGTGCTAATAATGTGATAGAAAATAAGTGTAGGGGCTGGCGTGGTGGTCAAGGGTGCTGGACTCCCATATGGTCAACCGTGGTTTGAATTCTGGACCCAGCAGCTTGCTTTCTCCCTCTCTCTTGCTCTCGCCCTCTCTCTCTCTCTCTCTCTCTCTCTCACTCTGCCCCTCTCTGGTCAAATTAAAATAAAATAAATAAATAATAAAGTTGAATAAAATTACTCCTTTAAAAAAAGAAAAATAAATAAACGTAAAGGAGAGGGGGTAAGGGGTGCTTGGGAAGTAGGCACATTTTTGGAGACTACATACCTGAGACTAGATACCAAAGGAAGGGAACTATGCCAAGCAGAGACCATGTAGAGAAGTTTGTACTTGATCTCATATATCTACCCATCAGAAACTAGTTATGAACTGGGTATAGCTAACAGCTTTTTCACTGTGTCAGGATCTGGAATGCACCTATACCCCAAAATGTTCATGGAAAATAAAATTAAAATCTGACTTTATCTTGTTGAAAAAATTTGTGAATTCCATGCATAGTGTTTTGGTTTTTATTGTTCAGTTTTTGCTATATGGTGTGTGTGTGTGTGTGTGTGTTCACCAAAGAGACAGAGAGGGAAAGTGAGAAATCACTCCAGGGTGGATGGACATGCTGTAGCCCCTTTTTCTCCATTCTCCTCTTGGTATTTTGGGCACACACACACCCGGTGTGGCTTTCATGCTGCTGGGTTCAGGACTCAGTCATGCAGTTTGCCATGTGGGATCCAGCTGCTTTAAACTCTGTGCCACCTGCTGACCCTGCATAGTATTTTCCATCAACTATTTGGAGACTCCCTCAGATAAATTTAAATAAAGTACATAAAAGCACAAGCCTCCTTTAGTCCTATAATTGAGTGCTTTTTTTTTTTTTTTTTTGACAGGTTTTTGCTATGGGGCGCGTGCACACAGACAAAGAGAGTCAGAGAGACAGAAAGCGAGAAATCACCACCCAGGTGGGATGGCCACACCACAATCCCTTCTCCTCCATTCTCCTCTCAGGATCTTGGGCACGCACTCACACGTGCCTGGCGTGAGTTTAAGCCACTGGGTCTGGGACTTGAACCACAGTCGACTACGTGGGATTCCAGTGATATAGCCATTACGCTAACTGCTGGTCCCAATGAAGTGCTTTTTAAGTTCTGGTTCATAATCCTTGCACTCAATCCTCTCTTCAGTTTGGGTGAGGAAGTGGAACAATTGAGTGAAAACTGTGTGGAAGGTCAGAGACTTCCAAGAAATGACAAGGATTGGGAATGTTATCCCTGTTAACAGCAGCTGCCAATAGTAACAAGAGCACAATGAGTATTGTAAAATACTGCTATGGCATTGGCTCCCAAATTGAATGTGGGAAAACAGCAGCTAGGAGCTTGGTAAGAATGAAATTTCCCTGAGTTCCATTTCAGACCTTCTGAATCGAATATTGGAAAGCAGCGCTTAATGAATATAGTTATCAAGCTTGTCAATGACATTTTAACCGCATTAAATTAAAGATCCGATATCATAGTATTTCTTATATCTCCTCTGTACCTGCTAATATGTGTAACTTCCTTGGTCTTCATTATCCTTCGGGATACCCACATGACATCCACTCAGCTAATGTCCCTGCTTCCTTTCCAGCAGGAAACGGATCCTTGAATTCCTGTTCTCAGTAGTACCTGTCTCACACCCACTAAATGTTTCTGTTAGATGCCATTGTGTAGGATGAAAACTGTGCTGGTCTCCTGAGGAACGACTATTGCATGAATATCAATCTACATACTTAGACTGACAGAAGAACATTCATTAACTCATGTCAGGATAATAAAACACAGTGACACTATAGTTCTGAGTGGGGGGGGAGATGACTATATTAACAGAATTACTTAGCTGTAAGAGAATACTGAGACTGCTCAAATCCAAAGGGGTCAAGGCATAAAAAGTGAAACAGGAGCTGACAACAAAAGGAGAGCATGGATTATCAATCATTATTTCTGTTTTCTTCATGGAGAGCATTGCATGTAACTCTCCACCTTGATTCAAGAACAATCTCCAATTAACTTCTGATCAACAACATGACTTTTGGTAAGTGTTTTCTCATAACTGCACAAGGTGCTCCTCCCGGCCCCACACCCAATGAAAAGCCAGAACCCATGCTCATCTGAGGTGGGCTTTTCCTGCCCCTTTAACCAGAGAAAGCCTCTGCCCCAAACTCTCTTTCCGGTCCAATACCCAGTGAAAAGCCAAGTACGAAGTAATGTATAACTCATTAGATGACCAGAAATCGCCACCACAGAGGCAGAAGAAATATCGGAAGTCAAAAAAAAATCTCTTCCCCAAGGTGAGAATAGCCCATCATCATCCACAGACAGTACAATGGAACTTCTGGAAATGTCAGATAAAGATCTTAGGATGTTCATAGTGGCAAAGCTGACAGAGATGCAAGAGAAGAGAGACAACAAACTCCAGAAGATGCAGTAAAAAAGAGACAATGAGTTCAAGGAAGTGACAAAGTTCTTCCATGATCTGAAAGAGGAAATACACACCATAAAAAAAAATCAAATGGAATGTTAGAGATGAAGGCTATAATACAGGAAATCAAAGCCTCTCTTGAAAGTACTAAAAGCAGATTAGATCATGCAGAAGATTAAATTGCAGATGTAGAAGATAGAACTTCTGACCTAGAAAAATTCACCAAAAAGACTAAGAAAATAACCAAAAAAATGAGAATAATATATGAGTAATACCAGATAATATTAAATGCCCAAACATCTGGATAATCGGTATGCCAGAAGGTAAAGAAACTAATCAGGGCATTGATATTCTATTCCATGAAATCCTGGAAGAAAACTTTCTAAACCTAGAGAGGCATTCAAATATCCAGACCCAAGATATACAAGGAACCTCACATAGAATCAACTCAAGAAGATCTTCTCCAAGGCACGTCATAGTCAGATTGAACAAAATCATAGAAAGAGATAGATACTAAAATTGGCAAGATAAAAAAGTCAAGTTACTTTCAAAGGATATCTCATCAGGCTAATAGCAGACCTCTCATCAGAAAAAATGCAAGCAAGGAAAGAATGGGAAAATATATTCAAAGTGTTAAGTGAAAAACAATTTCAACTCAAAATACTGTATCTGGCAAGATTCTTCTTCATGTGGGAAGTAAAGATAAAAACATGCTTAGATAAACAAAGCCTGAAAGAATTTACCGTAACCAGACCAGCTCTATGAAAAGTTCTGAAGGGAGTACTAAATCAGGAAAACTAAAGACAGACAAATAAAAGAACAAAAGATGACCAAGAAAAAAGGCCAACTTAATGGTAGAGACAAGTTGTGAAGTATCAGTAATAATGTTGAATGTTAACAGAAAGGTCAGACCACAGTAACACTGCAAATTCAACAAAAGAGATGACATGAGACTGAACTGGTGAAATAGAATTCTATGACTTTTTTTCTAAAAATTACTGATTTTCTTCTTGCTTTGTTTTCCAGATTTAAGGTTTTGTTTTCTTTTGAGCTGTTGGGTTCAACAATTTGTTAAAGAATTTTGTTAATTGAAATATAAACTTTTCTCCCTTCCTGACCACTTTGCAATTGGAAAATATTTGTGAGCATTTTTATTTTGTGGCAGAATGATTATTTGCATAAGTTCAATAATACAATAGTATCTGTTGCCTTGCATCAGAAATTGAATTTTTATGGGGCTTTATGCAAATAATAGACAAAATTGAGATTAACCTATTTTTTTTTCCAGATAAGCTAGTTTATACCTCTCTTTTTGTTTTAATTTTTAAGTCAGTTTTGTGTCCTTCTGCAATCCTTCTGCCACAATCTGCAGCATGTGCCACCATGCCCAGCTTTTCAGTTGGACCAGGAATTAAACAGGACCCTCTTATGTGGTCCCAGCCTGAGAAGAGTGTCTTAGCAGTACACACCACCATGGCTGTGCCAGTGACAGATATTCAATAAAGAGATTCCTGTTCTTCATCCTACTTCCCTTTGGTAGTTTTTTCTTGCCTACACTATGATGGTTGACAAATTGTGATGATTTGATTCAACCAGTTTTTCATTTGCCATTGGCATTTTACTGTCAGAAAGAACATTACCACATTCTCTCCTCTGCCTGTTATTTATTTACTTACTTACTCATTTATGAATTCCTAACTTATTTAATACAGTAAGTTATTATCCATTTTGGTCATTACATCTTTTCTGCTCAATGGCTTCACGTTGTAGAGTTTCTTTAATCTAACGCCTGTGTCTTTCTGTCATGTCATCATCTTTTGGAGTGTTTTATATCTTTAGCATAATGAGATGTTTTTGGTTGAACTTGTCCTTTCCTTAACCTTGGCTTGAGTTAGTCATTTTTACAGAAACTCCAGATTCTCCTAGTTGACAATATAGTTAGCGACAGAGATCTGTATTCTAAGTGCACTCATTGCTATGAGTATAATTGTTCTTCCGAGGTCTTCATAAGATATAGAACTGTTGTGTATTGTAAAATGCGCCATTCTTAGCTCATATCCTAACTTTCAGGAAAAAGGAGCAATGTTGTTACTCGTACTACCATGGCTCTTCTGAATCTGCTTGTATTGAAACAATGTAGATGATCTTGCTTCTGCAGTTCCTTAATAAGACTTATTTATGCTGATTACATTATTTCTCATGACACTGCATCATCTATCCTGCAGTTCACAAATACTGGCTTTGATAGAGTTAATCAAAGTTTGTTACTACATTTCATTGATGTAACCATAAATGTCTCACCAGAGTGTGCAAGAAAAACATGAATAATATTGGGTTGTCAGAAAAGTATTTTTTTCTGTTTCTCTATGCAAAAATGTGTCATAACTTTTCCAACAACCCAATAGTTTGCTTTATGGTCATGTTAAATTTACCATCGAGAATTTGACAGTAAAGATATAAACCAGCATATTCTCCACACTTGTCTTCCCTTGAATTTTGTAGAATGTAGTCATAATAATCAGACTATAATGTTATTCAGTGTTGGCCACGTTCCCATGCTTTCCTATCCTCCACCGAATGCCTCTAGCAAGGAGAGTATGAGGGAAGGGGGCTGGACAGAGTAATAGGTATGATTCCATTTGGACAAGGAATGTCTATCTCTTACCTGGTATGTCTTAAGGTCAAGAGAAACAAAAGAGTAGAAACATGACATCGTGCAATCAGCAGTAAGAGCACATCAATTGAAAAGAGTCATTGATGTTGAAAATCATTGAGGGGTAAGCTGAGATACTCTAGTGGCTTGCCTGACACATGATGGGAAACTTGTGAAGGGTATTAGCGGCAGGGGACATACCAGATACAGGATAACTATTGTCACCTCAGTAGCCCTCAAGTAAGGTAGAACAGAACCATCAAAAGGCAGAAAGGAAAGAGCCAACAAACTGGCTAAAGCCAGTGAACTGTAAGTCATCCACAGTCCTGCACTCTCCCCTGTTAGACTGTAGAGTTTGACTTGTCATTATCTTTCCTGCATACCAGTCTTCCACTCTGCAGTGAAAGGAACACTGCCCTGCCCAGTGAGAGCAATCCACTTGACAGCTACCCTCCTGACACCATGGAGAAGCTATGGGGCTTTGAGACCACTCTATAGGCATGAGGTATCCCACGTGGACTAGGAAAGAAAAAGAAAGTTAGAGAAAGGGAGGAACAGGACAGGCTTATACAATTCCTGGTCTTAGCTTGGCACACCCTATCTTTAAATGTAAATGAAAACATTCTAAAGCTCAGAACCTTTGAAATGAGTGCACTAGGCAGGGACACTGCATATACCCACATCTAGGGTGTTTAGTGCAGCTTGACCCCTGATTGCTCCAGGTCACTGACTGAAGGGTTCTGTCCTAGTCCAGGCTTGGACTACATGGGGAGCTCCTTCCCTGCCATGACAGATCACAGGTACGCCTGCACTATAGATGCCTTCCTGTGTATATATCAACATTTAATCATTCCAAATGTCTAATATCTAGGTTATTTTCTAAATATGAAATATTAGTAATGTGTATTAAACTGACTATCCTCTTTCATAGAGCTATCATCCCCTATGTAACAATGCCTTCTTCTGAAATACTTCCCAAAGAACCTGACCAAGATTCTTCTTGAGGTGTTAATATTTTCAGAAATATGTCCATGGTGAGTCCTTTGTTTTTTTTTTCACCATAGATTTGCTCGTAAGCTTATAATGCACTGCAAATATTCCTCTGTATTTGTGAAAGCTGTCCATAGTTAGGGGTCAATATTTCAAGCTTTTAAAAAGCTTATTGAAATCTGTAAAAGCTTCTGCTTAACACTTCACTGTGAGTTTTCTTGGGGCTTCTTCAGTTTCTTCTGTAGTCCCTTTTTCTCTTGCCTTCTCTTACAGATAGGTAAAATTATTAACAACCGCAACCACAGACTTATTGGTTTTTGCAAACTTCTTTCTTGGAAAATCATTTGAAGTCACAGATGAACTTCCTTAGTGTCTCTTCCAGATTCCATGCAACTATTCTTTGGTGCCATCATTCCAAGCCTAAGAAGCAATCTTGATGATGTCATATATGTTGTGATTCTTCCAGAATTGCATTAGTATTTCCCCAGTATTTTTCTCAGTTGCAGCAATAACCTGATCAAAGGTCTTCCTCAGGTATTGGACCTTAAAAGTTGCTGTAATTCCTCAATTCATTGGTTGGATCAAAGAGGTAGTGTTTGGAGGAAAATACTACATTGTGATACTGGAATGAAAATTGCCAATCAAAGAAGACTACGCAGGAGCATAATTATCAAGAAGCAAAAGTTAGAAAGGGATGTTAGTCTCCAAACAATATTTCTCCATTTTGCTGGCATAGCAGCAATTCAGGATGTCATCTTGGAAGAGAAGCTGGGTCATCCGTGACTTCTTCATGCTCCTGTAGTGCACTGATGGGATGTCATTACTGATATACTTGAGGACCCTGGGTTCTCATGGTGCCAGATCACAAAATTTTCAATGTGTTTCCTGCACCACTGCCCAAAGCAAGGCTGTTATCCTATCTTAAAAGCCATGAAACCTGACATTGACTTTGTCTTCTCATGAATAAAAGTCCTTTTGGGTATCCAATTCGGGTATCCATTTTAGCTGATATTGAGTGTTTGCTCTGGTAAGTAATTCCCTCTAAAATCAATTCATCAACAGTTTGCAACCCTTCTTCAGTTGCCTTCAGCAACTTGTGGCAGTTATAGGCTTACCACTCACTTTCGCATTATATAATGAGTAACAACTCATGAATCATTTAAACTACCTAGAGCTAGCAAGATATTCAATATTTTAGTTGGTTCTAGTTTTTCTTTCAATATTGAAAATGAACTTTTGCTTTGGCTGTGATTGTCTTGGTGCTGAGAAGGTTACTGGTCTTCAATTTAAGTATTAGAATTTCTTTCTCTTTGATAATGCTCCTAAAATTCATGTTGGTCTTATTGCCTTCAATGAAATCAATCCTTTAATCATTTACATTACTTTGATCTTGTTCTTCAAGAACATAGCTTTGGTGGAATAGGACAAGCCTGACTGGCAAACGATAGTCATCACTGACTTTTCCACCTTCATAGTCTTTACTCATGTTCAATTTGGTTTCCAGGTCAATCACTCAATATGGCCTCTCACTGGCAACATTAGCAATCGATTTTGTACGCTTAGGGACCAGGCTGAACAAAACAGTGGCAAGTTAAACCAAACACGAGGAAAACTGATGCAATCCAGGTACTAGATAAGCTAGAGATGTATGAGACTATACCTTGTGTAACATGGCATAGTGCTTTGAAGTAGACTTATTTTACTTATAAGTAGAAGTAGTGTACTCTAAAAAAGGATAAAAATATAGTTTAGTGAATACATAAACCAGCAGCAGCCATTTATTATCATTATAAGGATTATATTCTGTATGAAATTGTGTATGCTATACTTTTATATGGTTAACGTGTAGGAGGTTGGTTTGTAACAGTCTCACCATAAACATGTGAGGAATTTATTGGGCTATGATTTCAGGACATCTATGAAGTCAGGTAATAGGAATTTCTCAACTTCATTATAATCTTCTAGGATCACTATCATATATGCGGGTTGTCATTGACTTAAAATAGTTATGTAAGACATAACTCTCTCTATACACACACACACACACACACACACACACACATACATATTTAGATGTATATATACATTGCATGAGGAATGTCTCTTATCTGGTGTGTCTAAAGATCAAGATAAACAAAAGAGTAAAAACATGACATCGTGCAATCAGCCGTAAGAGTCATTGATGATGAAAACCATTGAGGGGTAAGCTGAGACACTCTGATGGCTTCCTGACATATGATGGGAAACTTGTGAAGGGTACCAGTGGCAGGGGACATCCCAGATACAGGATAACTAACTGTCACCTCAGTAGCCCTCAGGTGAGGTAGAACAGAAACACACAACTATGAGAAGGAAGAAAGGAAAAAGCCAGAAAACTGGCTAAAACCTGAGACCCACAGTCCTGAACTCTCCCCTATTAGACTGTAGAGCTTGACTTGTCAGCCTCTTTCTTGCATACCAGTCTTCCACTCTGCAGTGAAAGGAACACTGCCCTGCCCAGTGAGAGCAATCCACTTGACAGCTACCCTCCTGGCGCCATGGAGAAGCTATGGGGCTTCCACACGCACATACACATACACACATACAATGTGTGTATATATTAACTATTTTAAAATAGAATGAACCTGGGGCCAATAGGTGGCATGGTTGTTAAAGCACTGGACTCCTACATGACTGACAACAGTTCTAGACCAGGTGGCTTGAAAATCATTTTGGGTGCATGTGTGTATGTGCACCAAATCCCAGGAGGAGAGTAAGGGACAGGAAATTGCAGCATGGCCATAACCTCCACTGGGAGTGATTTCTCATTTTTTCTCTCTATCTATTTCTGGTGAGAATATGCACCCTATGGCAAAAACCTCTTAAAAAAGAAAAAATTAAAAAAAAAGAATAAACCTGAAGGATGCACACACACACACACACACACACACACACACACACACTTGAGCTCTATTCTATGAAATATAAAAATACTTAAATGCTAAATATTTAACACAAAACTATCAAGCACCAAACAAGGTAAAATCCACGATATCTGGCATGACAAAATTATTTGGCATAGAACCGGGACATGACCCACAATGAGGAGAAAAATCAGTCCATTAAAGTCAAACCTGAACTTCCACAGATGTTAGATTAAAGACATTATTTCAGTTCTGATGACTATATTCCATATGTTCAAAGTTTAAATAGGAATATAGAAGACATAAAATGACCCAAAGTGGACTTCTCTGAAAACTATAACGTATGAGCTGAAAAATTCAAGGATAAGATTAATGACAAATAATACATTGCAGAAGAAAAAAAAATAGTTCCTTTAAGGCTTTGCAGTGGAATCAATCCAAAATGAAATACAAGAGGATTGGCACATAAGATAATAAATGAAGTGTTGCAGGACTAGCTGTAGGACAACTTTAGAAAACCGTAAATATGTGCAATTGTAATCTCTGAAAGAGAGAGGACAGAAGAAATACTTGAGCAAATTATAGCCAATATTTGTTTAGGAAAAAAAAAAAAAGAAACTATAGCTCCACAGATTCAGAAAGTTCAAAGAAATCCGTAAGGGACATAAAGAAACATAAATAAAATAGTATTAATATACATTATAATAAAACTTTTTCAAAGCCAGTGATAAAGATAAAATCATAAAATAATCCAGAGGAAAAAAGGACAGTTACATATGGGGGAGAGGGGGAAGATGATAACTGCAGGCTTCCTAAAGGAAATGATGCCAGAGAAAAGATACTGAAATAACATTAAAAAAATTTTTTAAGAGTAATATATTGCACTATAATGCTGGAAAAATATTTTTCAAACACATAGGTGCAATCAAAATGCTTTCAGACATAAAAATTGAAATAATTCATCTCCAGCAGAGCTACCCTACAAGAAGTGTTTTCAAAAGTGTATCAGATCAGGGGACCAACAGTTGGCGTAATGGCTATGTTGCTGGACTCACATGTAGCTGACTGGGGTTCGAGTCCCAGATCCAGCGGCTTAAATTCATGCTGGGTGCACGTGCATGCATGCCGAGGATCCCAAGAGGAGACTGAAAGAGAAGGGATTGCAGTGTGGCCATCCCCTGGGGGGTGATTTCTTGCTTTCTGTCTTTCTGTCTCTCTCTGTCTTTCCGGTGAGCGCATGTACCCTATAGCAAAAACCTAGCAAGTTACCTATAGAAAAAACCTTTCCAAAAAAAAAAAAAAAAAAAGTGTATGGGATCATGATGGAAATGATACCAGATAGAAGTAGAGCTTTACACAAAGGAGGAAGAGGCACCGAAACGCTCCCACATTTCATTTTTCCTTCCTGAACACCTTGAAATAGTCATATTTTGAAATGGCCATATTTCTGCATTACCATCCAGTCTCTCAACCACATTGCTGGGAAACCCGCAGCGGAGTACTGGTCTCCTCTCCAAGCACTCTGTCTCCTCCACGCTTTTTACCTAAGTCCTTGCCACCTTTTCGCCTAAATGCTTTCACGGAGTTATCCCCTGCCCAGTATTATTGAGGTATAATGGGTGAATACAAAGTGTATATTTTTAAGTTATACTGCTGCAAGAATGCGGCAGTTTAGGGGGGATCCGGCCCATACCTGTAATGAGACTAGGGCTCTTATCTCACATTCAGGAAGAATTAGAGCCGTGGATACAGAGTAAAGCACAAAATTTATTCAAAGAGAGGGGAGGATAAAGAGAGCTCCCAAGAAAGGAGGGGTCCCAGAAACTAGGTTGCTGAGGAAGAACTGTGGCAAGGGGTTTTTATTGGGGTCAGGAAGGGATTTGTCTGACTGTTCTAGGTGGGACTTGTGCATGCATTCCCCTCTAGGTGGGGAGGAGCTCATGCCGGATAGGTCTAATTATTTTCCTAATTTGAGTGGGTACCAAATTAAGGAGATTCTTTGTCTAAAAGCCTGGGCCATGGAAACCATTATCTTATCTTCTTAGAATGCACTGGGGCCTGGAAAAAGCCTCTGTTTTAGATCTAGGTCATACTGCCTCCATTTCAAAACTTTGCCATTTTGTGATTCCATTTTGGGCCCATACCATGACTATATTTTTAGGGTCCCTGTCTCCTACCTCAATATGATGAGATGTTTTCATGTCTATATAAATTATAAAGGGATTGCCATACTCTTTCTAATCAATACTTCCACCGCATCACATAGTTATTTAATTTGTATGTGTGATGAGAACACTTAAGATCTACTCTTTTATCAAATTTCAAGCATACAGTATGTTATTATTAACTATAGTAACCATAAATCCGCTCTCTAAAACTTATTTATCTTATAGCTAAAGTTTTGTAATCATTGACCAACATCTACCCATTTTTTTCACTATTTATTTAATTTTTTCTTTTGGAGAGATTTTTGCTATAGGGCACGTGCACTCGCCAGAAAGCCAGAGAGAGACAGAGAGACAGAAAGCGAGAAACCACCCCCCAGGGGGGATGGCCATGCCACAATACCTTCTCTTCCATTCTCCTCTCGGGATCTTGGGCATGCACACTCACGCACCAGCATGAGTTTAAGCCACTGGGTCCGGGCACTCAACCCGCCATCGGCTACATGGGAGTTCAGCGACATAGCCATTATGCTAACTGCTGGTCCCCATCTACCCATTTTTTTTTAAAGAGAGGTTTTTGCTATAGGGCATGTGTGCTCACTGAAGAGAGAGAGAGACAGAAAGCAAAAAAATCACCCCTCGGGGGTGAATAACAACACCACAATCCCTTTTCCTTCATTGTCCTCTTGGGATTTGGGGCATGCGCACATGCACATGTGCCTGAGTTTTAAGCCACCTGGTCTGAGACTTGAACTGTGGTTAAATATTTGGGAGTGCAGCGATATAACCATTATGCCTCTGCTGGTCCTTTTTCTTTCTTTCTTTCTTTTTTCTTAGAGAAACCAAATCTACCCTTTACCTCTACCTCTACCTCTCACTCCCTAGTAACCACTTTAATGCTTGAGTTGACTATTTTGAAATCACATAAATTAGATCATGTAGCGTTTGTCTTTCTATGTCTCACATAGGGAAAAGACCTTTTTTTTTTTCCTTTTTGGAGAGGGTGTGTGTGCTCACCAGAAAGAGAGACAAAGAGACAGAAAGTGAGAAATCACCCCCCCAGAGGGGGATGACTATGTCACAATTCCTTCTCCTTCATTCTCCTCTCGGGATCTTGGGCATGCACGTACACACACGTAGAGTGAACTTTGGCCACTGGGTCCAGACTTGAACCTCAGTCAACTACCTGGGAGTCCAGTGACATAGCCATTACACCAACTGCTGGTCCCTGTCTAGCTTATTTCAGTAAGCATAATGTCCTTTTGGTTCATCCATGTCCTCACAAATGAGAGTGTTGTTTCTCTTCCTTTTTAAGGCCAAATAACATTCCATTTGTATGTGTGTGTGTGTGTGTGTGTGTGTGTGTGTGTGTGTGTATTTCCAGATATTCTTCTTTTTAAAATTATTAATTTAATCATGTTACTTATTAATTTAATTTTACTAATTAACATTATTATTTTTAAAATTTGCTATAGGGCATGCATGCTCATCAGACACACACATACACACACACACACACACAAAGAGAAAGAGAGAGAGAGAGTGAGAAAGCAAGCCGCCAGGTCTGGGACTTGAACCACTGTTGGTAATGTGGGAGTCCAGTGCCTTAACCATCACACCACCTGCTGGCCCCTTTCTACCTTGTTTTTAACAAGATATTGTTATGATATAAAATCTGACATTCTGAAAATATAAGTCCCAATACTTTTTTCTTTTGAATTAAAATAAGAATGTATTGGGCCAGCAGATGGCACGGAGATCAAGGCGCTAGATCCCACACGCCAAATGCAATGTTTGAGTCCTGGACCGAGCAGCTTCAAAATCACACCAGGCATTTGCATTCGTGCCCAAAGTTCCAAAGGAGTAGAAGAGAGGGGATTGTAGCACCACCATGCCACCCAGGAGATGCTTTTTCACTCTCTCCAAGTCCCTGTCTTTCTCTGTCCTTTAGCAATAATTAAAATAATAATAATGATAGGAATTTGCTGTGGTACAAAAGAATTTTGAAATCTACACAGACTTTCTATGATGCACATCGCGTTCGTGCCCAAAGTTCCAAAGGAGTAGAAGAGAGGGGATTGTAGCACCACCATGCCACCCAGGAGATGCTTTTTCACTCTCTCCAAGTCCCTGTCTTTCTCTGTCCTTTAGCAATAATTAAAATAATAATAATGATAGGAATTTGCTGTGGTACAAAAGAATTTTGAAATCTACACAGACTTTCTATGATGCACATCTTCATAAAGACCCTGGTCTCATCATGTTTGGTGTTGACTTGAAGACATGGGTGATAGGGCGAGCACAGGCAGAGGCTGTGAGACCCCTGGAAGCACCGACCCTCATCACTTGCAGCCTGCCTGCCTGGAACTGTCAGGTGTTCTCCCTCTCATGTCCTGTCTGTGGGGTGCCAGGTGAAGCTGAGGGATAGCCAGTGACCTATGGTGGTCAAGATGACTTTCCCCCTCCCCAGCCTTGGCACAGCTCAGAGAAGGATGTGAGACCCAAAGAACCTAAAGAAGTCAGACCCAGACTACGAGGTGCAGCTGCAGGGAGGGGCAGGTGGAGGGGGCAATGGAGAGCAGGTCCTAGGAGGGGAACTGAGAGGGAAATGGCCTGGACTCAACAGCATTGCGGCCCTCTGAACCCCTCTGTGCCCGAGCCTGGGGCATCTGAGTCTCTCAGTCAGAACTTTTTCTCTGCTTCTGTGAGTTTAGGTGGGGTCTCCTGACACACACAAAGAGAAGAGCCCCAATTCATACAAGTTCCACCCCTGGTGCCTTGAGAACCGAACCTGATTTGTGAGGGGATGAGGTGGGGGGCTGGCCCAGTGGCTGATTGGAGCATGAGCTCTGGACCTCCTTTCTGCCCCTTTACCCTGGAAAGGACACTGGTGAGGACAGAAATTCTACTGCTCATTCCTATTTCCAAAATCCTTTCCAGAGGGCCTTGGGGAGTCATGCCCCAAAACATTAACAGACCATTTTGGCCCACTGATAGCAGGATTCCTACATCCTGTCCCTGGCATAGTATCTTTGTGATGTATATTAAGCCTCCTTATCTTTGTTAAAGGACATTCTTTCCCTGATCTCTTCCTGAAACACAGATCTTCCTTTCCAATTAGCAACCTACAAATTGTAAAGTCCACTTATAACCTAAAAGCTCCCCACCCCTCTGCTTTCGGATGTCCTACTTTTTTGGGACAGACTAAGGGAAAAACTCGTTTTTAAAATCCAAACTTTGTCTCTCATTCTCAAAGTCAAGTAAAAGGAACTCCCATATCTGAGCACCCTGAGACAGACTCAGCTGTTTTTCTCTGGGTCGGTCACTCACATTTGTGTTTAGAAATAAGCAGCATTAATTATTATTTTTAGAGAGTTGATTATTTCTGTTCACACCAGCCTGGAATACTGTGGCTGAATAATATCCACTGAGCGGATACACAGAGAATAAATGATCAGAGAGGCAAGGAAAGAAATGCCCCCTACCCACTCACAGGGAGCAGTGATGTAAGTCTCCTAGCACCATGGGATCTCCGCCCTTGGTCCCAGGTTTCCTAGGTCCTCCCAGGCTTTCGACATGGGTTCCAAACCAGCACAAAAGAGGGGACTCAGCTCTTAGGTAGGAATATCTGAGAGTTATGGGGCTCCGGGGTGGGGGGGCTGTAAGCAGGGAAAAAACCCTTGAAGAAAGGGAGCAGAATAGTCCATGCCTGGAGCCTATACTCAGGGAGTCTGGACTTGGGAAGTCTACACCTGGAGTACTCAGACATGGGGAAACCATACCTGGGACCCTGCCCCCAGGAAGTCTGCAACTGGGGAGCCTGCACCTTAGGAGCTCACCCTGGAGAGCCTGCTCCTGGGGAGCACAAGCTGGGGCCCTGCATCTGGGGAGTCTGTACCCAGAGAGCCCACTCCTGGGGAGCCCACTCCTGGGGACCTCATACCTGGGGACTCTGCCCCTGAAACTGACTATTTTTCATAGTTTTTTACACATAAAGGTAGTGTATACACACACAGATATTAATCATATTAATCTATTTAATATATAATACATGGTTATATGTGGACTTCATTTCTCAAAAAGCTGTTTCACATTTTTAAAGTCTCAAATTAAGAAATTTCTTTAAGCTGTTTTATAAAGTGTTTTCAATTAATTCATTCACTTTGCACGTGAACTATACTCAATGTCAAATCTACTCCAGTCCTTGGACTATATATAATATTGCTTATGTCTGAAATGTTCTTCCCCTGATGTTCACATCTGGCTGCATTATCCTTGACCATTCGTAAATAGCATTCCCATTATCCTCTGTCCCTTTGTCCTATGTCAATATCTGATACTCTGTTTATGCTATTTGCTTATTTCTGTTGTGTTTTGTAAGCTTTACAAGAGCTGTTTATTATGTTTATGGTTGTGTGATGAGTATTTTGAATTCTGTCAGGTACATTACATGTGTCCATAAATATTTTTGAATTGGTGAATTATTAAATTATGGCCCTGTTGGAAAATATCATTTTACAATATTCTTTAAGAGTGGAATGCTGCTTCATGTCTATAGATGTAGCTTATTTACCTTATTTTTGTTTATTTTACCATATCAAATAATGTTCAGATGAAAGTTCTTGTAAATAAACATTATTGTTTAAATTCTGCTTATACCTTTTTTTATAGAACTATATACTTAATTTTATTTATTATCATTATTATTATTATTATTTTAATTTGACCAAAGAGAGACAGAGGGAGAGAGAAAGAGCAAGAAAGCAAGCTGCCAGGTCTCGGACTCAAGCTGCACTCAGCCATGTGGGAGTCCAGCCCTTTAACTACTATGCCACCTGTCCATCCCCAGATTTATACTTCTAATTGCCTATTAAACATGTCTACTTGGTTAATCTACATTCATCTCCAATTCAACAGTTCTAAAAGTCAGCTTAGGTTATTTCAATGATTAAATGTTACTTTACTTGTTTAATTTTAATTTTATTGTATAGTTTTTGAGAGGTTTTTGCTACAGGAAGCGTGCACTCGCTGGAGAGACAGAAAAAGAGAAATCACTCCCCTGGAAGGGGATGGCCATGCCACAATCTCTCCTCCTCAATTCTCTTCTCGGGATTTTTGGCATGCACACACATGTGCCTGGCATGAGTTTTAAGTCACTGGGTTCAAGACTCGAATTGCTGTCGACAATGTGTGAGTCCAGCAATGCAGTCATTATGCCATCTGCTGATCAAATTTTATACATAATGTGGTAAGTAAGCATAGTGCTTGATAATAACAAATCAATCAACAGTAGCTACAGTTATAATTAACAACTACTAATTCATTTAAAAATGTAACAAATCTCCAAAATTCTTCTTTCTTCATATTATAAGTACTGGGGATTAAAATCACAAAAAAACCCAGACATTATAAGTTTCTCAAGATGACTCATTAGACAAAAATATTGAAAATTTCCATAAGTATATGCAACCAGAAAATATAAAGCAATCATTTTGGGTGTCTATTTTACCTATATAATTAAAAATTACATGAGAGTTATATCTTTAAACTGCCTCACCAGGTTATTTAATTAATTAGATTACTCCATAAATACTTAATGAGGTTATTTCTCTAGAGAAATAACTACTAAGAACAATTATAATTGAAAACTTACACATGCTCCAAATGTATTGTAACTACCTCTAAGTAATTTCCCTAGTAACAATCTATCACTCTCTTATTCTTTAAAGTTAAAGATTGGGACCAGCAAATGGCATAATGGTTAGGTTGCTGGACTCCCACATGGCTGACCATGGTTTGAGTCCTGGGCCTGGCAGCTTGAAACTTGCACAGGGCTCATGTACATGTGCCCACAGGCTCAAATCCCAAGAATGGAGGAGAAGGGACTGTGATGTGGACATCCCCCATGGGATGATTTCTTGTTTTCTATCTGTCTTTCTCTGGGGAGTGCATACAACCTACAACAAAAATCTCTCTCTTTAAAACAAACAAACAAAAAAAGTAAAGATCAAGCCAAAAGGTGGGGCAATAGTAACAGAACTAGATCCATGTGGAAAGGTGTTGTGTTCATGTCTGTGGCATCCTTCTATGTACTGAATTTTTACATATGCTCGTGACCTGGGCTGGAAGAGACAGGGGTTAGATTGTGGCAGGAGGGCTCTGCTGGGGTGCCTGACTCTTTTTCTCTCTCTCTGCCTTATGGAAAAAATAGTAAACTTTAAAAAAGTTAAGTCTCAGGGTCAGAAGATGGCATACTGGTTATGTTCCTAGCTAGACTCCCACACAGCAGACTATGGTTCCAGTTTTGGACCTAGTGGCTTGAAACTCATTCCAGGAACACATGTATGTAAGCTTAAGATCCTGAGAGAAGAATAGAGGAGAAGGAATTGCAGTGTCAATGGAAAAATTGTCAACTGTAAAAATTAATAATTAATTAATGCGGTTTATTTCCAAGCCAAATATGAGTGACCTAGGCCTGGAGAAGAGACATACATGCCTTTCTTGGGATGATCACATTCAGGAGTTCCTTTTATTTGTTTTCAAGATTGACAGACAAAATTTAGTGAAGAGATTTTCCATTGGTCTAGCCCAAAAAGGCGGAACATGTGGAAGTGGAGACTTGTAGGTTATAGATGGGTTCCATAATTCCTAGGCTGGTGATTGGAAGGGAAGATCTGTGTCCTGGGAAGAGATTTACAAAGAAATGCTTAATCTACATCTCAAGGAAAGGGAAGTTCTGTGCCTTGGGAAGAGGTTAGCAAAATAATACACTGTAATCAGTTGAATATACATCTCAAAGATACTATGCCAGGGACAGGATTTAGGAAGAACCCTGTTAAATGGGAAAAAAAATGGTCTGTTAATGTTTGTGGGTGTGACTCTTCCTAGCTCTCTTGAAAGGACTTGGGAAAAATAGGAAAAAGCAGTCAAACTTCTGTGCACAACAGCAAGGTCATCACCCCTGGGGGATGATTGCTCACTTTCCCTCTCACTTTTTCTGTCTCTCTGCAGTGAGCACCCTAAGGCAAAAACCTCTTAAAAGAAAAAAAAAAAGTTAAGGCTCAAAATTTTTCACTGTACTTTACAGGTAAGCTCGTAACAGGCAAGACCAAGCAATATTGAGAATCATTTTTTAGTACAAATCTCATCATGTTCCTTTATCAGAGAAATCTCAATTAGAGTGAGAAAAAACATCAGTATGGATGCGTACTCGTTAGGACTCATGCTGTTAGGTTGCCAGTGAAAAGGCATGATGGGATTGGGAATTCCTTAACTGTAAAATAACAGGTTTGAAATACATGATGTATAAAGTTCATTTCAGCTTGTTTTTTTGTTTGTTTGTTTGTTTTGTTTTTTTAAGAGAGATTTTTGCTATAGGACACATGTGCTCACTGGAGAGACAGAGACAAAGACAGAGGTAGTAAGTGAGGAATCACTCCCTCAGAAAGATGGTCATGCTGAAACTGCGCAAGAACCCCCTAATGTATTTTCTAGGGTTCCTGAAATATAAAGTCCATTTACATTGTAATGGCCCAGAGTAAGGAGTAGGTCTTCACACTTTGGTTATGATAATGACCAACATGGACCATAAATGAGGACAATTTGACCTCTAAAACTCACTTACAGGACAAAGAAGGTTTTCATATCAATATGTAAGATGTTCTGTAGGCTGGAAACTGCTGGTTGAGCTCAAAGACTCCAGGCTGAAAGGTTGGTTCCAGACACCTGAAGAGAAATTTGATTATCTAAGGCCTCACCAATCAAAAATGTCCACGAGATGATCACGCCCTCTTGAACCAATCACTGAACTGATCATGCACCTAGGACCTCTGCTCCTAATTTTTGCCCTTAAAAATGCGTGTGGGGAACACCTTGAGGAGAAGGGTCTTTTAGGCACAAGCTGCCCACTCTCCTTGCTTTGCACTTTGCAATAAAGCTGTACTTTCCTTCACCACACCATGTGCCTATGGTTTGGTTTTATAGTGCTTGGGCAAGCGAACTTGATTTGAGTTTGGTAACAATGCCACAACCCCTTCTCCTCCATTCTCCTCTCTGGATTTTGGGCACACATGCACACATGCCCGGTGTGAGTTTTAAGCCATTGGATCTGAAACCAGAATCACAGTCAACTGCATGGGAGTCCAGTGATGCAACAATTGTGCCATCTGCTGGTCCCTCCTCAGCTGTTAACAAACTGAAAATATTTTGGTCAAATTATGGAGTTTATATTTTTTAATTTTTTAGATTCTAAAAGTATTAGTGATTAGAAATGCATACATATTTTAATTAGAAAATAATGGTCAAATCAAATCAATACATTTGTTAGTTAGCTGATAAATTGAATAGATGTCATGTTTGAGAATCTCAGGAGAGCTGGAGACCCTGGTGTAGCATCACTTCCTACAAGTCGTCTATTTTTCTCAGAGAGGATTAAAGGAAGAGCACCAGCAAATCCAGAATAAATCTGAGACCATGAACAGGTGTTTCTAGATTTACTTCATATTTGGTTTAATATTTTCTTTAAATGGCTGTGTTTTGTTTTATGAACTTGAAAATATGAGAATTAGGCCAGATTGTTCATTACTTGGTTCGTTGATTTGGGAAGGTTCTCGGGAGCTCTGGGAAAGGTCAGAGGAGAAATGGGGTTAATTGAGCAAAAGTGTTTGAAGGAGACAGTCCTTGAACTCTTGCTTAGCAAAACAGAAAGATGGAACACAGGTGAACCAGCCAACATGGGCAAATGCTGCTAGACAGCAGTTGGGATTTGTAAGAGAAGTGAGTGAGGAATGAGGTTAAGATGAGACAAGAAAAAGGAAGGAGAACAGGTCAAGCTTCAGCAATTTGAAGATAACATTCAGAGGTTGGTATTTGATCTGAGAGCAAAGGAAACTCACTGAAATAGAGAGACGACAGCTTCAAGACATTGGTATAGAAAATAATTTAGCAACAGTGTGTTACAGTCTTGGATAGAGAAGGGAACAGAGTCTAGAAAGCCAACAAACAGTAATGATATTTTCATCTTAGGTAACCAGGAACAAAATAATTTTGTAGACTGGAAAAAAATAATAGGAAATTAAAGAAATGTCATAAAAATAAGGTTATTAGAATTTACAATGTGAAAAGAAGGAATGACAACACTATGAAATTAGAATAAATACCAGAGATTATCCCTTAGTTTATGGGAACACTGAATCATAAAGAAGCTATCAGAAGTACTGTTAGTTAGCTAGTTGTTTGCAGAACTAGAAGTATTACTAATTCTCATAACATCAAAATTAGATTTGATTTTTACTATATCTTGACTCCTTTTCTTAGAAATTGAATAGTAAGGGAAGGAAAATATAATACTTCCTGTATCATTGCAAAAAATAGACAATGTGGAAACAATTGGGTATAGGAGCTTCATATTTTTGCCAAATTAACTTAGTGATGGAAGAAGGAATTTCATACATTATTAATTTATTCATTCGACATATGCTTTTTTCCCAAGTTGTGCCAGGGGCTGGGGTTACACACATCAGAAGGACTTTGTTTCTGGTGTCAAAATATTCATGGTGCAGATAAATGTGCAAACCATAAACTTCATGGAAAAATAGCAGTCGAAGAAGCTATATCATCCCAGAAAACAGGCAGATTAACACAGTTTTGTGTAGTCAGAGAAGCCTTTCCGAAGGACAAATATATTTTTGAATGAAGGGCCCAGGAGAGGGGAAAGAAAATATATTCTCTGTGTAAAGACAGCATTGGGGTGAACATATATCGCTGGTAAATACACATCACATTTTATAGACTGGATATTAAAGGAAGGGTAGGAAGTAAAAGTTGAAGAAAAGAGCAAGGATCAGATCATGAAGAACTTTCTGAGTGATGCTACAGAGTTTGCAATTCATATGACCAGTACTGACAAGCTAACAGAGTCCTAAATACAAGAGTGATAATCAGATCTGGTTTTGGATGTTCACTCTGGTAATACTGTAGAGAGCTGTTTGGAGTCTTGATGACTAGGTAGGAAGTAATTTCAGAACTCTAAAGAATAAAATAATAAAATAAAATAAAAAGACAGACTAACTGGTATAACTGGAGAAATGAGGGAACTCGATCTATTTAGGAAAAGTTCCAAGGCTTGCTGCTATCAAAGGCAAGCTAGAGGAGTGGGAAAGAGGGAGGTGATGAGTCTGTAAGATTTCCATTTGGATAACTTGGGAGGTGGTGGTGGTATTAAGAGACACAATATCTGTACAGCAATGATAATTTAGTGGCAAGGAATAGGGCAGGAATTAATAAGAAGAGAATACCTAATACATGCTAGGCATTGTGCTAGACACTTTGTAAAAGTTCTCTCTTTAATACTGATAATAACCTACAGGCAAGTAAGATTGGAAAGATTTTACACATGCATGTATTCTGCCTAATTTCCATATATTTCAGAACTAGTGATAGGATTTGAACTTACATACTTACTATTCAAAAATTCATGCCCCTTCTACTTTATCATTCTAAGTGAATCTCAGTAGGGCTGCATCTGAGCAGCCTGAGTTGTCCCACATAGCAATCGTTACGCTTTGGGAAAAAAAAATAACCTTAAAGTTTCAACATTTAATGTCTATATCTATAAAAATTATGGTAAGAATACCTCCACCCTCAGAGTAGGAAGTCCTCAGCAGGATGGTAATGTGACAGTGTACTTGTAAGTTTTAATACGATAAATGTTCATTATTACTGTATCAACATTATTATTAAGAATTACTATAAAAATCCAAGTTTATTTTTTATAAGTTAGTTAGTTGAGATTTAATATATAAAACAGTAAGGGGCCAGGAGGTGGCATGGCGGTTAAGGGTGTTGGACTTCCACACGGCCAACCGTAGTTCGTTGCTTTCTCACTTTCGCTCTCTCTTTCTCTCTCACTTTGTCTTTCTCTGGTCAAATTTAAATAAGTAAATAAGTAAATGAATAATTGAATAAAATAATTCTTTGAAAAAATACAATACAGTAAAAATGTGCCATTTTATTTGTAGATTTTGATGACATTGATAGCTATAGTCATTTCCTAATGGTGAGTTAGATACGGAATACTTTTATTACCCACAAAGTCTCTTCATGCCGCTTTGTAAATTCTCTGACCACACCTCTTCTTTCAGCAACTATGATCTGATTCCTGATTCTATAGTTAGTCTTTTTTTCTAGAATGCCACATAACAGAAAGCAAGAACTCACCCCCTGAAAGGATGGCCTTGTCATAACCTCTTCTCCTCCATTCTCCTCTCAGGATTTTGGGCACATATGCACAGGTGCCCAGCGTGAATTTTAAGCCACCAGGTCTAGGACACAAACCGTGGTCAACTATGTGAGAGTCCAGTGACTTAATCATTACGCCATCTGCTGGTCTCTGTTTTTGTTGTTATAAGTAAAGCTGCTATGATGATTTTAGTTATTGCATAGATATATACTTTCATTTTTAAAACCTAAGAGAGGGATTTCTAAGACATATACACTGTGTATGTTTAACTTTGAAAGATCAGAAAACTTGGGGCTAGTAGGTGGTGTGGTGGTTAAGGTGCTGGACTCCCACATAGCTGACATGGTTTGAGTCCTGAACCTGGCGGCTTGCTTTCTCACTTTCCTTCTCTGTCTCTCTGGTCAAATTTAAAATAATAATAGTAATGAAAAAATTAAATAAATAATTCTTTTACAAAATCTTACAAAAAAAGAAATTAGAAGTCTTTTCTAAGTGGTTTAAATAAGCAATATGAGAATTCCAGTTGCTCTGCATCTTCACTAGCATCTGATGTTGTCACTTTTCAATTTAGGCAATTCGGTTTAGGCAGTCCTGTAGGTAGAGGAAGGCCTTGTGCATTTTCCTAGTGATTTATGATGCTAAATATCTCTCATGTGCTGTTTTTCCTTATTTTTTGTGTATGTGAATGAAGTGTCTGTTCAAAAATTTTTTATCCATTTTTGGGGCTTGTCTCCTTATCTTGTTGTAAGATCTCTTTACACAAAACCCTTCTGGATATTCTACCTCGATGAGACTTGTGCTTTGCAAATAGTTTCATAAAATCTCTGGCTTGCTTTTTCATTTCCCTAGAGGTATAATTCTAATAGTACTTTTTAATTCATTGAAGTCTAATTTATACTTTAAAAATTTATATTGCTAGTATATTTTTGTTTAAAAAATATCTTCACTGGGTCCAGGAGGTGGCATGGTGGTTAAGGGTGCTGGACTACCACATGGCTAACCTTGGTTCGAGTCCTGGACCTAGTAGCTTGCTTTCACACTTTCTCTTTCTGTCTCTCTCTCTCTCTGTCTCTCTCTGGTCAAATTAAAATATATAAATAAAGTTAAATAAAATAATTCTTTAAAACAATTTTCAGTTAAATGTTCAAAAAGACTTTCTTCCATGTTTCCTTATAAAAATTAGTTTTATCTTACACTTAGAGATATGATCTATTTCAAATTCAAATTTACATTTGTTTTGAGGTATTATGGGTGATGTTATTATTTTAATTTACTATTTTATTAATAATGTTAATTTTTGGCATATGTATGTTGAATTGTTCTGGCATTAGTAATTGAAAATACAATCTAGGATCTAGCAGGTGGTGTGATGGTTAAGAGCACTGAACTCCCACATGGGTGAGTGGAGTTTAAGTCCTAGCAGCGTGTTTTCTCACTTTTCCTCTGTCACTTTGTCCATCTCTGATCAAACTAAAATAAGTAAATAAATAAATAAATAAATTCAGTTAAATGTTCAAAAAGACTTTCTTCCATGTTTCCTTATAAAAATTAGTTTTATCTTACACTTAGAGATATGATCTATTTCAAATTCAAATTTACATTTGTTTTGAGGTATTATGGGTGATGTTATTATTTTAATTTACTATTTTATTAATAATGTTAATTTTTGGCATATGTATGTTGAATTGTTCTGGCATTAGTAATTGAAAATACAATCTAGGATCTAGCAGGTGGTGTGATGGTTAAGAGCACTGAACTCCCACATGGGTGAGTGGAGTTTAAGTCCTAGCAGCGTGTTTTCTCACTTTTCCTCTGTCACTTTGTCCATCTCTGATCAAACTAAAATAAGTAAATAAATAAATAAATAAAGTTAAATAAAATAATTCTTCTTTAAGAAAAGAAAGAAAATATAATCCTTTCTCATTAAATTACCTTGAAATCACATGGACAATCAGTAAACTGTGTATATGTGTATTTATGAGTCATTTCTGGTTGCCATCTTCTTTTCTATTGCAATATATATGTGTCGGGACCAGCAGTTAACATAATGGCCGTGTCACTGAACTCCCATGTAGTTGACTATGGTTTGAGTCCAGGATCCGGTGGCTTAAATTCACACCAAGCGCATGTGCATGCGTGCCCAAGATTACAGGAAGAGAATGGAGGAGAAGGGATTGTGGTGTGGCCATCCCCCCTGGGGAGTGATTTCTCGTTTTCTGTCTCTCTATCTTTCTCTGTCTTTCTGGCAAGCATACATGCCCTATAGCGAAAATCTCTCAAAATTAAAAAAAGAAATATATGTGTACATCCTGATGTCAATATCACACAGATTCTTTTCTTTGTTTTTAATTTTTTGAGAGTTTTTTGCCGTAGGGTATGTGTACTCTCCAGAGAGAGAGAGCGAGAGAGCGGGAAATAGTGAGAAGGAAAGTGAGAAATCCCCCACATAGGAGATAGCCATGCTGCAATTCTCTCTCTTCTATTTTCCTTCTGGGATCTTGGGAATCATGGACACACGCCTGGCATGATTTTTAAAGCCACTGGGTCCAGGACTTGAACTGTTGTTGGCCACATGGGAATCCAGCAATGTTACCACTACACCATCTGCTGGCCTGTTTTTATGTCTTTAAACGTTTATTTACTGGGGCCAGTAGGTGGCATAGTAGTAAAAGCACTGGACTTTCACATGGTCATCTGGGGTTCGAGCTCTAAACCCAGCAACCTGAAACTCTCACTGGGCCCATGTTTGTGCATGCCCAAAATCTCAAGAAGAGAATGGAGGATAAGGGGCTGTAGCATGGCCAACTTCCTGGGGTGGTTTCTCACTTTCCCTCTCAATGTCTCTCTTTGTGTCTCTCCAGCAAGTGCACACACCCTATGGCAAATCCTTAAAAAAAAAAAAAAAGTTTACTTATTTCTTTTCTGAGCAAGAGAAAGAGATGAGAAGAGACAGAGACAGAACCCCCAAGAGGGTCTTGATATTGCCATCTACCTCTCAACTTCAGCCTGCCCAGATCACAGGCACATGTATGCCCAATGTATCTGATATAAACTCCAAACCCTGCCAGGTGGGTTAGCCTCGCAGAGCATCAGGTTTTACTGCTGCATTACTATCCAGCCCTGAGTACCATGATGTTTGATTACTATGCTTCTTGGTAAGCATTGAGATTAGGTAATGTGAGTTCTCCATCATTTTTTTTTTAAGAATTATTTTATTTAACTTTGTTTATTTTTTAAGTTAACCAGACAAGGGGGCAGAGAGAAAGAAAGAGAGAGCAACAGCGAGAGCGAGAGTGAGAAAGAGAGAGAGAGAGAGAAGTGAGGAAGCAAAGCGCCAGGTCTGGGACTCAAACTATGATTGGCCATGTGGGAGTCCAGTGCCCCTAACCACAACACCATCTGCCAGCTCCAAGTTCTCCAAATTTTATCCTTGAGTTTCTCATAGAGAAAACTCATCCAATGAGACAAAATCTCTACTTTATAATTGCAAATACATACATATAAGAAAGGAAAAATTACACATAAACTTCTTTATCATGACTATTATTTTAAAATGGGTTTAGTGGGACCAGAAATTGGCAGGATGGCTATATCGCTGGACTTCCATGTAGTCGACCGCAGTTCAAGTCCCAGACCTGGTGGCTTAAACTCATTATGGGCACATGTGTGAGCATGCCCAAGATCCCAGGAGGAGAATGGAAGAGAAGGGATTGCAGCGTGGCCATCCCCCCTGGGGGGGTGATTTCTCAATTTCTGTCTCTCTGTCTTTCTGGTGAGTGTACATACCCTATAGCAAAAACAAAAACAAAAACCTCTCCTAAAATAAGTTTAGTTTCTTGATATTTTATAATGTTCATAACATGTTTTTCTTAACATAGATAAAATATGTATTTTATGCTATAAATCTCATGGCATATCCAACTTATCATGTTTGGTATTCTTCATTTGAAATGATTATTTTAAAGGACATTCCATTACAGAGAAATATTATATCATGTTGTCAATATTGGACATTCATGTTGATTTCAATCTTTGTTAATTTAATAATATTGTGATGAAATATTTTTCTATAATTCTTATTCACACCCATGGTGATTTCCTACAGTTTAATTCCTATATGGAAAAATAGTGCATCAGAGACTATAAAGATTTTTAAGATTCTTAAAATATCCATCCATGGGGGTAAGTATTTTGTGTTGTCTGGAAAGTTATGATGCATTATTGCATAGAAAAATATAGAAAAATACACCATGACTTTCCTAACAACCTAATATAGATAGAAATAGAGGTACTATTTCACCCACCAAGTTGATATTATCTATTTATGAGTTTTCATTTCCTTAGTCTTACAAAAACTGAATACTAACTTCTAAACTTTGCCAGTTTGATGGACAAAGATGAAATCTTAGTATGATTATGATGAAACTTTCTTTGATTTTAGTGAGGTTACCTGTTTTACAACTTAAAAGGTATTTATTTGCATTTTTCCATAGATTACTGCTGTACATTGACAATTTTTCTTTCGCATATTCATAAATTCTTAATGATTTGAACGGAGTCTTTGGTGCTGTTTGAAATATAATTTGCACATTAGTACAGATAGTAATTTACACGTATTTTACTAAGTTTCATGGAAATTTTAGTTTTTGTTTATGGTTACTTTTTGAAGAAGTTTAAAAATATATATATATATTACCAAAATAATCAATATTTCACCGTTTTTAATCATCTCTTAACAACTTTTTTCTACCATTGTTGTATCCTTAAAATAGATCTCTACCCAAAGATCAAAAATTCAATCATATTTTTTTTTGGAGAGATTTTCACTGTAGGGCGTGTGCGCTCGCCAGACAGACAGAGAGAGACATAGAGACAGAAAGCGAGAAATCACCCCCCAGGGGGGATGGTCAGGCCGCAGTCCCTTCTCCTCCATTCTCCTCTCGGGATCCTGGGCACGCACGCACACGCGCCCGGCGTGAGTTTTAAGCCACCGGGTCTGGGACGCGAACCACGGTCGACTACGTGGGAGTCCAGCGACATAGCCATTACGCTAACTGCTGGTTCCAAAAATTCATTCATATTTTAAAAGTTTATTATTTTTAAAACTTTTATTGTTTGAAATGTATGTTTTTATTATTGCAAATTTACCATATGGTTGAGGGGCTAAAGAAATTTTTACTGATCATATTAGGAACAATAGTTGTGGCCAAAACCAAGCAGGGATAGTTTACAAAGCAGTATTTAAACTATGCATTAAATTACAAAGAAATATCATATTTAGGGGTCAGCAGGTGGTGTCGTGGTTAAGGCGGTGGACTCCACACTGACAACCATGCTTCCATTCCTCGACCTGGAGGCTTGAAGATCACGACAGGCGCATGTGCATGCACGCTGAAAATCCCAAGAGGAGAATGGAAGAGAAGGGAGTGCAGTTTGGCCATCTACCCTGGGGGTTGATTTCTCACTTTCCCTCTTCCTGTCTTTCTCTGTCTCTTTTTGGCAAGCACATGTATCCTATGGAAAAAAAAAATCATGTTTATAATACTTAGTCTTCCTACTCTGGACTTTTCTTAAGTCTTTTTATCTTTTCCTTAGTAATGCTATAAGGAAATCTAATTTTTCATAATGATTTTTAATTTTTTTAATAATATCTATATGTTTTAAAAAGAATTATTTTATTTAACTTTATTTATTTATTTATTTGACCAGAGAGGGACAAAGGGAGAGAGAGAGAGAAAAAGTGAGAAGCCAAGTTGATAGTTCCAGGACTTGAACTGTGGTCAGCCATGGCCATGTGGGAGTCCAGTGCTCTTAGCCAACACACCACCTGCTAGCCTCCATCTGCTGTATTTTTAATAGTTTCTTTTATTTTCTCCAAGAAAGAGAAAGAAATAGAAGGAAACAAACACACTTAAAAAGGACTCCACCCCATGATCCAGCTCCAGCTTTTCCCGCCCAGATCATGGGCACACAGGTACATGTCTGGCATGTATAAGGAGACCTTGGTACATGAACCATGAGGGTTTGGCAAGGTGGCGCATTGCATTAATGCTGCATCACTGTGGCTGGCCAGTAACTTCCTACTTAATCTACATTTTTAAGTAGAAAGTTAGCATTCTATATAGTAAAATATAGTTCCCCAAAACTGTGGCTTTTGCTTCTTTGCCACTTTGTCCTTTTCAAATCTTGGAAAATAACCTCTTTCTTCCATCATATCAGAAAAATAACCATTTTTAGGGCTGCACAATCAACTCAACAAATGGGACAAAAGAGAACAATCTTTTTACTTGACTCACAGGAGCACATCTGGATTGCCTCACATATTGGAGAATTTCCTTCTTACTTAGACATGAACAATGTACAGATATGGCAGGTCTTCAAAATAGAAATGGGCCTATAGTTCATAACTTTCCTAGATGGAAGGCTTACATACTAAGGAAAAACGATTTGTTCCTTCATTGGTCCTAGGAAGGAGACTGGCAATTAGTAGCTCACACAATTACAGTTAGGATTGAAGACCGTATCTTAGGAAACATTTCATAAACAAGTTCATATCATTGGATTCCTAATGAATTTTGTCATTCTCCTTTTTAATATTTAAAATTAATATACTTTTCCTTTTTCTTACTCTCTTCAACTTTCCTCAGTCTTACTTTAGCAAATATCGTCAAGGGGGAGTTTTATCCAACAAAATCAATTTATGCCTTCTGTAACTCTGGATTATATCTATTAGTTAACAGTGCTCTTATTTTAAAAATGGATGCCAAGATCAATCTATCGAAGGAAATTTGACCTGGAAAGTTTTTCTCTCTTAGTATCTAAAATTGAAAATTTTATAACGTGAGGAGCTACTAAATTCTCATTGACAAGATACTCCCTGAAATTTCTTACATGGAATTTTAATTTAAAAAAGAATATCTTTTTCAGACAGGTAATAAAATAATATAAAATTATCTTATGCCCAGGAAATGTTAGGATAAATTTATAATATATACTTAATGCATAGAGCTTAAGATTTCCAGATATTTCTTGAGCATAGTTAAATATACAGATGGCATTATAATATTTTAAATATTTGCTACTTCTTTTGAATTCTTGATGAAGAACTTCCTTTGGTTGGTTTCTAAATCTTTCTGTTTTTACTTTCTATTTGGGAATTGTGCCTGAGTCTAAGGATCATATCAGACAATGAGCTCTATATCAATATTGCCATTTATATGTGGACGTATTTGGCCTCAGCTTTACCTACATATGAAAGAATAGTACAAAATAATAATAAACATAAAAGAACAACATCATGGCTCCTCTATAAGAGGTTTAGGCAACAAATTATTTTAAAGGGATATAAATATTTCCCTGCCCATTTTAATTCTAATTTACGATCCAAAAGTACTCATGGACTTAGGTGAGTATTTTCCATGAAAGACATGTGGGTAAGTAATTTAGAATCCGTAACAGTTTCTTGATATATAGGTAATTTCTATAACTGCAAAGTTAGCATGTATCTCACTGATTTTACATTTCTTTGGTTTTCTAGAAAACTGCTGAAATAAAAGGATTTTATTGTACATTTATCCTGAACAAAATACGTATGATGCAATTTTACTGACTGAAGGTGACTAAGAAAATTAGGTGGTTTAAATGGGCATTATTTTTTCTCATTAAATTTCATAAAAAATGCAAGATAGTAATTATTTCTCTTTCTAAAATGATTTTCTTTCATTAGAAACTGGAATCATCTTAGGAGTTTTGGACATATCTCTTTAATATTTAAATGGACAGGAACTATTCAAAACCAATATTATAATCGTATTCCTTATCTAAAAATCGTAAGCACAAGGTGGTTGGATTGATTCAGTGCTTCAGTTTTATTCTTTCTCAAGAGATTCCTGTTATTAAATCTCTTTAAATATTCTTCTGTCTGCCTCTCTCTCTCACATGAAACTAACTTGCCTGAGCCCCCCACCCCCAGAGTTAAACAATAAGAAGCACCCTTCTGTTTCCTGACACAGTCCCTTCATCACAAGCCAAGCAGGTAATCAAGGCTGTCTGAGACCTGAATTAAACCATCATCTTCCCCAACTGAAGTGTTAAAATGGAAAACAGACAGACAGCCAAATTGAATAGCTGAGCAAAAAGTAGAAAGTCTACTAAAAGTTTATGTTTGTTGAGTTAATTTGCAGAATGTGGAAAAAGATTTTGAGAACCTTAAGTTCAATAAATAATAAATGCTTAGTCAATTATTTGGAAACATTGGATTCAAAGCATTATTACTGGTAAGTTTTGCAAGCACGTCACTACAAAATTAATGCTAGTATATAAGAATCAGCAATTTTTTTCATGTGCTGTGTAGATGTACTGGGATTTTGCATCCATTGTCTTGTTTAATAATAATAACAAACCTACATGCTAGGGTGATCGCCCCCATTTCACCTGTGAGGAAGATGAAGCTCGAAGCAAGTCAATAGTGTGACATAGCCCATCACAGAGCAAGGATCTACATCAAAGTCCACCTGGCTCTAAATCCCTGTTTTTCTATACCATAATGTAAGGGTAAGGTTGAAATGGTGACTGCTACACTTCTAAGTGTTCTATTTTCTTTATTTAGTCACTCAAAAACTACTGAATTCCTCCAATGTACCAAACACTGTCCTGGGTATCGAGGATACAGAATGCAAATGATACCACCGGCACATTCTCTGATCCCAGGGAGTGGTCAGATGAGTGGGGAAACAGTATGCAAATTATCACATGAATAAATATAAAAATATAATATGTATTGTGTATCATTAAGGAAAAATAAAGGGTGTGAAGACCATATAAGAAATGACTCTTGTTTACTTTTTTAAATAAGTGCTCTCAAGGGAAGTTGTTATTAAAGAATTAACATTAGGCCCACCTTGGTGGCATAACTGGTAGTAAATTGAACTGCAGTACTGTAGCCACATGGCTGACTAATGGTTTGGATCCTAGAGCCAATGTGAGAACATGCTGGGTGGAGGTTTTTGCCCAAGATCCAGAGGAGCTGGAGGACTGCTGGAAAGGAATCACAGCATGACAAGGCCCTGTTAAGGATGCTTTTTTCACTCTCTCTCTCCCTTTCTCTCTGGCATATTCACATATGCATTCTATTATGAATAAAAATAATAAATCAATGCACAAAATAAAGTGTCCCAAGTGATGGAGTCACTGAATGAGGGAGTAGAAAGAGCATTCTGAGCAGGAAGAGCAACATGTTAGCAGGTTCTGCTCTGATGGCCTGGCTGGCCCTCAATATGCAAGAGCATAGAAATAGTTACACAATGTAGGACCTTGTGGGCATTGCTAATTTTTACCTCTATTTTTTCTCTTTAAATCTACCTTTCTTTTCAGGTCCTGACAAGGCCTTTCCTTTTCCATAAAACATTTATGCCCTCTCACACCTATGCTAATTTCTCCTTTCTCTGATTCTTCATGCATATATCATCAGGTACTGCAAGCAAGAAATGTTCACGTGTGAAATCACAACTCTTTAAGGGCAGAAATAAGGCCACATAATCCTCATCACATAGAACAGGTGAGTAAATACCCTCTGGATTTAAATGTGAACTTGAATCTTGTGATAGGCCTTCTCATGATAGGGGAATTAGATACTGTGAATAGTAATACCTTATACTAGAGAACAAAAATAATTTATATAAAATCAGTGGTAGATATAATTAGCATACCTGAATGCCTGAAGTGAAAATAAATAACATTAAAATACTATGTCAATGTGAAATACTATATTAAGGACAAGATAAAGATTTTTTATGAAATATTAAGAGTTAGCATTACATTTTATCATATTGTTCTGAAGCTGATGTGAAAATAAGTTACACTTCATTGAAATCAAATTCAAATTGCAAAGACAGAAATATACAGAATTTTAGCTCTTCCTTTATATGAAACTTATTCTCAAATGAGAGATACAAATAAATAACTTGCTCCAGGCTTTAGGAAGCTTTTCTTCACTAAGATAATTTTTTTTTTTTGAGAGGTTTATACTAGAGGTCTGGCGCATGTGCTTGCCAGAAAGGCAGAGAGAGAGAGACAGAGAGACAGGAAGCGAGAAATCACCCACCAGGGGTGATGGCCATGCCACAATCCCTTCTCCTCCATTCTCCTCTCGGGATCTTGGGCACGCATGCACACACACCCGGTGTGAGTTTAAGCCACCAGGTCTAGAACTTAAACTGTGGTTAACTACATGGGAGTCCAGTGACATAGCCATTATGCCAACTGCTGGTCCCCACTAAGATAATTTCTAATACTGAGAGCTGATCATGGTTATAAAAAGATACTATGGAAAGGAAAATAATAAAAAATTAAATTCTTAGATCGTTTTGTTTCTCTGCCAAATTTTGTTAGATGAAAGGTAAGATGACCAAGAAAAACCCAATTTAGAGTTTATAATAAAAATATCAATGGAAATTTTATTAGTACTTTTTTTTTCCTGCAAACTATTCTAGCTATTTCATATTTTTTAGTTTTACTGACAACCAACTCACTGGAGACACCTTGAAAATAACTTCTCATCTTTTCCATCCTGTATCTATGAATCCTTAAAGAGCTTGCCTCCAGTTCTTTTCTAAGCACGTATCTTGTTACTATAACTGGTTGTGTTTTTTGTTTGTTTGTTTGTTTTTGTTTTTATTTTTGAGAGAGATTTTTTGCTATAGGGCACATGTACCTGCCATAGAGACAGTAAGTGAGAAATCAGCCCCTGGAGGAATGGCCATGCCACTATCCATTCTCTTCCATTCTCTTCTCGTGATTTTGGGCACACATGCACATGCGTCCAAAAGGAGTTTTAAACCACTGGGTCTGGGACTTTTGAACCTCTGTCAACTACATGGGAGTCCAGTGACCTCACTATTACGCCATCTGTGGCTCCCCATTTAAATAACCTGTAAGTTTTATGTTCTGACAATTATGCAGTGACTGTAATTCCAAGCTTATAATACCATTTTAATTTATTTTTTAAAATAAATTTATACATATATTTTCAAAAGTATTATGATACAAAGTTATATTATGACCAGTTACTAGATTCTACTAAACTAACTGTAATGGTTTGACATCCTTCCCTTCTCAAACTAGTAGCATTGCCGTGTAATATTACTGTTACTCTTATTTTCCATACTTATTTTTGAGGGTTCTTTGAGTTAAAAGACAAGAATTAAACATTTTTTCCTGTTTCTGTCAGGTTGGGGCTATAGTAATTGCTTTAATTTCAAACCTGTACAAAAAGAAAGAAAAAAGAAAGAGGCACAGCCATGATGGTATAACTGGACTCTGCTACTACTCACTCTGAGGCCACGTGGGAGGCCCAGGTTTGATTTCTGGCTCACCGTAAAGGCTCGGCATGGTGGTGCATGCTTGTAGTTCAGCTCCTCAGGAGGCTGAGGCAGAAGGATTGTAAAACCTTGTCTACAACATTAACAGCATCACTACAAGCACACACATACCCAAACAAACAAAGAGTGGGGGGGCTACTTGTCTTCGAAACTTCTGCATAAACCAGCCTTCCTTGCACTTCAGCCTCAACTGTGCTAATGGTGATTAAAACCTTGTTTCATTCCACGTTTTTTAAGTTTGTTTAGGTTTTTGTCATAGAGTACATGTGCTCGCTGCAGAGAGTGAGAGAGGGGAAGTGAGAAATCATTCCCCAGGAGCAATGGCCATGCCACAATTCTTTCTCCTCCATTTTCCTCCTGGGATTTGGGCGTGCATGCACATGTGTCCAGCATGGTTTTCACGCTGCCAGGTCCAGGATTTGAACCATGGTTGGACTTGTGGGAGTCCAGCACCTTAACCACTATGCTGACTACTAGTTGCTCATTCTATGTTTTAATGGCAAAATGTTTTTCTGGCCTTCTGAATTATCATATAGCAAGGTGTCTTAAATTGAATGGTTGTTACTACTTGACGGTTTTGTTGTTGTTTAGTATTATCAGGGCCCTATCAAATGTGATTAAATATGTATGACATTTGTTCAACATCATTGATTAAGCACCTTCTATGTACAGGGTACTGTATTAATCACTGCAGATAAATAAGAGTTCTGATTTACAAGGGGACAAAAGAAAGAACACCCATGTCTACAGGACTTTGGCATATGCTACAAAGAGAATGGTGAAAGGTGCAGTGATCACAAAAAAAAAGAGTACATTTAAATTAGACTGGAATAGCCAGAAACACTTCTCAGGGGGAAAAAAAATGATGAAGCTTTATCATGTGTTAAACACATAATTTGATTGGATGAGGGCATGGTGAGAGTTTTTCTCTTGAAATAAAATATACAGTTTTGTCCCTTATTAGCATAGCCAATTAAGAGCTGATGATGGGTTGAATACATTTTAAACATATTTTAATCTACGTGGTTAAAAACATCTCTTTATAACCTCCACTGAATATTTTAAACTATTGAGGTGGAATGAATATGCAGCTAATGATCACACGGCCACTGTCTGAGAGTCGAAGTGGGGCTAAGGCTGAGCCATTCAACGTTGTACTGAGTCTATTTCAGTCTCTATTAGAGATTCAGCAAGCAAAGAGAATTGACAGGGACCCTGGGAGATAACGGTGGAAATGACATAAATTGTTCTTATCTTTCCTGACCATGTCCGTTGTTCTTCTCTGGATCTCCGTCTTTTTCTATAGTCTGTTTTCAGTAGATGAGTTTGCAAGATTAATTGACTGAGGAAGAGAGGCATAAAGAGAGATGAAAAGCAAATGCTTCTTAAAGACAGGATTAACGAACTGCAGACCACACCTCTCCTTTTATAGAATGCCAACACTCTTCATCTATACCTTGAATACAATTGCTCATCAAACTTTCATGCATCACCTGCTCTGTGACCAAACGCTTTGCTGGGATTCACAGATGAGTCAGTTATAGTTGCACTGCCCTGGAGCTCACAGCTTAGCAGAGAGACCCATATTTACACAAAAGGATGCGACAGAGTGGAACTAGCCTGTTGATCAATAAATGTGTAGTTTAGAAGAATGGGAGGGAGACATGGAAGGCTCTGGCAAGAGGTGAAGACTGACCTGCTTCTGCTACTTTTTCTTTTTTTAATATTTAACTTTATTTGTTTCCTTATTTATTTTAATTTGACCAGAGAGGAACAGAGAAAGAGAGAGAAAGCAAGCTGCCAGGTCCAGGACTTGAACTGCGGTTAATCATGTGGGAGTCCAGCACCCTCAATCACCACACCACCTGCCAGCCCTAAGACTGTCATGCTTTTTTAAAATTTTTTTGGAGAGGTTTTTCACTACAGGGCGCGTGCGCTCGCCAGACAGAGAGAGACATAGAGACAGAAAGCGAGAAATCACCCCCCAGGGGGGATGGTCACACCGCAATCCCTTCTCCTCCATTCTCCTCTCGGGATCTTGGGCCCACACGCACACGCGCCCGGCGTGAGTTTTAAGTCACCGGGTCCAGAACGTGAACTGCGGTCGACTACGTGAGAGTCCAGCGACATAGCCATTACGCTAACTGTTGGTTCCCAGACTGACCTGCTTTTTGAAAAGTCAAAAAGTAGATGTTTCATGGTCTCTTGAGGGCCTTTGAGGCAGTGCCAACCAAAAACAAACGCACAGAGGTATGTGGAAGGCTCGGGGAAATACCTGAGTTGGGAGGGGACTGCAGAAAAAGAGAGAATAATGAGAGAAGTTGGGAAAAGCAGACAGAGCCTGAACAACACCAAACACTACACTGAGGGAAGAGCTTAGTCACGGTTCAGAAGGTGAGGGGGGCTATTGAAATTTAGCAGCTTATGCAACAAAAGCTTGTCTATGAATATTTATGGCAGCATTATTCACAATAGTGAAAAGGTAAAAAGAACCTAAATGTCCATTGCTTGATTAATGAATAAGCAAAATGTGGTATGTACTACACTGGATTATTCTTTTCTTTTTTTCCTTTTTTTTTTGGAGAGGTTTATTCTATAGGGCACGTGCGCTCGCCAGACAGACAGACAGACAGAGAGACAGAAAGCGAGAAATCACCCCTCGGGGGGATGGCCACGCTGCAATCCCTTCTCCTCCGTTCTCCTCTTGGGATCTTGGGCACGCACGCATATGCACCCGGCATGAGTTTTAAGCCACCGGGGCCAGGATGCGAACTGCAGTCAATTACGTGGGAGTCCAGTGACATCGCCATTACATTAACTGCTGGTCCCTCTTTTCTTTTTTCTTATAGAATTATTTTATTTAATTTTGTTTATTTTAATTTGATGAGAGAGAGAGGGAGAAAGCCACTAGGTCTAGGACTCTAACCATGGTCTGCTTTGTGGGAATCCAGTGCTGTCAACCACCACACCACCTGCAGGTCCCTACATTGGACTATTTCTCAGGCACGAAAACATGGACGAAGAATGAAAACGGGCTGAGACCAGCAGTTAGTGTAATGGCTATGTCGCTGGACTGCGACGTAGTCGACTGTGGTTCGTGTCCCGGACCCAGTGGCTTAAAACTCACACCGGGCACGTGTGTGCGTGCGTGCCCAAGATCCCAAGAGGAGAATGGAGGAGAAGGGATTGCGGTGCGGCCATCCCCCCTGGGGGGTGATTTCTCGCTTTCTGTCTCTCTGTCTCTCTCTCTGTCTAGCGAGCGCACATGCCCTATAGCGAAAACCTCTCAAAAAAAAAAAAAATGAAATAGGGCTAGGTGAAAGCAGCCAGACTCACGGGTCACATGTTGTCTGCGTCCATTCACAGTATGAAACACACCCAGAAAATACAAACCCATAGAGACAGAAGGCAGATTAGTAGTTACTCATGGCTTCAGGAGGAAAGAGAGAAGAAGTGATGCTTTAGGTTGTACATGCTTTATTTTGGGGACAATGGCGATGTTCTAGAAGTGGAGAGTGTTCACAACTGAAGAACATTGTGAATGTAGTAAATGTTATTGAAGTCTATAGTTTCAAACAGATAAAATAGTAAATTTTCTGGTACATGCATTTTATCATAATAGAGGAAAAAAATAATCTTTTTTTTTTTTTTTAAATAATCTTAAGCCAGCCCCATAGCCTAGTGGTTAAGGAAGCTGGATCTCACATGGCAGGCTGCTGCTCAAATCTCAGCCTCAGCAGCTTGAAACACATGCTGCGCATGTATGCATACAAATCCCGACTGGATGGAGAAATGGAGAAGGGATTGTACTGTGACCGTGCCCCATTGGAAGGAATGACTTCTCCCTCAAAAAAAAAAAAAAAAAAGAAATCATTTGTTCAGTGCATCACACAGTTCCATGTGCAGGATCTGGATAAAACAAACCACAAAAGTAAGTCTTCTGATAACTCTTCTTCCAGGATATAGAGAACCCTGTGTATCTCCATACAGCTGCTCAGAAAAACCCTTGAGCACAGGGTCTATGCTTGTTACTCTGGCATTAAGGGAGTACTAGGCCCACAGCAGGCATTCAAGAAACAGACTTCATAGTTTTAGAGTTTATTTTGACTTTAAAATCAACACATTATAAATCTAAACCCCTAAGAGCTCTATTTCCTTAAGTGGCCCTTCCTCATTCTCTTACAAGGCTACTCATTTTCCAGTAAAGTGGTTTACTTCTCACATTCTTAAACAGCATCCTTTTTTAGATTGCATCATAATTTGCTTTTTCTGCAAAGATTTGGATGGCAAGTTCTCTCTGGTTGTCTGTATCCTATTCCAATTGCAGGAGAATTTCTAAGTCCTGACTGAACTATACTAACCTACTGTCATCAGGAGAACATCCTGTCAACCAGTGAGTTAATCACACGCACATTCTCCTTAGATGTCCAATGGAGAAAGGAAGGATGAGGGTAGGTATGTGGCATGGAATAAAGAACAGAGCACAGATCTGCACTTAGACTTGAGACTTTGCTACTGAGAGGGCTTCGGGAGGCAGTTAGCATACATGCAGCACTGAAGCTAACTCAGGGTCCTTCATTCCAGAAGGCTGAGTTCTGTCAGCCAGGGTTAATTTTTTTTTTTTTAATTTACTTTTTCAGTGTTAGTGCCATAGGATGCATGTACTCGCTGGAGACAGAAAGAGAAAGTAAGAAATCATGCCCAGGAGAATGGCCATACCATAATCCTTTCTTCTCCATTCTCCTCCTGGTATTTTGGGCATGCCAGGTCCAGCACTTGAACTATGGTTGGCCATATATGACGACACTTTAACCACCTTGCCACCTATTGTCCTCTAATCCAGCACTTTTAAGTCTGATCTTGTAGAGTGAATTTAAACTTCACCTACCTCTTACCTTTGTCATGATCCTCTGGCCCTTATTGCTAAGACTCTAGACAGAAACTTTGTCCATGATCTTTTCTTGTTTGAGAGAGGTTTTTGCTATAGGGGCATTGTGCTTGCCAGAGAGACAGAGAGATACAAAGTGAGAAATCACTTTCCGGGGGGATGGCCACTTCACAATCCCTTGTTCTCTGTTCTCCTCTCAGGATTTTGGGCATGAATGCACACGTGCCTGGCGCGAGTTTTAAGCTGCCAGGTCTGAGATTCAAACCACTCAAACCACGTGGAAGTCCGATGACATAACCATTACACCATATGCTGGTCCTTAATCCATGCTTTTCTAATTCTTTCTTTTTTTAAATTTTTGCTATGAAACATGAGACAGAGAGAGAGACAGAGAGAGAGGGAAATTGCCCCTAGGGGATTCATCCATTCTCCTCTCAGGATTTGGGCACACATGCACATGTGCCTGGTGTGCTTTTCAAGCGTCTAAGTCTGGGACTCTAAGTGCAAAGTCAGCCATACAGGATTCAGCCACCTTAACCACTATACCACCTAATGGCCCCTTATTTTTAATCTTCTTTTGCAGGCAGGCTCAAGCTTGGGGAACATAGTCACTGTCCAGAGTGAAGGAATATGGCCTGGGCTTTAGGAGTACCTGTAACTCTGTATGTGGTGCAGTATCTTTGAGGCATCAAATATAAAATGCTAGAGGGAACATGGTCTTATGAATTGAAATACACTTTTAATCTAAAATACTTTCTATAGGACTGTAGTTATTATATTTACCATGAAATACCTTTTGCTTTGGGTTTGTTACTTATATAAGATTTTTCCATAGGGCACATGTGCTTGCTGGAGAAAGAGAGAGACAGAGAGACAGAGAGAGCGAGAGGTAAAGTGAAAAATAGTCATTTTGCAATCCCTCCTCCACCATTCTCCTCTTGGGATTAGGGGCACACATAAACACACACCTGGTGTGATTTTCAAGCCACTAGGTCTGGGACTCTAACTGTGGTTGGCCAATGTGAGAGTCCAGTGACAGAACCACTATGTCATCTACTGGCCCCAACCCCATTATATTTTAATATGAGTGGAACGAGAGAAAATATGGTAACTCAAGGTATCTGCTGAACATGATCGCTGTGATGTCACAAATGCCAATGCCTTCTTAGTGCTACATTTCAAAATCACACATATTAGATAGATGGATAGATAAGAATCACACATGTTCAAGTAAATGAAGTACTTCTTATCCAGGTAATGAAGTAGATAGTTTGGGAGGTTGCACTAAGTAACCTTTTGGAGCTTAAATACAAATTACTTTTTAGACTGTCTTAATGGTATCATCTCTGCTACATGGTAACTAGTTATCAATCTGTTTAGTTTGGTGTTAAACAGGATTAAATCAAATTAATTATTTAGTATCTTGGTACTCATAGGTCCTGGCACTCATAGCCGTCAAAGTTTTAATCTAGCTAGTCTCCAAATGTTATCTGCATTCAAGCCTATCATTGTTATTGTTCTGTTCCATAACAGTAATAATTATGCTTCTACTATTAGTTTTAAGAAAGGCAACTTAATATACACACATATATACTTTGTGCAGCCATTGTTAAACCCCTGAAGCAACACTGTAATTTTTATAAATAATGAAATAGTATCACAATGGTTACTAAGAAAAACCAGAAGTGGAATCTAGAGTTTTCTGGCTTCAAAGCTCACTTTCTTACCATTATTTAATAAGAGTATAACTGTATTTAATATTCAATATGCCTATACTTCATATTTTACATAAGTATATAATTACTAATCAAAAATATCAAATGATTTTGTTTCAGCGTAGACTGAGCAAGTATTCCTCTGCTGTGCAATGATTCCTGTGTTCTAGAGATGCTTATCTTTGGTGGCCTATCCCAGTGGACAGACAAAGCTCCTTTTTTGTTCAGCTTGTGGGAGTTGACATTTTTATTTTTTCTGTACACATGACTCGAATCTAGGTATAGTAGAAGATCCTAAAGGATGAATTATTGCATATCCCAAAGGTTGGGGCTCCTTCATGAAGGAGAGAACAGCGAACAGTGCTTCAGAGTGAAATGACACCCTACAGGCACATCCATCTCTCCGCCGCTCTACCCCAGAGGCCCTGAACTCTCCTAATAGGCAGTCGGCCTGCTCTCGATGATCTGCAAACCTGTGAGCCTTACTAAGAACACTTGTAATCAGGCTTTTACTCACTCCTGGGAGAAATCCTGTGGTCTGTAATGTGGCTGCCTCATGGACCAAACAGCTGCTAATCCAGCTTCCTTGGGCAGAATTGCCCAATTCTAGTTCTTCCCTAGTGACAACACCCCACCCAAATGGGCTGTCAATCCATTCAACTTTCTTCTCACTGTATGTCTCTAATCCTCACCAGAAGGTAAGAATCAGGCTCAAACCTTTCTATGTGTGCCTCTGATCTTCTGAAGAGAGGTGTGCTGAAGCCTGGCCCTCTTCCCTGAGTCATCCTTCCCAGCACTGTCCTCAAATGCTGGTGAGAACACTCTCTTTTGGTGTTCTCTCACCAGGGCTGCTACATTCTATCCGTGTACATGGCAGCCCTAGATGCTGAGTTACCACTAACACCCTCAAGGCTTTTATTTACACTTTGTACTCAGTCTAGGAAGCATAGTACAGGATCTCAGCCCCTGAGCTATTTCATCTTGGCAAAAATAAAAGATCACTAATACAGACACATATATATGACAAGTCTTTAAAAAGTTCATGAAAAATGTGTATTATAAAAAAAAAAAACATATGTGGATTTCAATTTTTTTACATCAAAACAATCTCATTTAATTCCATTTTTTCCACAAAATCATTGAAGTCCCCTTATATATTTGAATCTTTGTATGAGGAAAAGTAGAAATTTCTTACTCTCAACTTAATGGCCTCATGAAAAGTGAGACACTCTTGGGACCAGCAGATGGCTTAATGGTTATGTTGCTGGAATCGCACATAGTTGACCGAGGTTTGTGTCCTAGACCCGGAGGCTTAAAACTCTTGCCAAGTGCATGTGTGTGTGTGCCCAAGATCCCAAGAGGAGAATGGAGGAAAAGGAATTTGCCTTATGGCCATCCTTCCGGGGGTGATTTCTTGCTTTCCATCTCTCTTTCTCTGCCCCTCTGGCTAATGGATGCACCCTATAGAAAAAAAAAAAATCTTTCTTTCTTTCTTTTTTTTTTTTTTAAATGTGAAACACTCTTACTAGTAAATAAAATAGTTTAAAAATGTTTTGTTCTGGAACCAGCAGATGCCATAATGGTTATGTCGCTGGACTCCCATGTCGTTGATTGTGGTTTGAGTCCCAGACATGACGACTTAAAACTCACACTGGGTACATGTGTGTGTGTGTCCAAAATACCAATGAGAGAATGGAAGAAAAGGGATTGTGGCATGGAAATCCCCTGTGTGTGGGGGGGAGAATTCTCACTTTCTGTCTCTCTGGTGAGCACATGTGCCCTTTTGCAAAAATCTCTCTCTCTCAAAAATTTTATCCTTTATGTTTTCTTATTTCACATATAATTTAAAAATATTATTTTTTATAGTTTTAAAGTAATTATTTGTAAAATAACACATTGTGCTTATTTTATTTTTTATTACTTTTAAATGTACTTTTTACTTTTTCAGAAAACATTAAAACCAGGAACATTTTATCCTTTGTATTCATTGGTATGGAATTTCCTTTTACAGATTAAAAAATCCATTAGAGGGTTAAAAGTAAGTAGACAGGGAAAAAAATTTCTAAAGTGAGTGCTACATATTTTAGTTATAAAACAAAGTCACTTTTAAGATCCCTTTATCATCCTTTGGTCTCTTTTTCAAAATTTATCAAATAATCTGAGTCATTACTCAAAGAAAAATTAGAAAACATTATTATCTCCACAGACTGTAATTTTTCAAACATTACATATTTTTAAAAGATTATTTTGGCTAACTTTCTAGCATGAGTAAGAATAAGGTAGAAAAGCTCATAGGACTTGTCTGATCAGAATCCTATTTCATAGGTCTATTTATGTTTTTTATAAATCACACTATGATAGGACTAAATGGAGACACAGCAATGAGTTAAGTGTTTGTCTTTCAAAAATTTTAACTGGGAGAAACATGAAGAAATATGTTTTATGTTATATACCAGTGACAATAAAGAATATTATTCTACTATTACTTAGACTAATTTATATTCAATATATTATCATATATTAGAGTTCAGTTTAGAAACTCTTTCTAAACTGAAATTAGAGTTTTGTGAAACAGCAGATAACTTTTTCATGAGCAATGCACTAATATTCATTCTACTTTTCTGCACTGTCTATGGACACATAAATTGATTTCACAACCTACTAATTAGAAACTACAGTTTAAATAACACCATTCTGGAATAATTCTTCTATGTTTTGAAGAAAAATTATCACTATTCATGAAGGATTTAAGTATATTCTCTGAACTGACATAAATAGCTAGTGTTAAAAATGATATTTTAAACTAAATCTGTTGCTTTTTAAATTAGTGATCTTGTTTATTTATTTGTTTTGTTTAACATCTCTAACAATGGGGATGACGTTTTATGGAGTCTCGGTTTTGTAATCCTTTCAGGCGGTTTGATTCTTGGCTTCATGTAGCTTTCTTGTACTCAGTGATGATCAGTCCTCAGCTGAATACTCAAGGGAGAACCTCTGCAGGTCTTCATAGTTTTCTTTCTGTGCATCTCTTTTCTCTCCAGTGTTCTGTTTTTTATATTTCAAATATCTTAGTCTCCATACTCTCAAGTCTGCCCAAGGCAGGGAGCGTTCCCTGGCTCTGTATTCTATGTGTGCACTTCCACCCTCCACTGTGGACTGGAACCATGTTCAATGCAGTGAGCTGAGAAAATTGCAGGGCTTACCTTATTGTTTCTGTGCTCAGGGTCGCAGTGCTTCATCAAGTCCTGTTCAGTGTCTTGACACCATCGTTTCATTTATTTTTTCTGTTTTATTTTGCCCCCTTTGGTAATTTCAGGAGGGGAGTAAATTCAGTTCCTGTCACCCTGTTTGGGCCAGAAATGGAACTCTGAATTTCCAAATATGACTTTAAATTTTAATTACATTTGTTGTAAGGGGGCCTGGAAGCTTTCTTCTTCAGGAACTGAGTTGAAGATATTCTTTTAGGGACCAGCAGTTGGCATAATGGCTATGTCACGGGACTCCCATGTAGTCGACCGCGTTTCGAGTCCCGGACCTGGTGGCTTAAACTCATACCCGGCGTGTGTGTGTGTGTGTGTGTATGCGTGCCCAGGATCCCAAGAGGAGAATGCAGAGGGGATTGCGGCATGGCCATCCTCCCTGGGGGGCGATTTCTCGCTTTCTGTTTCTCTGTCTCTCTCTCTGTCTTTCTGGCAAGTGCATATGCCCTATAGAAAAAAACCTCTAAAAGAATAAAACAACAACAACAACAACAAAACCAAGATATTCTCTTAACTTCAATTATAGTCTTTGTTGAAATGAGGTACCTATTATTTAAAAAAAAAAACCCATGAATTTCTTCCTCGCTCTCTTTTCAATACCCAATAAAACAATGACTAAGTCACTTTCATCAGATTATTGAAAGAAAAAGTCAACAGTTTGTCCTAATTTTTGAAGCACCTTAATTGAAATCTTACCTCAAAGTGTGAAGTAAAAAAAAGAAAAAAGAGAATTAGACCATCTGGAGAATGAAACAAGATTTTTTTGAACAATGTTTTATAATTTGGCAAGGTTCAGTTAGTTGGCACTTTTTTCTTAACCTAGACCCATAATAGAATAACATCTCTAAAGTGTAAAAGAGAAAGCTTCAAAATAAATTAAACAGAGCTCAGTACTGCTACCTTAGCCTTTTGAAACTGTTCTTTAATTTATTTTTGCTTTGCTTGCTTCTTATATAACTTGACTAAAACATGGTAAACTAGAAAGAAATGCCACAGAGTTCAGGAACCCTGAAGAAGAGACCCAGCCCTATTGTCTTAATATCTGCAAATTGAGGGGAAGTAGGG